>NW_015165834.1:1532489-1647499 GCF_001447785.1 Gekko japonicus | reverse complement strand
TCCCTCCCTTTTTCTGCCAAAGCAGGGGCTGCAGACAACATTGGATTAGATTCCCGCACAGTACAGTCCCCAGTAGTGAACACTGTTTTACAGCCATGGAAGTGGGGTGAGGTGGAAAGTTCTGTCAAGTCACAGCCAATTTATGGCAACCAACTTAAGGCAAGAGACAAACAGATTTGGTTTGCCACTGTTTGTCTAAGCATAGTAACCTCAGTCTTCCTTGGTGGTCTCCCATCCAAGTAGCAACCAGGGCCGACCCTGCTTAGCTTCTACGATCTGATGAGTTTGGGTGATCCTGGGCCATCCAGATCAGGGCATATCTGTTGGGTTATGGCAAACATATCCTGTGTATGGCACAAAGTCTGAGACCAGAACTACACATGATGGCCAACATGTGGCCACCACCACCAAAAAAGTACTCCTCTATCTCCTCCTTCTCTTTCCCCAAAACACTTACAGGGCAATCCTAAACAAACACATTCCCTGCGAGTAAGCCCTGTTGCATAAACCTGAGTTGGATTCTGAGTAGGTCTGCTGTCTTGGTAAGGCCAGGTGCCTCATGGTCCTCTTGCTGCAAACTTCTATCCACTCCACTCATTGCCTCCTGAAAACATGAGCAGAGATACATGTAACATGATGATGTCATACCTTCTGCCTTACAAATTACGGGGAAGGGAAGAGGAGGGGAGAACAGCTACCAGAAAGCTGCCTGTATCAGTAGCAACGCCGCTGCCATAAGATATAAGGCTGGCTTAAGACCTTTTATAGAGTCACAGAAGAAAGGCCAAATATGCTAGCTGTTGTCCAAGATTTCTCGGGGGTCATTTTCAGTTTTATAAGAGAACTCATGACTGTAAACTTTGCATCACACGGATCTTCAGTCAATTAGTTGGAACAGCTTTATTGACCATATGAAGACATCTAGCCCAATATTTCCCTGTTCCAACTTCCCCTCCCCATCAAGTCATGGCTTACTTACAGCGACCCCATAGGGTTTTCAAGGCAAGAAACATTCAGAGGTGGTTTGCCATTGCCTGGTTCCATATTGCAATCCTGGCATTTCTTGGTGGTCTCCCATCCAAATCTTGACCAGGACTGACCAGCTCAGGGCCCCTGTTCCAGCTAGCAGGATACAAAGTCTTGAGCACAGCTATTTTCACTTTCACAGCACTGCTAACAAGAATCTTGTAACTGGAGATGCTGTGGATTGAACCAGAGTCCTTCTCAGGCACAATGCATGTCCTACCACTGAGCAATGTTGACCCCTAATCTGTAAACACAAATCTCCTGTAATGCAAAATTATAGCCATATTTGATGCTTCGACCAAGGTTTTAAGAGCAAGTCACTGGCATTTTGTTGTTTATTTTGATCTGACTTGGGGTGGGGGTTGCATTGTGAATATAATCAGCATGCTGTCCCTATTTTCTCGCACTTGGACAATCCAATATCACATCGGCAACTGTATCAAAAATAATTATAACTTTTAGCTGAAGTGTGTAATAATACTGTTTCCCTCCTTTCTTTAAAGGAGGCGAAATGCAGTGTCATATGTGGTGATAAAGTTAGGTTTCTGTCTGTCTCTCTCTCTCTTCCTTTCTTCCCCTCTCGCCCCTCTTGCACGCTCTCTCTGTCTTTAAAAAAAATCAGTTATTTCAATGCATATTCAGGAAAGGAAGGCTTCTTCAGCAATCAGGCTTATTTGCTTAATTGCACTTAGCAGGTTTCATGCTATCTTGGCACACTGCTGCCTGAACTAAGCCACCAAAAAGCCACCAACCATAACATTTTGTTCTCAACGAATGAAGGTGGGGGGAATCTTGGTCGAGGTACAGCAAAGCAGCTGGGTCTGGCAAGCCTTTAGAAGTGTCATCTTTTGGTGTTAAGAAGATAAAAGCATAGAGGACCTTGACAAGGATTCTCTTCACAGCTACCGGATGGAGCACAGCCTTTAATATGTTGCTTCTGGCCCTCTAGAGACATGGAACCACTGCCCATACAGAACAGGCTGAGCCAAAATAACCTTCGTTTCCTTGTTTCTTTTGTTGTAAGAAAGAAAGAAAGCACTTTTGCTTTTGACAGCCCTTTTGAAATTCCATGTATTTTTTCATCCAAGACCTTTCCCCCTGGGTTAATTTCCCAGGGCTCAGTGCTGTTGAGAAGCAAGGTTCCCCCCCCCCCCCCCCCTTTTCCCTCCCACTGGACTGTGCGGCATTTGTGCACCTCCTGGGTTTTCCCTGGCTTTTCTCCACACTGTCCCAAACTTACTTTGCTGTGACGTTTTGGGAAGGATCACTGAAAAGTCTGGATGACTGCCAGGATTTTCCCAATACCCCTGGCAAACAGCAGTCATTTCCCCTTCCCCCACCCCTGGGGCAGCCATTTCCCGCCACACCAGCATGGGGAAAGGCTTTTTTGGTGTTTATTTAACTTGGAATTTTTAAAAACGAAATTAAAAACTGGTTATACCATTAATGTTGTAAAATCCGTATATCTGGTTCTCTGAATTTCCAGCTTTCTTTTTTAAAAGTAATTCTAGCCCCTTTCATTGCAGAGAGATGCCTTTCCCCCTATATCTCTGCAACGAAAGGGAGTAGAGGGTTGCTTTTAAAAGAAAAATGAAAGCTGGGGATTCAGAGAACCAGATATATGGATTGTTACAACATTGTAATGACATCATAACATTCAATTGCCAGTTTGGGGGGGGGGACTGAAAAAGCCCAGGGGCACAGCAGTGGGAGGGGCACTGCCAAAGGACTACGGCAGGAAAAATTACCATCTGGAAGCCCCGTTACCCCTGTGCCATATCAGCAGCTGCAGCAGCAGTAGAGAAACCATGGAAGCCTGTCCCCGGTACACAAAACACCCAATCTCTCACTGGAAGTACATAAAAGCACTTCAAAGGCTTGTTTTTGAGGCTCTAGGGACCTGTAATGCAACTCAGCCTCTCTAAAATATAAGTAAGTCCACAGTCTGAAGCTAGCCTTGAGATATCCACAGGATGAATGGTCATTGTATACATAAAAAGTATTCATTACCTATTTTCCCCCTAGTTGTCTCTGAATGAAGCATCACGTGCAAAGCCCTCAAAACAGCTTTCCCTCCTCCATGTTAATAGTTACTTGAATTTTTCTGTGTGTACAAACCACTTGTTTATCTACTATGAGAATATTTTTATGCTTAGCCCCCCTCCTTTGTGGGGCTTTTCCGAGGGGGAGGCGGGAGGGATCTCGACAGGCATTGTCTTCCGGTTTCAGCTAGGCTTTTCAGAACAGGTGCATCCATCAGACATGTGTCTGGATGTAGAACACTGTTCACTGAGGCTTGAACAGGTCACGTCCTTTGGTAATTTCTGTTCTCCACCCCCCCCCCCAACCATTCCACAACGAGCTGCCCTTCTCCTGTACTCTGAACGGCTCACGGATACCTGGAAAACACCCTGGGAGACAGCTTTATTCATTTATTACTGTTTCTATTTTTACCACATTAAAAAAAAAGGCAGCCACAAAACTAGACGGAAGGGAGCTTGTAATTCAGATGACATGCACAGGCCTGAGCTTCAGGTCTAGGTGACATTTGCTTCAGCGTGTTTTCTTCCTGGCATTTTCCTACTTAACATTTGTTTCCATCTGGGGGGGGGGGTGTTCTGTTTTTTTAAAAAATGTGCCCCAGCAAAATGAATTGCAGCCAGAGCTCAAAGAGCTGCTTAAAAGAGAGGGCAGATAAGATTTCTCACTTAATGGAACACGGCAGCCCTTGGGCAGCTAAGTATGGCCTTAATGCCATTAAGGAATTTGCAAGCAGGCCTGCTGAAAGGAGGCTGAGCTGAGGCAGCACCTATCGGGGCTCCATATTGTTTAGGTCTTGGACAAAGGCTACGAGGAGCAGGACAAACCGTTAGTGAGACTGTCTAGCTCTGCTGCATGTGTATTTGATATTTTATGCCAATAAAGGTATTGTATTTGTATCTGTATTTGTAGTGAGACTGTCCTTTGGACTGTTGTCTTGATCGGGGGTCTCCAATGTTGGGCCCACAAGCACATGACACCTGCTGATGCCTTTCTTGGCACTCACCAAGTGTTTTTAGAAAGTGGGTGAGTCAGGTGGGGCTAGGGTGGTAAGCCCCTCCTGGCCATAGGTGGGGGATGGGGGGTAGGGCTGCCAGCTCCAGGTTGGGAAACTTCTGGAGATTTGGGGGTAGAGCCTGGAGAGCACAGGGACCTCAGTGGGATACAATGCCCAATGGTACAATGCCAGTTTGGTGTCGTGGTTAAGAGCGCGGACTCTAATCTGGGGAAAATGGGTTTGATTCCCCACCTACCTCTACATGCAGCTTCTGGTGTGACTTTGGGTCACTCACAAGTTCTCTCAGAGTTGTTGTCTCAAGAGCAGTCCTCAAAAGAGCTCTCTCAGCCCCACCTACCTCACAGGGTGTCTGTTGCGGGGAGAGGAAGGGAAGGAGATTGTAAGACACTCCGAGACTCCAAGTGAAGGGTGGAGTATAAATCCAATCTCTGCTTCTTCCATAGAGTCCACCCTCCAAAGTCTCTGTTCTCTCCAGGGGAACTGAACTCTGTAGTCTGGAGGTGAGCCACAATCCCAGAGAATCCCCAGGTCCCACCTGGAAGTTGGCATTCCTAGTGGGGATCTTGCCCAGAAAGTCTTCTAATTGGCCACTGGAGATCTGATTGGCTGCCAGTACAGGCTGGTTTTATCTTCCCTCACTCCTCTTTCCCAACGTATTTCTTTTTAATTACCCGTCTTCTCCTCTGCACTTGAGCTTCCTCTATGTGTGGGGGTCTGCCCTTGAGACAGCCATTTTGTGGTTAGCAGGGTTGCCAAGTCCCCCCGGGGGGTGGGGAAACCTCCACTCGAGAGGCCCGTTCCCCGCCGGCCCGGATTGGGCCGCCGAGGGGCAGTGTTCCCTCTAAGCTAAGTTAGTGTGAGCTAGCTCACAGTATGTTAGCCTCCGGCTCAAACATTTTTTGCCTTAGCTCAGGAAGGATGGCTCCAGAGCAAACTAATTTATGCAGTCGCCAAATCACTTGCTCACAACTTTAATGCTGGTGGCTCACAAAGTAGAATTTCTGCTCACAAGACTCCACAGCTTAGAGGGAACACTGCCGAGGGGAACCCCACCCCCCAAAGTGCCAGACGTGCCTGGCGCGATGATGCCACCCAGAGGTGACATCATCGCACTGGGCACATTGTGGGGGAATGCTCTATCATTCGAGGGAAAACTCTATGGTTTTCCCTCGAATGATTGTGGCCCCGTCCCCAACGTGCCCAATGCGATGACATCACTTTCAGGTGGCGTCATCGCGGTGCACGCGCAAGAAGACTTCCCAGCAGGGTCCTGGACTCCCCCTGCTAAAGCCAAGGGAAGACTTGGCCACCGTAGGTCGGCTTCAGCTCCTGTGGCAGCCATTTTGTTGCTGCATCCATCACCTCGTGTCGAAATTCCAAAGGCGCCCACAGGGTCAAAAAGGTTGGTGAACACTGGTCTTGATTACAGCTGTAACTGAAATAAAATGGTAAATAATAGCTCTACGGTATTGCAAAGATGAAAAGATTAAGACAACATGATGGGGGGGGTTAAAAAAAGATTTTACAGTGTTGCAGCCATTAACGTAGAAAAAACAGTGACTAGGTAAAGCAAGAGAAACCAATGACTTAAGAACTGCTTTCAAAAAAATGTCTCTCAGCATTCCCAGTGTATTCTGAATGTAGGCATTCTTTCTTGGGGGAAGGTGAAAATCATACATGGTAATTAAACTTAATATACTTCTCCAAAATTGAAAATATAGTATATACCTTTCTAATGTGATCCTTGTAGAATATAACAAATCATATTTAAGATTATTGTCTAAAACCCTGCTTTAGGTATTAAATTGAGTATGCCAGGCATTCTTGTAGAAACTACAAAGGTAGTATAATTTTATGGCACCATTGTCTCAGCCAGTTTGCCTGACATATCTTAATTTATACTTTGAGGTGTTAAGTAACTTACCTGCCACAGAAACATACACACACACACACACACATATATATATATATATTCAGTGGGTTGGAAGGACCCAACTTTTCTGTTCTTTCAGCCCAAGCAGCATTCTAGGTGCTAAACTAGGGTTGCCATCTCCAGGTTGGGAAATGCCTGTAGATCTGAGGGTGGAACCTGGGGAGGGAGGGAGAGACTTCATCAGGGTATAATACCATGGAGTCCGTCCTCAAAAACAGCCATTTTTTTCTTGGGGAACTGATCGCTGTCATCTGGAGATCAATTGTAATTTTGGGAGGCCCCCAGGCTCTACCGAGACACTGGCAACCCTATCCTAAACAGAAGACTGTTCCCAGTGCTGCATACACACTAAGAGTTGTACCATGGGGTCCAGTCCTATTTAAATCCAGAGTGGCACACTAAGAGACCAGCTGGTTGGCAGGGAACGGGGGACTAAACTAGGGCTGCCAGCTCTGGGTTGGGAAATACCTGGAGATTTTGGGGGTGGAGCCAGAGGAGGGCGGGGCTTGGGGAGGAACTTCAATCGAGTATAATGCCATGGAGCCCACCTTCCAAAGTGGCCATTTTCTCCAGAGGAACTGATCTCTATTGCCTGGAGATCAGTTGTAATCCCAGGAGATCTCCAGCCACCACCTGGAGGCTGGCAACCTGAGACTAAACAGTGGCCTCCAGTCCAGTTTTCAAAGAGCTGGTTGCCAGGATTCTGGTGTTGAAAAGGGGCTTCGGTGATTAACAATCTCTCCTCTGTTCAGAGAACAATTTGATTGCAAATCAGGAGCAGCAGCCTCAAACACTTCACACAAAAATTGTTTGCTTTCTGTGAATATTCAAGATGGTTGGACATTTTTCCAGACTGTCTTGAATTATGATTTGTGCATGCACAGTTTCATTCTCTCACCCCATCCCTCATCCACCAAACACATGTTGTTGTTAATGACTTACAAAGAAGAGGTGTTTCAGTCCTCTTGAAGTGAAGGAGAGAGAAAAAGCCTGCTTGATAGATGCAGGAGGAGGTGGCCTTGTGAGAGGCTGGGGAGGCAGGAGGGCACCGTCTTCAAAATGACTGGGGAAAGGGCTGATGAGGACACTCCCAGCTCCAACTTGAACAGGAGGGGTGCCAGCAAAAGGGTGTCCACTAGCCCTCTCCCCTCTTGAACTGAACTGTCAGTGGTGTTGGGCCAGGACAAGAGGTTGCCATGCTTGGAGCAGAGGGTGGGACACTGACACCACCCCTACAGCATCTACTCCCCATGTTGGTAGACAGTGCTGTGAAGTTGCAGCCAACTTATGGCAACCCTATAGGGCAGGGGTGTCGAACTCATTTGTTTTGAGGGCCGGATCTGACATAAATGAGACCTTGTTGGGTCGGGCCATGTGTGTCATAAAACGTAATGCCAGGTAGCAGAGATATAAACTTTATAGAGGACACAAACACAAAGGTGTTTTTTTTTACTTAAAATAAAAACAAGCTTAAAACATTAGCACTCTCGCAATACTTTGTTTATTTAACAGTGTCTGATAACTGACACCTCTTGCTCTGAATTATTGCATCAAAATGTCTGTACTGTTGCAATCTTGAGTATGCTGTTCAGGTGTGTATCCGTAAGCTGCAAACCTACAATGACAGAGCAGCAGCAGAACTGGAAGAAGAAGCAGAAGACAGCCAGTCCCATTGCGGGCCTCATAGAAGCCCTCCGGGGGCCTGATCTGGCCCCCAGGCTGCATGTTTGACACCCCTGCCATAGGGTTTTCAAGGCAAGAGACATTCAGAGGTAGTTTTTTATTGACTGCCTCTGTGTTATGACCCTGGACTTCCTTGGTGCTCTCCCATCCAAATACTAACCAGGGCCAACCCTGCTTAGCTTTGGAGAGCTGATGAGATCAGGCTACTCTGGGCTATCCAGGACAGAGCACCTTCTCCTAGTGAAAAAATAATGGACTGGATCCAAGGATTCCCTTCTGCTAGGTGAGGGATCTTCCCCTGAAAGAAGTAGCCTTGGGGGAAGACTGCTTCTATCAGAGGTAAATCTATCACTTCCTGGGAGTTATAGGATCCAACTCAGTAATAATCAAAATAACCAATGATTTTAATCAAAATAATTGCCACCCATTTAATCATTTCCCAAAGTTCTTCTATCAGCTTCCTTACTATAAGCTCAATTAATCTGCAAGCATACTTTTGGCAGCTTCATACCCAAGCACCATAAAACTATACACACCATTATCTTCTAAGATCCCTTTCCTTTGTTCTATCAGTAGCCACTATCGGAAACATTCATTTGATGTGATTGTTCCCTTTAATATTTTACACCGATTATCCCCGAGTTGCTTAGCACTGATAAATTCCTTGGAGTCACAGAAATTCTATCAGGAAGGTCTGCATCTGTGGGAACAATTCAGTGTGGGGAAAGCTCCTCTCGAAGTAGCTCTCTGTCCCTCTCTTTCTGTGTCTGGAATCCTGCCTGGGTATCATGAGGCTTATGTTCCAAGACAGCAATATCATTAAGGGACAGTACCTTTTGGCAGCTCCCCAAGGAAGTATCCAATATTGAACTACAAAATCTGTGCTGCATTTGGGTAACTGAATCATAACAGCCCATGGTTTAAACAAAGCTAAACAGGAGCAGAGTCTTTCTTACTGAGTACCCCTACCAAGATATCTGTAGCAATGCAGTTTTATATGTGCAGCAAGCATCATACCTGTGCTACTGGCCAGAGGGGAAGAAAACAGGCTGAGAATTCTTCTTATTACATTTGTAGCAATTTCTATATTTTACATCCTATGTTTAGGTTAAGAATTATCCTTTTTAATTCTCAGATTTTAGCAAGCATACATTGGGCAGTGTGTATGCAGCTATTCTGCATATATACAGAAAAATCAAGAAAGTGGCATTTGGACACAAAATTCATCTCCATGCTACTTTATTTTATTATTTCTTTACTTCATTAATACCCCGACTTTCTCCCTGTGACTTCTCCCTCAGAGGGACCAGTGACAGCTGACACAATGTTGGAAAACATCAGTTAAGGACAGCAGTTGAGAGTTGGCAGCTGGGGAGTTGAACATTATACTGGTAATAAGCCCCATTGGGTGCATTCAGATGTGCTGTTTCAGTTGGAACCGGAGCAGTTTGCTCTTGAAGAAACGTGATCACACTCACCTCCTGACTGCGCAGCACATCGCGATATGCCCGGTCACACATCAGTGGGGTTTAAAAAAATTTTTTTTACATTTTGCGCATGCGCATAGGCAGCCATCCACAGAGTTGAGATTTTTGCTCAGGTGCAGAACACCCTGTCTTGAAAAGTGTGCCCTGAAGCGAAGACGTCCCTTTAAATTTTTACTCTGAAACTGGCCTCCGTGAGGTCCCGGACTCGTCTAAAGCCTTACACTTGGCACATTTTAAAAATTATTATTATGAATGATGGGGCGAAGCTTCACCCAAGCGCACATCGCCTACTAAAAAAAATGGCGGCCGAAAAGCGGAAGCCTTGGGCTTCCGAACGGAAGTGGCTAGACACCAGCAGAGAGTGGTCAGATGGGGATAATGTGGCTGAAACCGGTGCACTCAGGATACCACCACTTGGGGACCTAGTAGCAGAATACAACGGTTTGAAGGCTGTTTGCAATGGTTAGGGACGGAAGGCAGATGTTCGCCATGTGATCGCCCGTAAGTGCACCAATTCCAACCGGCATCTATAGCGGCATAAATGCCTCGTCTGAACGCACCCAGTGAGTAGTATTCAAAATAGATCAATTTAGGATTGCTCCCTTGGTGCATTTTCCCTTACGGAATCCCAGTAATGTGTTTTTAGTATCCTAGTAGGGATATTTTGGGCCAAGTAATGAGTTTTTGTAAAAATAAATGAAGACCCTTGGGGCTACAGTGGCTCAGAGGTTAAGATGCTGAGCTGCAGACTGGAAGGTCGGTAGCTGGCAGTTCAAGACCCTATTGCTGCATGACGGAGTGAGCTCCCATCTCTGGCCCCAGCTCCTGCCAACCTAGCAGTACGAAAGAAAGAAATTGCAAGCATTCTGTGCGCCTCAGTGTTTAGTCATGCTGACCACATGATCACAGAGATGAGCACCGCCCCCTAGAGGTGGATTTGACTGGCTTTCGAGCAAGGGAAACCTTTACCTTTTTACAATTCTAAAATTATTTCAAACATTGACATGATTTTGTAACTATTTTTATTGGACATTTTGCTAATTTTTGAGATGCTAGCACCATCACTGAGCAATGTTATATTATTATCCTGGTCTTGAGAATGGCAGGTTCTGTTACGAAGGCTCTTTTTCTGTTTGTTCCATTTTAGATCTAGTAGGAAAATATGCACAGAATCTAATGCATCATAGCTGTCATGGAATCTCCACTGAAGGAAAGGTGATGAGTATTCAAGGTTGCTTAGAAACTAGCCAATGTATTGCAGCCTGAACTTTCCTAGGCAACAGCCTACATCATCAGATACATGAACTGTTTTGGGAAAGGGTGATGGAACCCACACATATGGGGTGAGGGTAAACAAAATTCACAATGTGGAATTAGAAATAAAGGGAATGTAGAAAAATCCCCTGAGAGCGGGGTGCCAAATATGAATGCAGCATACTTTCTAAACTTTTTTTTAGAATATCAAACCATGACTTCTACCCAAAAGACTTAGCTTTGAGAGTTCCTACAGCTGCAAGTTCCGACAGTTACACACAGATCATTACATCTGTATAGGACGTTTTAAAGGGATCACTTTATAGACTGATCAGCTTTAGAAACCAGTATTTTGTATCAAGCATTTAGCAAACTACAAAAATACATTAATTGCCAAGAGGAATCATTTTTCTGATTGGACATCAGTTGTTTACTATGGGCTGGAAAAACAGAGGTTACTGACGAACAAATACTTTCAGTACCACCACTCTACAATTCCAGGGTTGTAACAGGAACACACTAGAACACCAAGCTTTTGTTTCCTGTTTCCTTAAAAAACTACAGTCCTGAATTTGGATTCTTACATGTTTGTAGCCACTTGTGAAAGTGAGGGCCAAAAGCCAAAGGAAGCTATAACCAAGTCTTAGTGTTAAATATTTTAATCTTTTTCAGCAGTATTAACCTGTTTCTCTTTCTTTGCAGATTTTGGCAATCATTTCCATCATGTTCATTGTCCTCTCTACGATTGCCTTGTCACTCAACACCCTTCCTGAGCTCCAAGGCATGGACGAATATGGTAATCCCACAGATAACCCCCAGCTGGCCCACGTGGAGGCAGTTTGCATCGCATGGTTTACAATGGAATACCTCCTACGGTTCCTATCCTCACCGAAGAAGTGGAAGTTTTTCAAAGGTCCACTGAATGCCATTGACTTGTTAGCCATCTTACCCTACTATGTTACCATCTTCCTCACAGAATCAAACAAAAGTGTACTTCAGTTTCAGAACGTGCGGAGGGTGGTTCAGATATTTCGTATCATGAGGATACTCCGAATTTTAAAGCTTGCCCGGCACTCTACAGGTTTGCAGTCCTTGGGATTTACACTGAGGAGAAGCTACAATGAACTGGGGCTGCTGATTTTATTTCTGGCCATGGGCATTATGATCTTTTCTAGCTTAGTTTTTTTCGCAGAAAAAGATGAGGATGATACAAAATTCAAGAGCATCCCAGCATCTTTCTGGTGGGCAACGATAACCATGACGACAGTTGGCTATGGAGATATCTACCCTAAAACACTCTTAGGTAAGATTGTTGGTGGGTTGTGCTGTATTGCTGGTGTCTTGGTGATTGCCCTTCCTATCCCAATCATTGTAAATAACTTTTCTGAGTTCTACAAAGAACAGAAGAGGCAGGAGAAAGCCATCAAGCGCAGAGAAGCCCTTGAAAGGGCCAAAAGAAATGGCAGCATTGTGTCCATGAATATGAAGGATGCTTTTGCCCGTAGTATAGAACTGATGGACATAGTGGTGGAGAAGAAGGCAGACAATGCAGGGAAAAAGGATAAAGTTCAGGACAATCATTTATCCCCAAACAAGTGGAAGTGGGCCCAGAGATCAGTGTCTGAAACCAGCTCTAACAAATCGTTAGAGACAAAGGAACAACAAGGGTCACCTGAAAAAGCACGTTCCTCTTCCAGTCCTCAGCATCTGAATGTCCAACAGCTGGAAGATATGTACAACAAAATGGCCAAAGCTCAGTCTCAGCCAAATCTTAACACTAAAGAATTAGGTCAATCCAACAAGCAAAAAGAAGAGCTTGAAATGGAGGCGATCCCTGGCCCAATGGTTCCTTTGCTGACCACACGTGCAGATGGAATCGTTGACATGAGGAGCATGTCAAGCATTGACAGTTACATAAGCTGCGCAACAGATTTTCCTGACTCTGGGAGATATTCCCACAGCCCCCTAACTACACTGCCTAGCAAAGGTGGACTAAATCCAGTTCATGATCCATATCGGCTAGAAGGAAGTGGGGCCAAATTCATGGAGATAAAACCAAATCTAGAAAGTGCCCATTGCTCCACTTTTTTCATAGAAAGCCCAAAAAGGTCCATAAAGGTTACTAATCCTCTGAAGCTAAGATCTCTGAAGGTTAACTTTATGGAAGAGGATGTCAGTTCGATAGGGTCAGCAGCTTCAAATGTCCTGAGAATATATCCAGATTCCATTAAGAACAGGGGAATTCCAGGTGCAACTACAGATAGTTCCATACATTCTGATCGATCCTTGATGAGTCCAGAAACCTCTCTCTACACCACAGCAAGTACAAGAACACCCACCAAATCACCAGAGAAGCAGACAGCAATAGTTTTCAACTTCCATGATGCCGGGATACATAAATATATTGACGCTGACACTGATGATGAAGGACAACTGCTGTATGATTCAAGCCCTCCGAAAGCCCCGCCTGGAAATATAAGTCCCAAATACAGCATTTCAAACAGTGGCTATTTAAGGCAAAGGGATCCCGTTTTTAGAACACAGAAGAACCACTTAGAGACTGCTGCTTTACCCTCCTCATCCAAACTCCTAGGGCAGAATTGCCTTTATTCAATGGACAGTATCACTGGAAGAACCCGTGGTAACCGGGAAAGTATCAAATTAGAGAATCACATTTCACCTGAGGTTCACATATTGCCGAGTGGAGGAGGAGGACATGGGAATACACGTGATCAAAATATCTGACATGTGCTCCAGAACTTTTGTTGAAAGCTTAAATAAAAAGGGAATGCCTTTACACTCGACACACAAAGAAGAGCTTCTGCATGGCATGAACTTTTGACTGAAACAAGCCACCTGTTTTGTAAAAGCCAAGAGAATGCCCTTAAAGTGGGCTAGAGATAAGACCTCTTCTGGAACCACTGCAATGTTTTGCCCCCCAGTCCAGCTACAGTCATCAGTCAAACTGAAGATGGTGCACCTTGGTCATACTTTGATCTCCTTTTACTTCCTTCATTGAAGTCAATGTGACCAAATATTCCATTTGCTCCTTCTTTTTGATGAACCTCTTTTTGTGGCAATGCCAGTAATCTAATTTGCATTATCCCTTAAAGGAGGCCAAGGCAGCCTAGTCAATACTGGGACAAAATTGGTAGATATGAAACACTTATCCCTTTTTGCTTAGGGGCAACTGTTCCAAACATTCCCATCCATGCCTTTTTCTCTGATGGATATACAAGGTCTAAAGGTAACAGGGTGGGCTTGGATAGGTTTATGGTTAGGTTGCAGTTTTAGTGAACTGAGTGTCCTAGAGAAATAAACTGTTCAAATTCTCTGTGTGTGCTTAATATATACTGAGACTGGCAGTTTTATTTTTTAAAATTATCAGCAGGGTGAGTTGCACCACTTGTATCCTGAACCCGAAACACACTTCCATCCCATCAAAATTAGGTGAAATTTGCACTTAATACTGCTTAAAGTAACACCAGAACTGAGATTAGGAGTTTTTTAAAAAAACAAAAACAAAACTGGGACTAGGAAGGCAATTTTCAATGGAAAAGACAGTGGGGTGCGTGAAGGAGCTGTCCAAAACTAGGGAATCTCCTGAAGACATTCTTATGGTCTTATGAATGACACAGAGTTCTGCTGGCCTTCTTGGAAGTGAACAAGCAATTTTGTTCTCACCCGTTTCTGTTTGTGAGGAGGGGGTATCCTTAGTATGGTATTACCAAACACCAACAGATTGGTGAACAAAAGGAAAGCACAGCCATTGAAGATTCTCACTGGGGTAAAACAAAAAGAAAAAAAAACGGCAGCATTGAAATGGGAGTCCAAACTGAGCTGGAGAACAGCTCCTGCACAAAGGCAGCTAAAATAAATAGCAGGAAAAGGCATCTGATGGCTCCTCCCTGAATTATATGCACATCTTTTCAGTGCTTGTACCCAATCTGTTCACCAGGCTAGACGAATCCTTCTGCAACATTTTGCACTTAAATAGTGTAGAATGAAAAGATATGCAAGTGTTAAATAAATACATACGTAAATATGCAAGAGAGAGAGAGAGAGTTGTCCCTAAGCAATGAGCCTGATTCTCCTTTCATTTGGATTGGGATAAATCAAGATCAGCTCCAGTGGAGTTTTGTAGATATAAAACAGGCATAAATGGGAAAGAGAACTGAAGCTAACATCTTAAATAGTTTCAGCTGTTTCATTTTTTTAACTGACCGTTTCAATCAAAACGATAATCAGCAGCACCAGCTTGGATTTATAACTTATACTGTTATATTCAATGTAGTACCATTTAATTTTGTTGGTATTAAAAAGCACTTTATGTTGATTTTATTATTGCTTTTGGGGGGGGAACAAGTGGAGTAGAGAAGCAGAGAGAATGTATTTTTTTAAAAAATCTAGCACTTTAAAAAAAAAAGCACTATCTTGATTTGTGCCTCGTCACATCTGTGATTTGTTACCCACCTGGTAACAAACTATGATTAACTGTGATGATAACACTTAATGTTGTGTCCATTGTTACTGTAATCTATGTGTCATTGAAAGTTTGACTTCTCTTTTCAGAGTACAGTGCACTCTTATACCAGACACATTGGCGTGGACTCCGGTATACTGTCTTATTCAGGCAGACAGTATGAGCAGAAACCTTAGATTGTTGCCATACAAAAATGAGCAGCCAGAAACATATTTGAAAGACACAAGCTCATGAAAAGCTCACAGAAACTGATGCAGTCCAAAGCATAGAGAATTCTGTTAAAATCAGTGTGAGGGAAACAAAAAAGGTATTTTGTGTTTCTTTTCTTTTTTTCCCTAACAAAATGGGGCTCTATTCCATTCCTCCAGGAAGAGACCTAGAAAGATGCTTTTCTAGTGGTTACCTATGTGAGTTCCTAGTTAAAAAGTCAGGAGCAGCTCTCTGAAAAGGGCCACTCCCAAAAAATTAGCTTGTACACAAGACTTTCACTGACTGTTTTAAAGGAAGATTTTTCTTTTAAAAAAAAAGTTAACAGTGAGGTTGGCTTCAGTACAACTGATTGACCTTTTTATTTTTTTGCCATGGGCACTATAAGTGTGTAGCTACTTGCATGCAGCAGGCCTTGGTACTTAATTCTGAAAAGAAACTCTGTAAGTAACACATTGCATCCCTGAAAAAGGCCGCCCACCATCTGCAGATAACCCATTTTGTAATATAGCTGCCTTTCCGGTGTCAAATAGCCGTTGGTTAGTCCTGAATGTAACTGTTGTCCGTACAAGCTGTACTGTACTTCCGTCTCTAATGCATGCAGCATGCACGGACAAAAGCAATAAGCACATGTACATCTTAGAAATTGTTCTGGGGTTGTTATCCTTGCTTTGTCAGTCAGTTCGTTGCACAATATTGTATGTAGGTTTGGATATTTTGCACTTCTACTCAATTATCCAAATACTTTCTATTCTATTAGAATGTTTGCAGAGAGGCCCTTACACCACCGTCATATCGACTCACATTGGAACAGAAAGAGGTTTTGCACATCAAGAAGCCAATAACATCAGATTAAAGAAGTTTTAGGCCAGTTAAAGTGGTTCAATTTCGTCCCACACGAAGAGTCACACAAAGTAACCCCCTCCCAATTACCTCTATATAAAAAAGTATCACCAGAAGAGCATATTCATAAAGTACCAATGCCTGAAAATCATTTATCATCCTTTTGCTCATTCCACAGTCCAGTAAAGAAAAGTCCCATACTAAATATGTGTACTCAGGAGAGTTAAGTTACCTGTAACGATCAAGTAACTCCCAGGCAGTAATAATGCAGCAAAGGAAGTTTGAAGCACACTTTACCATGAACATATGAAGCTGCCTTATACTGAATCAGACCAATGGTCCATCCAGGTCAGTATTGTCCGCTCAGACTGGCAGCAGCTCTCCAGAGTCTCAGGCAGAGGTCTTTCACATCACCTGCTACCTGGTCTCTTCAACTGGAGATGACGGGGATTGAACCTGAAACCTTCTGCGTGTAAAGCAGATGCTCTACCACTGAGCCATGGTCCCTCCCTGATTATGAAGTGAGTCCCACTGAACACTTAGACATGTGTTAACGTGCTTAAAATTGGGGACACCATAACTGTATTGGCGACACTCCCGTGGGTTTTAAGGTTGGCAATCTGTCTTAACAGAGGGCTTGATAAGGAGCCAAGTGTTGTGGCCTGATCCAGCAAAGGACTGCCTCTGTGCTTAAGTAGACTACTGAAGCAAAACTAGAGTGCTTAGGTCATTTGCAGGGCAAACCCCTCAATTGTTTGTGTTCCGAGTCTGTCATGTCCATCATCAGCACAAATGTTTTTTTAAAAAACAAAACAAAAAAACCCCACAGAATTCAGGGAAAAAATGATTTTTGATAAAGTAATTAATACTAACCTCCATGCTGCATACTAAGTCGATTCTTTCATGTAAAAAAAAGTTTTCAAAGGAGTTGTATTTTTCAAAATCAGGAAAGCAAATGCATTTAAATACAGCCATTAGAGAGGTTATTTAGCACTTCTTTATCTAAAGTGATACATTTGGTTTATAGGCATGCATTTTATCATTTTAAAAAACAAAACCTGGAAAATCACAATTGGTGCAACTCTCCTTGTAACCAAAGCCCCCTCCCCCCCCCAATTGCCTTGTGCTGTCAACCGTGAAGGGCAAAGCTCTTGTACGCCTAGTTGAAACCTTTCAAGTAACATTTTATGGGGTCGCTTTTGACAGCTCAGTTCAAAAGTATCATAAAACATCTACCTTTTGAGTGTGAATCGCCAAAGTCCTATGAATTTCTTATAGAAAGAGAGTAATTAAAGCTAAGCATATAATATGCTCAGAAAAAGCATTTCTTTCTTCTATTTGTGATAGTGTAGTTCTAGCTCACATTTTTGTGCCCAACTGCAAACAAATGTATCAGCACAGCCCATTGTGAAAGGATTCCAGGACATGCCCCGATGACAGGGCTCAGTACAGAAACCAGTTCTTCTTCTCCGCAGTCCTTATTCCTTTCAGCATGTGGTGTGCCCAAGAACTTTCTGGTGGATTTTGCTCTGTAATTCGTTATAAATTAGTTCATGCCTGACAATTAAACAGTATGTTTCAAATATGCATCGATGTATGAGCACTGGGAAATCTACTCTGAACTGAAAAGTATTTGTGACGATGCAAAGAATGTCTGTACTCATCACAAAAGAAACAGTAGTGCTTTGAACAACCTTAGCATTCACCCATTGTCTGTATTTAAAGAGTATCTCTAGGTCATTTGCTCGCTTGTTAGGTGCACGATCAGCCCTACTGCCAGAATTCTCTGGGCAGCACTTTTCAGGAGGAGGGACCTGGTGAACTGAAGGAGAATGAGTAAAATTGGTAAAATTGTCATCATGGGGTCATGAACCGGAGCAGGCAAGTAGAAGGCCCATGCAATTCATGCTGAGCTGTACCATTTCAAGCGGTAGGTAGAGGGCTGAACAATCCACTGTATTTAAAAAAAATAAAATAAAACCTTCCTTTGCATGAAAAACTAAAGACATAGCCCAGCTTCTCCTAGCCTGGCTTTCTCCTGATGTGCTAGGTTTGTATGTTTGAAGAGTATTTCACACACTGCATCATTCAAACATTCAGTATCCAAACCTGCAGTATAAAATGGTATCGCTCAGCAACACACATATCAGGTGGCGCATCCATTTGTCTGTTTTAGTTCCATCTGAGAGAGAAAAGTGAGAGAGGAGAGAGATGGCAGCTAGCATTAATAAGCTTAAGAACTGAGAGAAGTTGGAGCCACAAAAGCCCTTTTTGACACAGCTTGAATGGCAAGGGGACTTATGATCACCCCCCCTCCAGTGCATGGCATGGAACCACATCTTAATACTTCACAGTGGGTGCCAGATATGCTTAAAGCTAACCCAGGTTATATATTTTCTGGGTCCAATAAAGGCATCAGGGCAGAAGGATGGGAAATGTAATATCTTCTTGTTCTTTGACCATCATTACCTTGATTTTTGGGTCACATATCATGCAGCAAGCAAGCAGACCGGTTTCAGTTTCTGCCTCAGTGGGACCATGTATCTGTCACATCTATCTAGGTTTTTGCTTGCCTTTTACCACAACCTACACAGCTATGTAAACAAACGGGCTGAAAGAATGAGTGCAGACACAGCTCTTAACTTGGGAGGTGAAGATTCTTTCAGCTCCCAGCTTTTTTGCTTTTTTAAATTTTCAAATCAAGGAAAAGTGACCGTATTTGATTGTGGTAGATTTCTCAGTGCCTTTTTCTTAGAAACTTCACCTAAGCACACTCCAGGGAGGCAGGGAGGAAAAGGAGAGCATTAGCCTGTCTTGCAAATCTTACATTTTATGAAAGGCTCAAGAATTAATACTTGCAGAGGAAGAAAAAGAAGAACCAGAGAATATATATTTCTTTTCTGAACAGACTGTGAGGCAAAGAGGCCTGAGAAATGTTTTTTTCTGTGCCCAGAATGTTGCAGCCAACCCAGCGTGACATGTTTCCTTAGCAACTATGGCTGTCATAAAGCGTAGCCTTTTCTTCCCTTTGCAGCTAATAAGGTACAATATTTCTAAGCAAAACAGTATTCTTTCCTGTACAAAACAAATTTGTAATGTATTGATAATATTTGTACCTATTGTATATTTATGTCTTGACAGAAGGATGACTGGCACTAACTTATGATTAATATAAACAGGGGTATTTCAAGTTCATGAGGAAGTCGCTAAAGCCACATTCTCTCTATTGCTACATTCCAGATGACATTTGATAGATCAGAACGATGTTTCGAAGACGCCCACGTGACACCATTAATAGAATTGCTGAGTAAAGGGAGGTGCTCTGGGACATGGCTACTACACTGTATATGGTTCAGGATGAATTCTTGCAGCCGGTTCACACAGCCGTTATCACATGATAAGCTGTTTGTACACCCACCTCTTCCATGCTGAGGCAAGCCACCTTCTCAACCCTGCCGTCTTTGGGCACCAATCTTTGTGCAGTCCAACTGGCTAAGTGGGTACCCTAACTGGGTGAAATTCCACCATTTGCATTTGAGGGGAAAATCTAACAGGAGCATTTTTCCCCATAACGAAAATAAGGAAAGCTGCATCTGTGGAAATCCTATTTCACAAATGATTACAGCACAGGCGCTTCTGCTAGAAGAAGGGCTGGTTAGCAATTCCAAGTCCGTCTCTCGAAGGAGTTTGCTTCTCCAATCCCATATCATAATTATTCTCAAAGGACATGAAAAAAGTGCAGTGTAATATGTTCAGGTTGGACACTACACAGAGCTTTCGCTCCTTGTCCAGGATGGACATTATATGATACTTTGCAATCATCCCATCAAAAACTTGGCTGTAGCAATCCACTCTTACTAAGGGAGGGTTAGTAAAAGGTTCCTTCATTATCAATCATTATGCTTCTAGAGGGTAACAAAAATAGTCATAAAAGGTTGCTTAATAAACAACCTGTCAGGGAGAATATGGCTTTAATAAATTTCTGGTTGAAAGTACAGATGTTGTCTGTACCTCCGGTTCGCCATTGTGATGGCTCTGTAAGTAACTGATGTAGGGGGAAGTCATGTGACTTTCATGCATTCCAGAGTAGTCTATTTTTCTGTTCTGATAAAGGAAAATATATATATATAAATATATAGCTGTATTTTTAGCAAATTTATAATAGGGCAATCAAGTCAAAAATCTTCTTTTGTATTAACAAAATAATAGAGGCTTTACTGTCAACCATTTACATAGCTGAATTCCTGACTTCAAATATTTTTGGATTTTTTGGGGTGTGTTTGTTCTAATGGAACGTTGCAATATCCCTCATTGAATGGTGTCTGCAAGAGATCACAGAGTCCAGCGTCATCTTGTTTTTGTATTCTCCTTGTTCTGTCATATGTTTTTAAAATTGCAAATGGAAATTAATGTGGGGCTTTTCTCCTCCCAGGGTCGGAAAAAAGGTCAGACTGGTTCAGATTCTGATCTAAGTGAAACACAGACTCCTAATCCCTTAATCTTGGCTTTTGACCTCTGTGAGGTCTTTTTTCAGATGTGTATCAGTTGTAATAAGATAATAATCACTTTGAATGTTTGGATGATGGAAGGCACTCTTGAGTAGGATCACAGGTGTGTTGAAAAGATATTATCTACCCAGTGTGTAAAGAGAGGAACCATGGGGCAAGAAAGCTAGGAGCATGAGAATCTGGTGCTATTATGGCTAGGGAAACCGCTCTCTGCACATACTCAGAAGCACTGCATTCCCCAGCCAGCCTGGAAGCATCATTTATAAACAAGCCCCAGCAAAGACATGAGAACCTGTCCATTCCAGGTACACAGAACTGTACAATTGGTGTGCTCTTTTCCAGGGCTATTCCTCATGCAGAGATAACTGGAGAATAGACCTGACACAAAGAAAGTTAGCAGGTGATGTTTTCTCCATCACTTCATCTCCATGAAAGGGGGGGGGGACTTTTACTTGCTAAATCACAGTTGTTGTTCGGCACAAGAACCATGCCGGGAAGGGGTGAAGATCCCCAAAGGGGAATGGGACAGGAAAGGCAGGTCCACTTGGTGCAAAATACACCTATCAAATGATGTGTTCTAATGGGACAGAGGAAACTGAAGGGGGGGCAGGGGGTCTTCAAATCACTCCCCACCCCCCGCAGGTGCAGTTTCACAGGCTTCTGAATATCTCCTACCAGTCTTGTATCAAACAATGTATTTTCTAGTTTGTATCTAATGCAGCCAGATGCAACCAGATAACACCTCTCATAATTTGTCCCAAGTAGCAGTTACCATTGTTCACAGGGACTGGTTTTTAATAATTACAAAGATGCAGAAAACACATTATCATTTTTTCTATTTTTTGATGAAAAAGCACCAGCTCCATTTATTTAACTGCTTATTAACCAACTCAAGCAGTTTGGAAATTTCCCAAATAGCTTTCTTTTGGGGGGGGGACCTTATTGAACCAACACTACTCAATAGCTGTTAGTTTTGGAATATAAATTGTCCCCAAGTTTTATTAAAACAACTGACTGGTATTAAATTAATGACTATTTGGTTTAACAGAACCGGCTGTTTCATTGACTCTAGAATTCTCAGGTCCCCCCCCCCGGTGACCTTTTTAAAATGAAAATGTAAAAATGCAGCAAACCCTTGGACAATCTATTTTGTTAACTCACCTCTGTGATTAGAAATAAATATTTTTCCCAACAATATGCAAGAACTCAGACAAAAACTGGGTTTCCAGAAGAGACTAAGAGATATTTTAATAGTTCACACAGGTATATTTGTCAGTTAATACAGACTGCAGTGTCAAAAGTTGTAAATGAACCATTTTTAAAAAAACACACGACGGGATAAAACTTTCATATTGCTTCACATCTCCTCAAGCACATTCAAGTCCAAGTCAAGTGGCGTGTAATCAGATTAATATATACGGGCATGTGAACAGGGCTTTGTGCAAGCCTTTGTAATCACGTCTGCAATTTCTCAATGATTTTACATGGCCCGTGCCTTCAGGCTCAACTGAGCTGCATTTTGGTTGGTATTGGCCTGCTTGAAATCTTTCTCCTTCTACCAGGTGCCCTTGCTTTCCTATGTTTATCACTCCTGATTTAGAAATACATTTTTGTAATGTGGTGTCTTTAGCCACTGAGGAATTATTTTTTAAATATTAATTTGTTAAGTCAGGGCACATGATAAAGAGCCCCCCCCCTTTTGAGCATACATAGCTGCTTACTTCATGAACTATTCTTTCAGTTTGTCTTCTGAAACTTTTTCCTTGTTGCTCTGGAATTTTAAACCATTGGGGTTGCCGACCCCCAGGTGGCACCTGGACGTCTCCCGCTATTACAATTGCTCTCCAGATGGCCAAGATCAGTTCCCCTGGAGAAAATCACTGCTTTGGAGGGTGGAGTCTATGGCATGATACCCTGCTGAGGTGCCTCCTCTCCCCAAACCCCACCCTCCCTAGGCTCCACCCCCAAAATCTCTAGGTATTTCCCAACCCAGAGTTGGCAACCTTATAAACCATGGGGAAGGCTGAAAGTAGCCATGGCCACACAGTTGTATCGCTAAATCAGGAACATCAAAAGAATTACTGTAAAAGGTTTACAGCCACTACACCCCAGTTTCATTCATTATGAATATGACAGTCCTGTAATATTATCCATTTAAAGACATTCCTCGATGGGCAGAAAATGTCAAACCTGATGCAGAGGAATGTACAGACATCACACCGCCTCCAGTGTGAAGGCACTTCCCCATTCAGAACATCTCAGTGCCAAGAGGAGAATAATTCAGGGTGGCCTACTTTGAAAGTTTGGGTCTCTGCTGTTTGAGGTGGATGGAACAGATCTTGTTGAGGCTCTGGATGCAATTCCCAAAGGTGGATTATCTATCTTGCAGGAGCTGCCTTCCGTCCTGGGAACAAAAGTGTTCCACCTGCAAGCACAGACACACCTGCCACAAGGCAGTGAGGAAGCCCTGGTACTGGCAGAGCCCCTCCGGAGCATCATTGTCGCTGAATAGCAGCCATCGTCTTTCAGTCTACAGACTGATGATGTGACCATGCTGAGATAACTTGCAACACCTTCATTTCAGTGTGGCGTTACTTAAGCATTAGGTATATACTGCTGCACAGTTAGGCAACAGGAGATTTGAAGGGCAGCCAGGTGAGAATCACTGGCACATCTACACAGAGTCTGGGGAGGCCATGACACACCATTCTTGCTTTGAGAGGTACAATATTGCTTGTAGGTTTTCCTGCTACATTGGAGCAACAGCAGGCCTGAACCGCAGTTCTAGCAGTCAAATGGCTTGTGTTTCTGTGCAAGTCTTACTCTATTTTATTAGCAGAAAAGAGCAAGAGTCCAGTGGCGCCTTAAAGACTAATAATTTTTTTTGCAGGGTATGATCTTTCAAAGAAGTGAGCAGTGACTCACGAAAGCTCATACCCTGCCACAAATTCAGTTCGTCTTTAAGTTGCTACTTAAGCTTTCTTCCGCTGCTACAGACAGACTAACACGGCTACCCATCTTGATCTGTTTTGTTAGGAAACAGACATGGTTGTGAGAAATACTGCAAAGATAATGGCTTGCTTAAAGAAACAAGGTTTTTTCCCCCTCTTTTAAGGAAAGAAATTGAAAATGCATCATAAATGTGATCGCAGATTTTACAGGCATGTAAAAAGGGAAATAATAACAAAACGCAGATTTGGATCTTTGTGTTATAGACTGTACACCCCGGCAATCTGCAAAGAAAGAAAGAAACTGAATCAATTCAGGAGCTGTTTTTGATATACAGCACCTGATGGTCTGGCAATTTGCAGATGGATTCTTCACATAAGTAGCCCATAATCTCAGTGACTCAAAAGACGTTTAACCACGGGAGCATTAACAATCCCCTTATGCTTGGGAGGAAATAGGATTCCATTAGCCATATACTAGTGCACTGAGAGTCTTACTTTTTTAATTTTCATTTTTGGTAACTTTTAATTTAATCCTTACTTGTTGAAGTTTTATTGACCTCTCCAACTGTTTCTGTAAAAACCAAACAAACCCCCCCCCCAACTTTTAAAAAAGGTGTCTTTATATGCATGTAGTGGTATGAAACTGTGATCAATGTGTGACATTCAAAAATTGTACTGTCTTGTAAAATACGTCCAAATGTCTACAGATTTTAAAGCAATGGACCCTTCCTCCAGATTGCGGAAATAAATAAAAAAAAAGTATGGTTAAAACTAAGCTTGAGATGTATTTTCTGTTTAGTGCACGATCTTTTTTTTTTTTTTTCAATACCAGTTTTTATTAAGTGAAACAATGAGGTAACAATAACAACAATTGGAATAACATGCTTAAAAACACATAATGGGGGTTATCCTACTGTACCCCTGAGATAGAGATTTCTGTGAAACAATTTAACTTGAAACATAGCTTTGTTATCACCAAACTTAGTATGATATTGAAACCTAGTACAACTGGCCATTGGTGACGTGATAAACAACGGTTACAGTAAAAGACCTCCAAACAAGGCTTATGAGATATGGGAGGAAAGAGTAGTAATCTATAGCTAACAAGTCACAAATGAGTGTATAAATTAAACAGAGCATAAATATAAAGTGATTGACGATAAATTTATGTAAGTAATATAAAAGCATTCAAAATAGACAAAAAGGCATTCAATAAAAATTAAATCCATTTGATATAATTCTTCCAATGGGAAGAAATAAACTCCTCTTGAATCGTCCAAACTAGCCCAAGCTTGTGACAGCCTGGGAGTTAAGCAGGGTCAGTTGCAGTTCATACTTGGATGGGAGACCACCAGGGAAGACTGGCCTTGCCCTTTAGAGGAAGGAAATGGCAAACCATCTCTGCTCATCTCATGCCTTGGAAACCCCATGAAGGGCCACCATAACACAGTTGCAGTTTGACGGCACATAATAATAATAATAATAATAATTACGCATTCTGGCACATATGGAGCTGTTTTACACAGATTCAGACCGTCGCTCTATCTAGCACTGATGCCAGTTATGATTGGTAGCCCCCCCCCCTTGAGTTTTCATGCAGAGCAAAATCTGCTACCAGAGATTCCCCAGGCGTAGCATCAGTACAGCACAGCAGTTCCTGGGGTGGCTCTACCCACTGTATTGTGCTACTTTTTTTTTTTTTGTCTTGCAAAGGAGCAGGGCTCCCACCCACACAACATGATGCAGACCAGGCAGACATAAGCTTTCTGCACTCTCTTTTTAATCCATGTTCACCGCGGTGTCCTCCAAGTCATTCTGCACTAAAATCGAATTCAGCCTTCTTTTTAATCCAGGTATGTTTTCCATTCTGCACTAAAATTGAGTTCAGCCTTCTTTTTATTCTGAGTTTTTTCCCCATCCTACATTACATTACATTTCCTCCTTTCAGTTAGATGCTGCTTTGCTGTGGACTTAAATTACCTCAACTGAGAAAATCCAGAGTGACGGGCGAATGCGGAAAAGACCAGGTGGGTTGCCAGTCTCCAGGTGGTCCAGCAGCAACTACAAAAAAGCCACTGCAATGAGATGCTAAATAAATCTAATGGTTAAATGAAGTGTATGATAATTTTTATGTATATTTAATGTGTGAAAATATATACACAATTAAGGACAAAAACATAACTCCACTAAGGTCTATGTGCTCAATTACGAACAGGTAAGTACAATTTTGTAAATTTTACAGAACCATCAACACCAAAGGATGATCACTGAGAGAAGAATCATCAACATCAATAACAAGCCAATATTTTTGTGCCAGTTTTGTGCAGTTTTATGTACTTTTAAGATCTTGTTATTGTAATTGTATGGCTATATAGTAATGTGTACATTTTTTTTCAGTCTCACTGAAGAAGTTTAGCGAAACAAGGGAATCTATACCTGGGATCGGTGTTCCCTCTAAGCTGAGTTAGTGTGAGCTAGCTCACAGTTTTTTAGCCTCTGGCTCACATATTTTGGTCTTAGCTCAGGAAGGATGGCTCCAGAGCAAACTATGCAGTAGCCAAATGGCTCGCTCACAACTTTAATGTTAGTAGCTCAAAAGGTAGGATTTTTGCTCACAAGACCCCACAGTTTAGAGGGAGCATTGCCTGGGATCCTCGTGCTCAATGATTCATCCCTTGGTTTTGATGATTCTTCTCTCAGTGATCAACCTTTGACGTTAATGGTTCTATAACATTTACAAAATTGTCCTTACCTGTTTGTAACTGAGCACATAGACCTTAGTGGAATTATATGTTTTTGTCCTTAATTGTGTGTGCGTGTATTTTCACACATCAAGTATATATTTTCCAGAAGCTCTCACTGACAATTATCAGAATTATATATTTCCAGAAATATATTTCCAATTACATATTTCCAGAAGCTCTCACTGACAATTATCATACACAAGTTCATTTAATCATTAGATTTATTTAGCGTCTTCTTACACTGCTGGATCTTCATTACACTGTAATGCTCCTAATGCTAGTCTCCAGGGTAGTGGCTGGAGCGCTCCTAGAATTTAGGGCTGCCAAGTGGGGGCGGGTAAACCCCCGCTTTGGAGGCCCGATTTCCGCCGCTGCGGAATCGGGCCCCAGGGGGAACTCCGCCCCCGAAGTGCAGCGTGGTTGCGTCTCCAGAGGGGACACAACCGCGTCGCTCACGTTGGGGGCGTGGCCCCGATCGTCGGAGGGAAAACCCCTCCGATGATCAGGGCCACGCCCCCAACGTGAGCAACGTAGCGTGTCACTTCCTGTGACGTGCTGGTGGCGTGCACGCGCTTTGCACACGCGCACATGCATCACCGAAGAGCTCCCGGAGCCCGGCGAGGCTCCCCCGCCGCCAAGGTAAGTAGACTTGGCAACCCTACCAGAATTACAAACGGTCTCCAGGTAACAAAGATCAGTTCCTATGGAGAAACTGACTGCTTTGGAAGGTGAACTGCATAGAATTATATCCCACTGTGGTTCCTCCCCTCTCCAAACCTAAACCTCCCAGGCTCCACCCCTAAAATCTCCAGGAATTTCCCAACCCAAAGCTGGCAACCCTAGCAGAGATGAACAGCGTTCCCAAATCAAAGAGCCAGTTTGGTGTAGTGGTTAAGTGTGCGGACTCTAAACTGGGAGAACCGGGTTTGATTCCCCACTCCTCCACTTGCACCTGCTGATGTGACCGTGGCACAGCTGTCCTTGTATCAGAGTTCTCTCAGCCCCACCCACCTCACAGGGTGTCTGTTGTGGGGAGGGGAAGGGAAAGGAGTTTGTAAGCCGCTCTGAGACACCTTTGGGTAGTGAAGGGCGGGGTATAAATCCAATCTCTCCTCTTCTAGAAGTAAAGGAATGTCTGTTGCTGTAGTATTACAGCCCCGACCTGGTAGAACTTTCTGCCGAATGACGATCCATGCCTTGCCGGACCTAATGCAGTTCCGCAGGACCAGTAAGGCAGAGATGTTCCGCCAGGCCTATGGTTGAGGTCAGCAGCAGTTTTCCAACCTGCCTGGCCCCCCCTTTTCTCATCTCCCTCCCCATGGGGTAGAGAAAAATTGACTCCTTTCAGGGTCATCTGATGATTGTTATATTGTCTGCTTGTTTATTTTCACTGTTTTAACTGTTTTTAATTGATATGAATGTACAATTGTTGTATACCCCCCCCCGAGCCTCGTCTCACAGGGGAGGGCGGTTTATAAGCCGAATTTATAAATAATTATAAATAAATATTATCTCTGTGCTTCTTTCCACATTCTAAATCCAAAACCTGCCCGGAACCTCAAAGCCGTCTCTCATTGGGAGTAGCTAACTCTAGGCCTGCGCCTCCACTTCTGGGCCTGAGAGAGCAATACTAAGCAGATAGATTGCAGTCTATTGAGGCCCTGTTCACACGAGAGGGTTTGGGCCGGGAGAGAGACGGATTGGGGCCGCAGCAAACGGGCGCGATCCCACAGCAACATCTGGGAATCGTGCTGCGCCCGTTCCCAGCCCGTTCCCAATCCGCCCCTCCCGGCCAAACCCCGCAGCAAAAAAGAACCACCTACCTAGGTGGTTCTTTCCAAAAGGCCGCATCACTGCCGGCCATGGGATCGCCGGCGCATCTTTCCGCCGGCGCATCCCCGGCCCCCGGCCGTACTGTGCATGCTCGAGCATGCGCAGTTCGGCAGCCTCCCCCTCCCAATCGTCTCTTCCTCCCCGGCATCTGATTGTGCCGGGGAGCAACGGCTCCGCGGCTCAGGGGATCATGGGATCCCGCCGCAGCGTCTCTTTTTTGGTGCGGCTTTTAAAAGCCGCACTTTGGCCAGTGTTTTCCCTGCTGTGTGGCAGGGACCTGAGTGAAGCTTACTCCCAGGAAAGTGTTCTTAGTATTGTACTGTAAACATCCCATAAATGTTCTGAACAGCAGAAGGGAAGCTGGTACACTGTTGTAAAGTCACAACTGACTTATGGCAACCCCATAGGGTTTTCAAGGCAAGAGATGTTCAGAAGTGGTTTGCCATTGCCTGCCTCTGTGTCATGACCCTGGCCTTCCTTGGAAGTGGTCAATCCAAATACTAGCCACAGCCGACCGTGCTTAGCTTCCAAGATCAGGTTAGTGTGGGCTACCAGCAGTTTAAACACCCCACACACACCCATGCAGAGATCCTTTCACTGGAGATTCCCCGGGCATTCAACCTGGGATAGGGTTACCAGCTCCAGGCTGGGAAATACAGGAGGTTTGGGGGGGTGGAACCTGGGGGGGGTGAGGAGGGGAGGGACCTCAGTAGGATGTAATGCTATAGAATCCCTCCAAAGCAGCCATTTTCTCCAGTGGAATTCGTCTAGTCGTCTGGAGATCAGTTGTGATACCAGGAGATTCCCAAGTCCCAGCTGGAGGTTGACAACCTTAACCTGGGAACTTCTGCCTGAAGGAAGTGTGCTCAGCCACTGAAGCATACCACTTTAATTACCCCATAGTGATTTGGCTTGGGTTGGTAACGATGTTAAAAAGTCATTAAAAGGTGGTTCCTTGTTCTGAATGCTTCAAGTCTTTAAAAACAATAGAGACATAACATAAATCTAGGACAAGGGCATAAAGTCACGAATGTCCTACCAAAATGCAAGCTATTTTGACCTCACAAGCACAGTCACCCCTTCCCATTTAGGAGTTTTTCACAAGGGGACAGGCTTGTGTGATTTTCCTCATTGTTGCCGTGGTATCAGCAACAGGGTTTCCACAACAGGTTTCCCTGCATTTTTCTCTTCCCCAGTCCTCCACCAGCAGCGATTCCCTCTGCCGGGGCACTGGGGCTTTTCCAGTTATTGGGGGGGGGGGGGTTAATTGGCAGTTGAATATTGTTATATCAATTGTAACAAACTATGTTTCCAGTTTTCATTTTTTTTAAAGTGAGTGTGGCCCCTTTTTGTTGCACTGTTATAAGGGGAAAGGCATAGCTCTTCAATGTCAAAGGCTACAGATTGACTTTTTGCAAAGTACAATGGGGAAAAATAAGAATATTCCACTTCCTGAGAATCTCCGTTTTCAAAAACACCCTTTATGGTATGAGAATATGCTTGAAAGCATTTTGGCAGTGCCCAGTGAAGTTTTAGAAGCAAGTTATGGAAACCTGCCTAGTTAATTCAGAATTCAGCATTACTTGGCTGATTGGTACATAAAAGATACCAAAATTAAGCAGAGCATACAAACTGTCCTGCTGTCCCTCCAGAAGCAAAAAAAAATACCAAAATGATGATAATGATGTGAGCTGCTATGAGCCCCCATTGCAGACAAAAATGGGGCATAAATGAAGATTATTAATTAGTGAATTAAGTTGAATGATGGCAGCAGAATCTGAAATATTTCTCCAGGACCAGGAGCTACTGCCTAGCACATGAAACCCCAGAAACAAAGCAAAACAATATAGGAGCCACTGTGCTTATATGGAATTATAAAACACCCCAGGAATTAAAGTAAATATTTTGGATTGCACAGTCCGCTTACATGACACAATCTGTGTGTAACTCTATTGACTGGTAAATACCCTTGTCAGTTACATATGTGTCAAGTCCTCTCTCCTGATTCTCCAACTTCCCTCTGATCTCCTTGAATTTTAAGGGATCCAAATGATATGAATGCTTCCACCTGTTACCAACAATACAATTTGCCTTAGTTATAAATGACGTCGTGATTTATCACGGGGCTCCATTTGCGGCACTGCGCTGGGGGAAGAGGGTCAAGAGTGACTGCAGCTGGTCATTATGGCCTAGCAAGAAGAGGGGTGGGCGGCCGCAGTAGAGAGAAATTCTGGCCCTCTCCTTCCCTGACGGGCCAATGGCTGGTCCAAATTAGGACTCGGTGGGAGTGGGAAGGGCCACTCAGATCTCTTAAGCGCCCAGACCACCGGCCCCACATCATCTGGCCATGTGACATCATTAAAAAGGTGCTAATTCATCTTGTTTCTTGGTTATTTAATGTCCATCTGTATCAATAAACAACAGTACAGGGGACTAGTACCAGCTGTTCTGATGGATCAAGTTTATTAATAAAACCAAGCATCATTAGATGTATTTTAGGAGCTTTCACACACCCTGCCCCAAATCTCTTCTCCTTTTTGCCTACAACACAAAGACACAGAAATAGTAAAATCTTTATCTTCTTTATCCCTTGCTCGAAAGCCAGTTGAATCCGACTCTAGGGGGCAGTGCTCGTCTCCATTTCCAAACCGAAGAGCCAGCGCTCTCTGAAGACATTCTGTGGTCATGTGGCTGGCATGACTAAATGCCGAGGTGCACAGAACACTGTTACCTTCCCACCAAAGTGGTACCTATTAATCTACTTGAAATTTTTTGCTTTCGAACTGCTAGTTTGGCAGGAGCTGGGGCCAGAGATGGGAGCTCACTCCATCATGCAGCACTAGCGTCTCGAACGGCCGAACTACAGACCTCCCAGTCTGCAGCTCAGCATCTTAACGGCTGAGCCACCGCAGCCTCTTCTTTACTAGGAAAATATTAAAAGGTTCAAATGAAGACTCTTATCCTTCTACAGGTTTCATAATTTCATCCAGCTCAATTTTTTTATATAATTAATCTGTGCTACTTTGCTCACCCTTTTTTAATTTCAAGCCTGAATTGTTTTAATGCCCTTTATCTCTGGAACTTCTCAAGAAACTGTATCAGAATGGGAAATGGATTTAAAAAATGTTGCTTACCTAATCATGCAGCTTCTGGTGTTAAATCACAAGGTAGGTAACCCTAATGCAAATCTAAAAAAATGTTTTGCAACTTTCTTAAGTGTGGTGGGTTGGCTCCTAGAGTCTACTTCTGCTGGTGCCAGGGCATTTCTGCTGGTGCCAGGGCATTTCTGCTGGAGAAGGTGGGGTATTTTTGCTGATTATTCCTTCTCACACCATCCCCAAGTGTTGTTCCTGTTCCTTGGGGGGTGGAGGCATTTCAGAGGTCACAGAGGCTACGCTGAGACAGGGGGTGTTCCATTCTATTCACATTTTGATCCAGCATAGTGTTGTGCTTAGAGTGCTGGACTAGAGTCTCTAGGAGACCCGGGTTCAAATTCCTACTCTGCCATGGAATCTTGCTGGGTGACCTTGGGCCAGTCACTCTTTCTCAGCCTAACCTGTCTCACAGGGTTCTTGTGTGGATAAAATGAGAGGAGACATAAGCCACTTTGGGACTCCAACTGGGGAGAAAGGTGGGATTGTCAAATAAATAAATTCTACAATTGGAACCATATATTTCCAAGACAATACTGTTCAGCATTCTCTCTGGGCCCCTGCATTTGGAGCCCAAGTAAGCCAAACTCACACTGAGAGAGGCATATTTTCAATCCTCAGATAAAACGTAACCCCGGGTCTAACATCCTCTATCATATGTATGCAGGGCTATTTTGGGGCAGGAACGCACAGGAACGGAGTTCCGGCTGGCTCCCAAGTTGGCCACACCCAGCAGGAACTCATTAGCATAATAGGCCACACCCAACAGCAGGAACTCATGGCTACATTAGGGATATGTGGCCTAACATGCAAAGGAGTTCCTGTTACAAAAAAAGCCCTGGGTTTTGACAACAAGCAAGGTAAACAGAATAAGAAGCAAAAGGTGGGTGGGGCTGGATGGCCACACTTCTGGTAACATGGGGATGCGTCCTAATCTGCTGCTGTGCTGGCAGGGGTGTGGCCTAATATGCTAATGAGTTTCTGGTGTTGGGTGTGGCCTATTATGCTAATGAGTTCCTGCTGGGCTTTTTCTACAAAAAGAGCCCTGTATGTATGTAAATGCCATCAAGTCATAAAAGACAGCGACCCCAGCAAGGGGCTTTCAAATCAAGTGAGACGCAAAAGTGGTCTGCAGAGTCTTCTTTGGTGGTCTCCCATGCAAGTACCAGCCCTAAGCTTCCAAGATCTGACAGGATTGGCTATACCATGCTGTCTTCCCTCCTGTCCTCTATCGTACAGGGCTATTATTCAGGGGATGGTGACCTTGGGTCATGAGACTCCGTTGCTTGCATCATCCAATGAGATTCATGGGCAGAACTAACAGAGTGGGGCTTTCCTGCCTTCCCCTTTTACTGTAGTTCCTCATCCTCACCAGCACAGCCCTGGATTTCAGACGTCTCCCTCCCAAGAACACAGCTTTGCACAATGTGATGATCTAGCAGTGAGAAGGGAGAACTGGAGGAAATAATCTCCTCTCCTTTGCAACAAGAGAAAACATATGATGGCTACAAGCCAATAAATCTCTCAGCTACAAAATGAATGGCAGGATGTTTATCACGTACAGCAGAAGCATCCTCTTTAGATCTAAATTCCACTGCCCTAATGGGATGAACATCAACAATGCTAGTGGGAAAGGCTAGAAGGTCACTATATCTATCTGTTCTGATTTGTCAGCCGTCGTCTGTAAAGACACAAAGTATAGATTTCCTCTCAGATACATCAGTGTTAGAGAGACCAATTGTGATGGTCTGCACTTTTTAAAAGCTTAGAAGTGCTGTACAAACAGCTGAAGAACTATGAAGGGTTAATTCTTCACAGAAATAGAGATCCTTGAGTGACAGGCTGCTCCAAGCAATCTGATTGGTTAGGATCGGCTGAGCAGAGAAAGTCCTCTTAACTGTATGCTTAGGAGAACTGAGTCTGATTTCAGCCTTAGCTGAGAGCAGTTTAACACAGACAGAGAACTGGAGGGAAGCTGGCAAGGAAGTTTGGGAAGTAGGTGAAGACTCCCATTCAGGCCAAGGACAGGGGCTAGAACAGGGGTGTCAAACAAGGCCCGGGGGCCAGAAGCAGCCCATCCAGGGCTCTTATGTGGCCCGTGAGCAACTAGTGCTCAGGAGGGAACAGGAGACTGCTCAGGAGGGGAGGGGGGAAAGAACCACTCCGATTGTGACGAACAACCTTGTCTGTAGCAGTCAAGCAGCATGGGAGCGTCTGCCCAGTGCTGCACCACCGGCTCTCCAGTCCACCTAACAAGTGAATTCATGACTAGACACTGTATTACCTAAGCTGGTAAGAAGAAAAAGAACAGTATCTCAGAGCATATGCTAAGAGTGTAGTAAAGTCAGATAAACTGGATTGTGTGGCTTGGAGTCATTCATTAGAACACAGTCCAAAAATGGAAACCATTTTTCCATGAATTCTTTCTTCATCAGCCTGCCAGAAACGACAAAGAGAGTGACAGAGACCAGACTGATATGCTTCCTGGATCCAAACGTCATCAGAGCAGTGCAAGAAAAAGCCACAGAGAACTGACACCGGCATAGGGTTGCCAACCACCAGGGGGTATCTAGAGATCTCCGACTATTACAACCGCCTGGAGAAAATGGCCACTTTGGAAGGGGAACGCTATGGCATTATACCCCATTGAAGTCCCTCTGCTCCACGCTCCTCAGGCTCCACCCCAAAAATATCCAGGCAAAGCTATTTTGGGGCAGGAACGCACAGGAACGGCGTTCCGGCTGGCTTCCAAGTTGGCCACACCCAGCAGGAACTCATTAGCATAATAGGCCACACCCAACAGCAGAAACTCATTAGGATTGGCTACATTAGGGGTTTGTGGCCTAACATGCAAAGGAGTTCCTGCTACAAAAAAGCCCTGGGTAAACAGAATAAGAAGCAAAAGGTGGGTGTGGCTGGATGAGCACACTTCTGGTAACATGGGGGTGCGGCCTAATATGCCAATGAGCTGTGCTGTCAGGGGTGTGGCCTAATATGCTAATGAGTTTCTGCTGTTGGGTGTGGCCTATTATACTAATGAGTTCCTGCTGGGCTTTTTCTACAAAAAAAGCCCTGTATCCAGGTATTTCCCAACATAAACCTGGCAAACCTACTCCTACAATACGGCTGGCACTGTAGCAATCAGCCCTCCTATTCCGAGCTGGATTTCCAGTCTATGAAGAGAGCCCCTGCCATTCTGAAACTCAAAAGGAACTGTATCAAAGGCCAAATAGAAGAAGAGACTGGGTTTACACCCCGCCCTTCACTCAGAGTCTCAGAGCGGATTACAAACTTCTTTCCCTTTCCCTCCCCACAACAGACACCCTGTGAGCAATGTTCCCTCTAAGCTGAGTTAGTGTGAGCCAGCTCACATTTTTTTAGCCTCCAGCTCACAGATTTTGGTCTTAGCTCAGGAAGGATAGTTCCAGAGCAAACTGATTTATGCAGCAGCCAAATCACTTGATCACAACTTTAATGCCGGTAGCTCACAAAGCAGAATTTTTGCTCACAAAGCTCCACAGCTTAGAGAGAACATTGCCTGTGAGGTAGGTGGGGCTGAGAGAGCTCTGACAGAACACCTCTGACAGAACTATGGCTTGCCCAAGGTCATCCAGCGGCTGCAAGTGGAGGAGTGGGGAATCAAACCCGGTTCTCCCAGATTAGAGTCCGCACACTTAACCACTACACCAAACTGGCTCTCAAATACCCTTCTTGGCATCTCTTCTGAAACTAGCCTGAGTGCAAACATTACATGGAACATTAAAAGATACCCAAGAACATAGTCCAGGACAGAAACCCAAGAACATAGTCCGGGATTGCTCTGTACATCTTCCCCCCCCCCCTCTGTACTGTGTATTATCTTTTTCCACGTACAAACATCTGAGGATACAGGCACATGAGCAAAATGACCCTTCCCTTCATTCCTGGCCTACATAGCTCAATAACACAAACCACCGATCATGCCAGTATACATAACACAATGATTGAATGGGCCTTTAAAATGGAAGATATAAAACTGGAGGGAAACACACAAGCTTGACAATCAACAAATCAGTGAATGAAGCCTCCCAAAACCAGGTGGCTCCATGCCACCGCTCCTAATCGTGAGTTATTACAGAAGCAGAGAGAAAGATCAGCACATATGGTAATGAAAACTATTCTGTTGTGGCAGCTTTAGCTGATGTCTGTAGGGGAGGTGCCAAAAGAGCACAAGGATCCCTTTTTATGGTACCTCCAGCATGAGCTAGCCATAGTCTGCTACGACTGCGTTTGTTAATAATACTAGTTCAGGTTGTGATTTTAAAAATGTAATACGGATTCAAGCTCTGTGTATAAAGATCACAGCCATTTGTGCTGGGGGGGGAGAGACTGGTCTCTGGGCAGCACAAACCCTTTGAACAGCACCTTATTCTTACTCTCAGGCAGGGGTCATTTCCTGCAGGAGCGCACAGGAGCGGAGCTCCGGCAGTAAAGAGCCCAGGGGGCGGGCACATGCAACAAGTCCCACCCCCTGCTCCCAGCAGCCCTCAGTGAGAGCAAGAAGCAGCCAGGTAAGTTGCAGAGCTCCCCCTGTCCCCCTGGTCCAAAACAGTCCAGTGGCACCTTTAAGACCAAGTTTTATTCAGATACAAGCTCTCCCTCCTCTGCGAAGACAGATCTGCACGTTCCCCCACCACCACTCAATAGCTAGCAATCAAAAACAGTCCAGTGGAGCCTGGGCGGTGGGTGTTGCCTTCTGATACACTTCCGGTGGTGTCAGAGGGTGTGGCACATGCAAATAAGTTATGCTAATGAGCTCCTGCACTTCTTTTTCTACAAAATGACCCCTGCTCTCAGGAACAAATTCACCCCGAATGTGATACTTCTGTGCTTGGGATGAATTATACTGGTAATCTCTTCGGCTGGCTGATGCTATTACTTATGGAAAGGAACGGATGTGGCAGGTCTCCAGTCACACTCCAAGTCAGGCAGAGGAGAGGTGGTTTAAGGTGCTCTTGGAAGGGGTCCCAGGGATTGTAAATGAAGGTAGGTGTAAGCCAGATTTAGACATGGGCCAACACAACAAGGGAAATGTCAGGATGCATTTGGGAACAGTGACCACACCGTACCCTTTAAAGACAGTTAGGAGTATTTGTTACAACGGAAGCAGCAGACAACAGTAACTCTACATTATTTTATAAAACTAATGTTAATTATCTGGACTCCCATTATGAACCTTATTGCAGGCACCACGTGCAGCCAAATGCAGCCAAAAAAAAATTGGCCCTTTCTTACACGCCCAGGGAAATGCTGATTGCCACTTTGGGGTCAGGAACAGTGTTCCCTCTAAGCTGAGTTAGTGTGAGCTAGCTGACAGTTTTTTAGCCTCCAGCTCACAGATTTTTGCCTTCATTCAGGAAGGATGGCTCCAGAGCAAACTGATTGATGCAGTAGCCAAATCGCTCGCTCACAACTTTAATGCCAGTAGCTCACAAAGTAGAATTTTTGCTCACAAGACTCCACAGCTTAGAGGGAGCAAAGATCGGGAAGCAATCTTTCTCCAGGCCAGTTTGGCCAGGGATCCTGAAGGTTTTCTGTCACCTTCTGGGCGTGGAACAGGGGTCACTGCGGGTGTGGAGGGGGAGGTATTTGTGAATTTCCTGCACTGTGCAGGGGGTAGGACTAGATGACCCTGGAGGTCCCTTCCAACTCCATGATTCTATGGTTAGCAACTAAATCTTGAAAGATTAAAAAAAATCTGGAAGTAGTTGGCTTAGGACATGACCTGCTGAGGCTATTTAATGGGGCAAACGGACATTTACCGTCTCCACCTGAAGTGACTAGTCTTGCCAACTACCTGTAGAAAAAAAAATCTTGTCCCTTTCATAAAGGTTTCATGGGTTGTTATTCAGCAGGTGATGTTATCTGCTTCCCTGCCACTAAAAGCCTCATAAGAACATGAGAACATAAGAGATGCCAATGTTGGATCAGGCCAAAGGCCCATCCAGTCCAACACTCTGTATCACACAGTGGCCAGAAATACCAGGTGCCATCAGGAGGTCCACCAGTGGGGCCAGGACATTAGAAGCCCTCCCTCAGTTGCACATTTCCACAAATTAAGCCTGTATTAACGGGACAGGACTGTTTTTGTCTCCAGGCATATAGCAACCCCAGATGTGACTATACATAACTCACTAAAATCAAGCTGCTCACATATGTACGGATGTCCCAGCAACCCAGGGTTTATTCTAAATGAGGTTTTCCCCCTACTGTACAAGCAGCTAGCATTTTACCAGCTCTCTGTCCCCTTGAACGTTTTGAAAGAAAAGAAAATAGAGGAGCCTTGGGACCACTTCTCCTGGTGTACCCCTTGAAGAACATTACGCTCTGGAGAGAAGAACTTACTGGTGATCCCAGGTCCAAAAAATATCTGGGTGTCCTCAACCAGAGCCAGGGCTTTTTCAGTCCCGGATCCAACCTGGTGGAACTTTCTGCCGAACAACATTCGTGCCCTAATGCAGTTCTGCAGGACTTGTAAGGCAGAGATGATCTGCCAGGCCTATGGTTGAGGACAGCAGTGGTTGGGGTTGCCATCTCTGTGCTGGAAAATACCTGGAGATTTAGGGGGTGGAACCTGGGGAGGGCGGGGTTTAGGGAGGGGAGGGACCTCAGCAGGGTCTAATGCCCTGGAGTCCACCCTCCAAAGCAGCCATTTTCTCCAGGGGAACTGAACTTGTTCGTCTGGAGAGAAATTGTAATAGCAGGAGATCTCTAGGTGCCCACATGGGGGCAAGGATTTAATTCTGGTGTATTAAGCATCATCTGAAATTGTTTCTGTATTGCCGTTGTTTTTATCAGGGGTCATTTCGTAGAAAAAGAGGTGCAGGAGCTCATTAGCATAACTCATTAGCATAACTTATTTGCATATGCCACACCCCCTGACATCACCGGAAGTGTGTCGGAAGGCAACCCCCACTGCTCAGGCTCCACTGGACTGTTTTGGATTGCTAGCTATTGAGGGGGGGGGGACGTGCAGATCTGTCCTCGCAGAGGAGGGAGAGTTTGTACCTGAATAAAACTTAGTCTTAAAGCTGCCACTGGACTGTTTTGGACCAGGGGGCTGGGGGGGCTCTGCAACTTACCTGACTGCTTCTTGCTCTGACTGAGGGCTGCTGGGAGCAGGGGGTGGGGCTCGTTGCATGTGCCCGCCCCCTGGGCTGTTTACTTCCGGAGCTCCGCTCCTGTGCGCTCCTGCAGGAAATGACCCCTGGTTTTTATTGTTTTTATCAGTTTAACTTGCTTTGTGAACATGTTTACGAATTGTTGTTCACCGCCCTGAATGCGCTGCACATGGGGAGGGTGGGCTATAAGCCAAATTTAAGACAGACAGACGGACAGACAGACGGAGAAAGAAAGAAACGAAAGAAAGAAAGAAAGAAAGAAAGAAAGAAAGAAAGAAAGAAAGAAAGAAAGAAAGAAAGAAAGAAAGAAGTCATGAGGGGATAAAAGAATAACAGCCAGATTGGCCCCTTCATATTGATTCTGTGTGACAAATTCCTCTGTAAAAACTCTGTTTAAAGGTTCTGTTTCTATTTACTGTGATATTATACTAGGGTTTTCACATAATGGCTGCTCAGAACTTCATACTTGTTGCCTATAATAGGGAACATATTATTTACAACACTGTCTGGAATAAGGTTCAGGGCACAAACTTTATAATACCACAGCATTATATCTATCTGGCTGTTCGATTTGTCTGAAGGCATTGTGCCTCTTGGCCTACCTAGTTCAGTCTCCAAAGCCTTGTGAACTTTTGGGCCTAGCTCTGGCCTCGAGTCCATTGGGAGTCCTCATGAACAACATGTAGGGTTGCCAAGTCTAAAAAAGTACTTACTGGGGGACTCCCGGTCCGCAGCTGGAGCGCACGTTTTCCCTCGGATGAGCAGGGTCTAATGCATTTTCTCTCGGATGAGAGCTTTCCCTCTGATGACCGTGGCCCCACCCCAGCATGTCCAGCCCTGGACCTTTCTTCCAGCAGTCAAGGACAAAACTAATAGTGGCCAATATGAACAAAGATCCAAGAATGCTGGGGTTTGTATCCTATGCTGCAGCTGCTGTTATACTGAAAAAGAAGATAAGATGGTTAGAGAAGGAAGGGCAAGGAGCCTGCAAAAGAAACTGGAAAAAGAGTTGGGGGGTTGGCCTATGACCTGCTAGGCTGCCTGCTGGAAGGGAGAGAACCGACAGCACTACCGGGACTGCTGAGGGGCTGAGATATAGGGTTGCCAACTCCAAGTTGGAAAATTCCTGAAGATCTGGGGGTGGAGCCTGGGGAGGCTAAGAGGGGAGGCCTCCAAGAGGGTTATAAAGCCATAGAGCCCACTCTCCAAAGCAGCCATTTTCTCCAGAGGAGATTAGTTGTAATTCTGTAGCCTGGAGATCACTTGTAATTCTGGTCTCCAACTGGAGGTTGGCATCCCTAGAGCCTGCACAGGAAGAAGGCACTTAGAGCAGAAAGCAGAACCACCACCGTCACCCGCCAGTTATGATGCTCACTGGGTGACCTTGGGCTAGTCACATGCTTGTAGCCTAATCTCTCTCAGAGGGTTCTTGTGAGGATAAAATGGAAAAGAAAAAAGCTTTTGGGAGGAAGGGTGAGATGAGAATTAGATACACAAAGACAGTTTTAAATTGATTAGGCAGAAAGGTAATTCTTTACTTCAGCAAATTAAGCAAAGATTGCTATTTCCTCAAGTAAATACATTCTTTTCTCCCTTTAGACTGGGACAGTAGACACTCTTAACTAGTGTTTGCAGAATGAGGGAAATGTCCCTTTGTTCTTGTAGGAAAGGAAAACTGGAACATTTTATTGAAGGACAAAGAGGGAGAGAGAAATTCTTAATCAATAAGCAACCTTGCCAGTTTCAAAACAGCAGTATGTCTGACTCTGTACCTATACATATAGCTCCCAAATGCCTGAACTTCCCCACCTCCCAATTACACATTTCTGAATGTGCTTGTCTGCCTGCTGTATTCTTTAACTCCAAAATACCCTACCCTGTACTTGCTTCGAACAAAAATTACATTAGTAAATTGCCCAAAAACCTTTGTGGGAAGGGGGTATGAAGAATGCTGAAAAGAACACTCAAATCATAAAAGGCTCGAGTTGTACTTTTTATAAATTGTTGCAGTTCTCAAGGCCAAACTACACAAGAAGCTGTCACCGGGTTTACTTCCATTTTGTAGAGCTGGTGAACGACTTTTAAGAACACCGGGGGGCGGGGGGGGCGGTGAGGCACTGATTCTGTTTTTCCAGCCCCAAACAGTGACAGAGTGTTGTTAGTTGACACGCACCTGAGGTGTCATTTGTGGTCCAAAAAACAGCCTGGGGCAGAAAGCAGAGGCCCCTCCTGCCCCCATGTTGTCGTGGTCTTGACCAGAATTGAGCCTCTGTGGCACTCTTAGAAGGTGTTCCCGAATTATGTAAAATAGAGGCACATCAGGGTTGCCAGCCTCCAGGTGGGGCCTGGGGATCCCCCGCTTTTACAACTAACCTCCAGCTGACAGAGATCAGCTCCCCTGGAGAAAATGGCTGCTTTGAAGGGTGGACTCTATGGCATTGTACCATGCCGAGGACCTTCCCCTGCCCAAACTCTGCCCTCTCCTGGATCTACCCCCAAAGTCTCCAGGTATTTTCCAACTAAGACTTGGCAACCCTAAGGCACATCCCTGGGATGAACCTAAGGACAGCGTCTCAACCAGTTTGGCCCTTCGACAATACTATATAGACTTGGGGAGAGTGGGTAGAAGGGAAGAAGTATACCATCATTTGACATCTGTACATTTACAAATTGGTGCATTAGATTACGGGTGTGTCAGTCCCTTGGCCCTTTATAGCATTAACATCTAGAAAACTAGAGTGGAAAATTCGGTGCACACTATCCACATTTTAAGGAAACATCCCCAGAACAGTTTACAGCTACAGAGAAACTTGCATCTGTGCAAGAAAATGGATGCAAGAGGGAGAATTTCTCGTTTTTCCTTTTTTTAAAAAAACCCAGGGAACTTTCTTCAGAAACAGTGCGCTTTAATATTTGTTGTTGCACAACTCTTCTTCCCTTTTCCTGCTGAGCATTTGAAACAAACCAGGAGGAGTCATGCATGAATGAGGGGGACATCGCAGGGACCAACTCAACCACTGATTTGTCCAGCAGAACAAGATAACATCGCACTGCTGACTCACTTGCTTGAGAATAAACAACTCGAGAAGGAGGCATGGAGTGATCAACATTATTACATCAGGAAAGATTCTGCTTTGCGGAAATAGTTAACTCGTATTTTTCCCCCAGTAAAAGCTGCTCTCCCTGAAGCTCTTGGAGCTAATGATGCAGCCCTGCTCAACAGAGGGTAGAACGTTCCTTCTGCCCACCCCAAGCGCTAAGGTTGAGCCTTCTCATTTCCTGGAGATAACCCAGGGTGCAATATACATCTTTCTACCAGAAGCCAGCATGGCTGCTGTCCTCTAATTAGGTTCTCCTCCTACAGTTCCTTCCTTCTACCATCTGTCTTCTATTATATGACACATCTCTTAGTCAATTAGCAAAACCAATCAGGAGAGCAACAACAAGCCAAACAGAATTAGTTAGAATTCTAGCATTTCAGAACATCTTACCTGCCTTTAAGGTGTTCCCATCATCTGTCTTTATGATCCCAGTTTGCCAGCCGAGCCAGCTGTTTACTGAGGAACTGTGTATTCTATTTTGCATGTGCTCATGCATACATACAAACATTCTTTTGTTAATTTTGAGAGAATTTAGCTCATTTGGAAGTTCTTGGTCAGTATTATTAACAATGACGGAGACGTGGTTTTCTCCCGGGGAAGAAATAAGAGACCTGTGCTTCCAGTCCAGAGAGTTCTAAATTATTTCATATCCCATCGACTGTATAAATGCTTTACATGTGAACAATGTCAAAGAGCATACCCTTTTCAGATAGGATTTCAAGTCTCCATTGCCTGAAGGCTGGTTTTGGCATATCATTCCTCTACTCACTTCTTAAAGACAATAAATACAATGGGACATGAAAATCTGCATTGTGGCGAATCAACGTCGAGTTCTTTTGGAATGTTGAGATAGGGTAGTAGATACCGTCACAAGATGGCTGCCATGGGAGGAAAGAACAGTCGCTAAATGGCTGCCATGCAAGGGAACCTCAAAATGCTTGGAAGTTCCAAGCCAAGCATCCTTGTATGTGAAGGGAAGCTATTTATGAAGGGGTATCCCCTAGTCTGCTGTAGTGGTTAAAAGTGTTGGACTAGGATCTGGATGAACCCAGGTTCAGATCCACAGTTGTGCCATGGTGGAAGCTTGCTGGGTGACCTTGGGCCAGTCACATACTCTCAGTCTAACCTACCTCACAAGGTTGTTGTGAGGATGAAACGGAGGAGAGGAGAATGATGTGAGCTTCTTTGGGTTCCCATTGGGAGTGAAAGGCAGGATATAAATAAAGTAAATAAATATCCAAAGGTGATGCCTCCTGGGGTCTTCTGAAGCACTTTCTGGTTGAATTAGGTAGAAGAAAGCCAAGGTGGGCTATTTGTTGGGGGGAAGAAGGAAGAAACACATCAGCAGGCACCATGATGACACCCATGAATTCCATGTTGGAGGTTTATTTATTTATTTATTTATTTATAATTCGATTTATATCCCACCCTCCCCTAAGGCTCAGGGCGGCTAACAATTGAGGCAAAAGCCATAATTAAAACAATTAAAACAAGATAAAAACATAACAATAGTACAACAAAGTGCTGGTGCTCTGATGTTCCCAGTTCCAAGATGGGTTCGGGTAGGGTGGATCCGGACCAACGACATAAGTTCCAAAGCAGCAGATAGCCAGTCTTCTTCCCAGGGCCCGATTGCACCCTGATGGTATCTCTGCCAAGTTTTGGTGATGGTACATTGATGGAACAGTAGCGGCGGCGGCTCCTACTCAAAAGCCTGGCGGAAGAGCTCCGTCTTGCAGGCCCTGTGGAACTGCGCAAGATCCCGCAGGGCCCAGATCTCCTCCAGAAGCTCATTCCACCAGGTAGGAGCTGCCACTGAAAAGGCCCTGGCTCTAGTCTCAGCGAATTTGACATCCCTGAGGCCTGGGGTAGTCAAAAGATGTTGGCCCCCCGACCGTAGTGCCCTTGGGGGAACATATGGGGAAAGACAGTCCCTTGGGTATGCCGGACCCTGACCATAAAGAGATTACTGTATTAGACGGAGGTCAGGAAGAGACTGGGGCACAGCTTATGTGGAAACTCTCCAACCAGATGACATGAAAGCGTTGTTGGAATCTGCCAGAGCTCAACCTGGGAGCAATCCTAAGTACTAGGCTTAGTATTTTTTTCAGTAGGCCACACTCCCAGGAAAAGCATTCTTAGGATTTGCAGCCTTTGGTCGTGACCTTGCCTTATTTAGTTCTTAAACACTTGATTGTTTTTAAATACATGATTAAGGAAGGTGGGAAATGCCTGGCACACATTTCTTTCAAATGTATAAAATGTCAGATGTGAGTCTGAAACACCAAATCTGCATTACCTGCTTGGCAAAAGTTAACAGCTGAAGCAGCCCTTGAAGGCATTTGAAACCAGGGAACGAGGTTACATCTAGATTCATGGCACATCCACCCTGACCTGCATAGCCCAGGCAAGCCTAATCTCATCAGATCTCAGAAGCTAAGCAGGGTCGACTCTGGCAAGTATTTGGATGGGAGACCTCCTTGGAATACCAGCAGTTGGGAGGCGGGGGCAGGCTTTATTCAGCCACCTCTCTGAATATCCTACAGGCCCCCAGTAGGGGTCAGTCACCATAGGTCACCATTACTTCCAGCTGCACACACAGTCAGTCACCAGAGGTTGCCAAGATTTCCAGGTGCACACACACTTGCACATGCACGCGTGCGCACACATTTTAAAAAATACAACAAAACAACAAAAAAATAGATTCATGGTACATCCATGTGTGAAAATGAGTTGAAGACAGAACTATATAATGTGGACATACCTCAGAGAAGAACTTTGAATCATTGGGTTATTACCTCCACCAGTCTTTTGCCATTAACTTTTTTCAGAAAGACCTTTATTTATATAAAATAATTGTTATATTTATGCTTCTCACCTCTTTCTGAAATCTGGCTATCTATCTATCTATATCACAAAGTACATAAACATTCACACACTATTAAATGAATCAAATCAATATCTGTTAAAAATATAGCAATACATAGATCTAAAAAAGGAAAATCATTTTTACAAAATTAGAGGAAAAATAGCAGCAGATGGCTTCAGGCAGCCTGAGGAAATTTGTACTACCCAGCGAAAGCAAGGTCACACTCAAAAATGGAATAATAAAAATTCAAAAGAACAATAAATCAAACTCCAACAAAATAAAAGCAAGAGCAGCACGAAATAATGACGGCTTCACCTGGAGCCTAAACACACACTAAAAAGGTGCCAGGTGAACCTCAAGATAGAGAGAGTTTCAAATCTGGAATGCTACAACTGAGGAGCCCCTAGCTCAAAGACTTCATCTGAAGCTTAAATTCACATACACATAGGGCTGCCAAGTGGGGGGGGTGGCGGGTAAACCCCCGCTTTGGAGGCCCGATTTCCGCCGCCGCAGAATCGGGCCCCGGGGGGAACTCCGCCCCCCGAAGCGCAGCTTCACAGGAAGTGATGTGCACGTCGACCACGTTGGGGGCGTGGCCCAGATCGGGGAGGGAAATGTCTATGGTTTTCCCTCCCACGATCGTGGCCACGCCCTCAACGTGGTCGACGTTGCACGTCACTTCCTGTGACGTGCTGGCGGCACGCGTGCGCGCATACGGGGATGGCTCCCGGAGCCAGCCAAGGCTCTCCCACCGGTGAGTATTTTCGACTTGGGAACCCTACACACACAAAAAGTGTCAGGGGAGAAAGTTCCACATGAACAGAACCCCTCCTCACCTCAGAGGGCAGGGGTGTCTGAAGAAGTACCTCTCTGAACAATATCAGGGGACTGGCAAGTTCACAAGGGAGGAGATGATCTTTCACCTGATCGTAGAGGCCTGATCACGTTCCTCTGGCTGGTTTGTTTAGGCAGGTTTAAGATTTCAGCCTCAGCCAAAAGTTGTCACCCTTGTTAGGCATTTTGCAGTGTATCTCAGTACGTGTGGTTGGTGGTGGAAAATGCACAGCCAACCTTTGGTGATCCCATAGAGTTTTCAAGGCAAGAAAGGAACAGAGGTGTTTTGCTATTGCCTGGCACTGCATAGCAACACTGGACTTGCTTGGTGGTCTCCCATTCAAGTAATAACCAGGGCCAACATTGCTTAGCTTCTGTGATCTCACAACATCAGGCTAGCCTGGGCCATCCATGTTAGGATGATGCATGGTTTGGGACAGCTTAGTCAATATTGATGTGTACTACACAGCAAAATGCTTGCATATGGCTAAGACTTTTTGGGTGCGTTCAGACAGGGGCTTTACATCGGTTAGGGTGCCGGTTCCAACCGGTGTACTTATGGGCGTTCACACGACGAACATCTGCCTCCCGTCCCTAACCGGTGTAAAGCCCTTTACACCGTTGCACTCTGCCACTAGGTCCCAAGTGGTGGTATCCTGAGTGCAACAGTGGCTTCCGATGTACACCAGCGTCTGATCGCTCTCCATCGGTGCCTTGCCATTTCCGTCGGAAGCCTGAGGCTTCCGGCTTTCCCCCGCCATTATTATTTTTTTTTTAAGTAAGAGATATGATTTTGTTAAGAAAAAAAAAAATCCCTTAGTTTAACTTCCCAGAGGAGTCCGGGACTTAAGGGAGGCCAGGTTGGGCTTTAAACTTTAAAGGTAAGTCCTTATCTTTAAAGTTTAAATGTAATGGGGGGGTTGAGCATGCGCAAAGATAGCAATTCTCTGAATGGCTGCCTATGCGCATGCTCAAATTGTGCTTTAAAACAAAAAACGCCGACGCCCACATCGTGTGAGCGGGCGTACACCGGAGGAATCTGCAATATGGAGGTAAGTGTGATCGCGTTTCTGCTGGCATAAACTGCACCGGTTCCAACCGGTGCAGTTTATGTTGGCAGAAAGGCCCCGTCTGAACGCACCCAGTGTGTAGTTTTAAATAACTTACATTCCACTGCACTGGTTTTAAATACAGAATACTACTGGCCCAAAAACACAACTCATAATTCAAAACCGTTTGTTGTTTTTAATTTCTTAAAGCATTGGAAGTGACATTAGAAATATATATATATATATATTTTAAAATGGTCTTATTTTATTGGTGCCTGGATAGGTAAAGGTTTTTATTGCATGCTTTTAAGATGATAGACTGCAAATGAAAAGTAGTTATAACATATCCTGTAGTACTGGCTCTTGCATTTACTGCCATCCTGCATTCCTTTTCCTATAACCACTGCAATTGGGTTTTGCTGTGATATACACTCTTATTAACTCTGTGCAGGACAGTTTCCTTTTAGTCCTCCCTTGGCTAACTGCCTCTGCCAATATAACCCCTCCCCATCAACGCTAAAGATGGCACTGGAAGCAAAATCCACTCAGACACGACATCCTGCATATGTCAATCTCAGAGCAGGGGGTTGTACCCCTGGACAGCTAATTGGAATGATTGCCCAGAGCTGGCGGAACAACCACTGTGGTGTACTACTTTAATTTGCAAAGTGCCCTGCAGTCTTTATCATATTTATAAGACATATCCCTGCAAAAGAGTCCTATTTGATAGATGAGAAAAGACAGGGAGGATGGCTAGCATCTGAAGATACACGAGACAGGGTAGGAACGGAATACGGATCCAGCTGCCTAACCACTGGGCCACATAAGTTCTTTCATCATTCGAGCAGACTAATGTCTAAAGAGGTATTGTTGTTGTTGTTGTTATATTTTTATTGGACGTATGAATTGCCCAGTTCCTGCTACTGCACAGCTCTGGGCGATGTACAGTAATGATAAAGACATCAGACAGAGGGTAAAACATCTGAATACCATTAATACCACAAATCTAAAAGACTCAGATGACGGGTTGCAATGATTTCCAATCACAGACTGCCGATCACTTTGTGGGGGGGGGGGAGAAGGGCAGGGCAAATACAGAGGGTAGAAGAGATGGTAAGCATGGAAGGAGCCCAAAAGAAGCTCTAATGACAATCTGTGGAATGGATGGTTGGATACTTGGAATTTTCCATTTTGTGCCCTCTGAAAGTTTTTGTTTAGACTGACGCTAGAGATAACAATCGTTTGTAAGGATATTAAAAGTGGATGAGAGAGCCTTCACTTCTTTCATTGCATGCATATTTCTTCTGTCCCGCTGGTGCCAAACAGTTTATGCAAGTTTTTGAAACAGCACTAAAACCCATGAGGTGAATATACATAGCACGTGCAGAAATTCTTCGTTCATCAAAATGCATTCAGGCTCTCGGGGTGGGGGTGGGGGTAAGAGATTCCTCCTCCCTCACCCTGAAATATCCTGTGAGCCTAGTATCCAAAGCCCCAGGCATGAAGCATGCGCTTGCCCTGCAAAACTTTTGATGCTCACCTCCTGTAGCTTACCAAAAAGCCACTCCAAAAATCGAGGCCCTCTGGTCCAGGCTCTGATAAGACATGGGTGAGCAGATGGTCACTCGGGAGTGTCCAGTCCCTCTCCAAACAATTAAAAGTAACTCTCCACCCCTCCTCTCGTACTGCTGTATCACTTTCTCATCCTTCCCCTTAAAACTACTGCAGCAGTTTCTCTCCTCTTTCTCTTTCATGCAAAGTAGAAAGAGAAACAGGATGTCCCTTTGCTGTGAATGGGAAAAGGACAAACCAGCACCATGTCCCATCTGCCTCTCATCCTCCTCCTTCACACAAACACACATGCACACAAACACACACACACACACACACACACACACTCTTGCGATTTGCCTCTTCCAGAGAGAACATAGCAATCATGGTATATTTTTCCCCTGGAGGGAAATGAAGAAGAAGAAGAAGAGGAGGAGGAGGAGGAGATTGGATTTATACCCCGCCCTTCACTACCCAAAGGAGTCTCAGAGCAGTTTACAATCCCTTTCCCTTCCCCTCCCCACAACAGAAACCTTGTGAGGTAGGTGGGACTGAGAGAGCTCTTTTGAGGACTGCCCTTGAGAGACCAGCTCTGAAAGAACTTATGATTGACCCAAGGTCACACCAGAAGCTGCATGTGGAGGAGTGGGGAATCAAACCCAGTTCTCCCAGATTAGAGTCCATGCTCTTAACCACTACACCAACTGGTTTGTCAGTTTGCTTGGGAAAACTTCCAAAGGAAAGGTTTCCCTATCCAAGCAGTGCAGACCAGCTCTAAAATAATGTAATAATTGTACAAGGTGCCATTTTGTGAATGGCTCCACCCACCAAGCTGGCATTTCGTGACTGGTAGCTCCCAAGGCTATCGGGAAAAGATTAAGTAGCTCCCAGAAACATGAAGTCTTCCCTCTCCAGTATAACCAGAGGTCATTTCGGGGGGAAACGCGGGGGAACACAGTTCCCCCAGGTGAGGTGCGGGGGCGGGGCACACGATGAAGCCCCGCCCCCTGCTTCTGGCCGCCCCACTTCCAGCCCTCATTCAGCCAGGAGGAGGCAGGAGAAGAGGGAGGGTAAGTTGCTTCCTCCCCGCCTCTCCCCACCCCTGCCTGCCTGGGGCCAGGGAGGGCCTTGGCGGGGCTTCCTCGCACTCCCGCCGGCCTTGCAGGTCCACCGCCGGGCCCCTGATGCCAGGGGGTGTGGCATATGCTAATGAGTTATGCTAATGAGTTCCCCTAGCTCTTTTTCTACGAAACGACCCCTGAGTATAACTAACTACTTTTGGAGCAGGAAATTAGGTTGACCCAAGCATTCACACCGAAACACTTGGTTGGGTGCAAATGGTTCTTTAAATCCTAGCCTACACATTCTAGAGGCACATATTGACATATTACCCAAGATTGATTTAAACTTCTGGTATTCCTGTAGGGTTACCAAACTCCAGACTACAAAGATCAGTTCAACTGGGAAAAAAATGGCAGCATCGGAGGATAGACTCTGTGGCACCACATCCCTGCTGAGCTCCCTCCCCAGGTACCATCCCCAAATCTCCAGGAATTTCCCATCCTGGAACTGGCAACACTACTGATTAGTGGAGGTTGCCTATAGGTTTTCTGGGGGGCATCTGGTTGGCCACTGTGTGAAAGAGGATGGGCCACTGGTCTGTAGATTTCCCAATGCTGCTTCAGCAAATGCTGGGAGATTTGGGTGGTGGTGCCTGGCGATGGTTTGGGGTGTTTGTGACATCACTTCTAGGTGATGCTCTAGGCTGCCTTTCCTAGTCTCTCTCGTCCTTACCATAATGATTGAGTAAATTCCTAGAATGTCGTTACTCTCCACTTATTCTCCAGCTCCTGAGTTCCTTGGGGTGGTAAATTGGATTTAAGGGCTGGTAATTCCATGCCTCAGATGAGTAAATGAGAGAACTGTTGGTCTTGATTTTGCATGGCAGCTCTTACATTCTTACACAGTTTTTATATATTGATGTCCAATTAAAATAAATAGTTACACAGGGGAAACACATCAGGCCATCTAGCATATCTCATCATCCAGTACAAAAATCTTGCCAACAGAATGCTCCCAATTGCATCAGAGCTCACCTCTTGAAGCATACATGAAATCAGGCCCGTCTCTCTGAGTTATGTTTCTCTGTTTTGCCGAGAAGCAAAAAAAACCCCCTCAAGTTAGCTTTACACACCATAAAACAACTTGATGGAGTTCTCTAACCCATTGCTAATTCTCCCAACATAACTGTGGATTCGGCAAATAACATCCCTGCCAAGAAAGGCACCTGGAACAAAAGGTTAACTGTGCCTGACAGAATGATATGCAGCAACCTCTGGACTGGTAAAACCAACCACAAAAGTGCTGTAGAGAATAAACTAATTCACTGACATGCAGACCACCAGGCAAAAGATGCTTTCTGGCCTAGAGAGCACTAAGGATTAGACAGCCCCACCACAGTGTTCCCTCTAAGCTAAGTTAGTGTGAGCTAGCTCACAGTTTTTTAGCCCCCGGCTCACACATTTTTGTCTTAGCTCAGGAAGGATGGCTCCGGGGCAAACTAATTTATGCAGTAGCGCACAACTTCAATGCCAGTAGCTCACAAAATAGAATTTTTGCTCACAAGACTTCACATTTTAGAGAGAGCATTGCCCCACCATACACAGTGACACAGAGAGAGCATTTAAAAATCATAATGCCTTCGTAGCCCAGCCCTAAATATAGCAAAGGGGTGCCAAAATTTGGTAAGCCAACATGCTTTTGGCATCCAGCTCTGTGCAGCAGCAGTGCCACCAGCAAGGGCAAACTTCAAGTCGGGTAGCACCTTAAAGACCAATCAGGTTTCCAGGAAGATGGTTTTGGGAGGGAAGCCTTGTTGGTCTGCAGCAGGACAGACAGCTGGATTCGAGTCCAGCAGCACCTTAGAGACCAACAAGTGTTTAGGGTCCAAGCTTCTGAGAGTCAAACCTCCCTTTGTCAGGTATCGGACAAAGGCTTGCACCCTGAAAATCTGGACTCGAATTTAAGATTTACAGGGTATAAGGTTATACCCTGGAAATCCTGCTGGTCTTTAAGATGCTACTGGACCTGAATCTTGCTCTTGTTGTTGTTGTTCAGTCGCACAGTCGAGTCCGACTCTTCGCGACCCCATGGACGAGCTCTCTCCAGGCCTTCCGGTCTTCTGCCGTCCTCTGAAGTTGGCTCAACTTCATGTTCGTTGCATCGATGACACTGTCTAACCATCTCATCCTTTGCCGTCCCCGTCTTCTTTGACCTTCAATCTTTCCAAGCATCAGGGTCTTCTCCAGTGAGTGCTCCCTTCTCATTTGGTGGCCAAAGTATTTGAGCTTCAGTTTCATTATCTGGCCTTCCAGGGAACAGTCAGGGTTGATTTCTTTGAGGATTGACTGATTTGTTCTTCTTGCAGTCCAAGGGACTCTCAAGAGTCTCCTCCAGCACCATAGTTCAAAAGAATCTATTCTTCGGCGCTCGGCCTTCCTTATAGTCCAGCTCTCGCAGCCATACATGACTACTGGGAATACCATTGCTTTGACCATGCGGACTTTTGTTGGCAGGGTGATGTCTCTACTTTTTATCATGCTGTTTAGGTTCGTCATCGCTTTCCTCCCAAGGAGCAGGCGTCTTTTAATTTCATGGCTGCAGTCACAGTCTGCGGTGATCTGGGATCCCAGGAACGTGAAGTCTGTCACTACTTCCACAGCTTCCCCTTCTATTTGCCAAGGAGTGATGGGGCCGGATGCCATGATCTTAGTTTTTTTGATGTTGAGCTTCAAGCCCACTTTTGCGCTCTCCTCTTTTACTCTGAGCAAGAGGTTCTTTAGATCCACTTCACTTTCAGCCATTAGAGTGGTATCATCTGCATATCTGAGGTTGTTGATCTTTTCCCCAGCAATCTTAATTCCCGCTTGTGATTCATCCAGGCCAGCATTTCGCATGATGTACTCTGCATATATATTAAATAAGCAAGGTGACAGTATACATCCTTGTCGTACTCCTTTTCCTATGCTGAACCAATCAGTTGTTCCGTATCCGGTTCTAACTGTCGCTTCTTGGCCCTTATACAGGTTTCTCAAGAGACATGTGAGGTGGTCTGGTACTCCCATCTCTTTAAGGACCTGCCATAGTTTGTTGTGATCCACACAGTCAAAAGCTTTAGCATAGTCAATGAAGCAGAAGTAGATATTTTTCTGGTACTCTCTTGCTTTCTCCATAATCCAGCGAATGTTGGCAATTTGATCTCTAGTTCCTCTACCTCTTCGAAACCCAGCTTGTACTTCTGGTAGTTCTCTATCCACGTACTGTTGAAGCCTAGCTTGTAGGATCTTGAGCATGACCTTGCTAGCGTGTGATATGAGTGCAATTGTGCGATAGTTTGAACATTCCTTGGCATTGCCCTTCTTTGGGATTGGAATGTATACTGATCTTTTCCAATCCTGTGGCCACTGTTGCGTTTTCCAAATTTGCTGGCAAATGGAGTGCAGAACTTTAACAGCATCATCTTCTAAGACTTTGAATAGCTCAGCTGGAATACCATCACCTCCACTAGCTTTGTTGTTAGTAATGCTTTCTAAGGCCCATTTAACTTCACATTCCAGGATGTCTGGCTCAAGGTCAGTGATTATACCGTCGTGTTTGTCAAGGACATTGAGGTCTTTCTTGTATAGTTCTTCTGTGTATTCTTGCCATCTTTTCCTAATCTCTTCTGCTTCTGTTAGGTCCCTACCGTTTTTGTCCTTTATCATGGCCAGCTTTGCATGGAACGCTCCCTTGATTTCTCCAATTTTCTTGAAGAGATCTCTAGTCCTTCCCATTCTATTGTTTTCTTCTATTACTTTGCACTGTTCATTCAGGAAGGCCTCCTTATCTCTCCTTGCTGTTCTCTGGAAATCTGCGTTCAGTTGGGTAAATCTTTCCTTTTCGCCTTTGCCTTTCGCTTTCCTTCTTTCCTCTGCTATTTGTAAAGCCTCATCAGAAAGCCATTTTGCTTTCTTGCATTTCTTTTTCTTTGGTATGGTGGTGATTGCTGCCTCCTGTACGATGTCACGAACCTCTGTCCATAGTTCTTCAGGCACTCTATCTATCAAATCCAGACCCTTGAATCTATTCTTCACCTCTACTGTATATTCATCAGGGATGCGATCTAGGTCAAACCTGAATGGCCTCGTGGTTTTCCCAATTTTCTTCAGTTTAAGTCTGAATTTTGCAATGAGTAGCTCATGATCTGAACCACAGTCAGCTCCAGGTCTTGTTTTTACTGACTGGATAGAGCTTCTCCATCTTTGACTGCAAATTATATAGTCAATCTGATTTCGGTGTTGCCCATCTGGTGATGTCCATGTGTAGAGTCGCCTCTTAGGTTGTTGGAAAAGGGTGTTCGCTATGACCAGTGTGTTCTCTTGACAAAACTCTGTTAACCTTTGCCCTGCTTCATTTTGCTTTCCAAGGCCAAACTTGTCTGTTATTCCGGTTACCTTTTGACTTCCTACTTTAGCATTCCAGTCCCCTATGATGATGAGGACATCATTTTTTGGTGTTAGTTCTAGGAGGTGTTGTAGGTCTTCATAGAACCGGTCCACTTCAGCCTCTTCTGCATCAGTGGTTGGGGCATAGACTTGGATTACTGTGATGTTGAATGGTTTGCCTTGGAATCGGACAGAAATCATTCTGTCATTTTTGAGATTGTATCCCAGTACTGCCTTTTGCACTCTCTTGTTGACTATAAAGGCCACACCATTTTTTCTACGAGATTCCTGGCCACAGTAGTAGATATAATGGTCTTCTGAGTTAAATTCGCCCATTCCTGTCCACTTTAGTTCACTGATTCCTAGGATATCGATGTTCAGTCTTGCCATCTCATTTTTGACCACGTCAAGCTTACCTTGATTCATAGATCTTACATTCCAGGTTCCTATGCAGTATTGTTCTTTGCAGCATCGGACTTTCCTTTCACCATCAGACACATCCACAACTGAGGGTCCTTTCGGCTTTGGCCCAGCCGCTTCACTCTTTCTGGGGTTACTTGTACTTGTCCTCTGCTCTTCCTCAGTAGCATATTGGACACCTTCCGACCTGAGGGGCTCATCTTCCGGCGTCATATCTTTTAGCCTTTTGATACTGTCCATGGGGTACCAAAACAGCTTCTCACCTGAAACTAGTTGCTATGGGGATGTGGGAAAGAGAAATCTTCTAAGATAAACCATCCATTCAGTGCAATGAAATACTGCCTTATCTCTCCTCTCTCCTTATATATAAAAGAGTTTTCATGTCCCTCTTTCCTCAGTGTTCCATACACTCCCACAGCCTTTGGCTCCCTCAGCTGCCGCTCTGAAGGTCTGCCAATCCCCTGGCTGCATTGCCTCGCTGCATTCCCTTGGTCCCAACTCACAGAGCCAGCGGCCAGCATTTCGCCCTCAGTCTAGAGGGAGCCAGCGAAGGGGATGGACCAGAGGCTCATGAGGCCGAGGGATGGCCGCTGGCTCCATGGAAGACCACAGAGGAGGGCGAGCCCAACATGCACTAGGTGCACAGGCCCAAGCGCTGCTTCACCGAGCTCCGCCACCTCCGCCACATGACTCGACGAGGCTGACTGGGGCGGTGGGCCATGCAGGCAGGTGGGAAGCCACCAGAGGCAACTGGGCAGGGAGGTGGTGGCAGCCCGTTCTGTCGCCCCTCTGCCGCGGGGTCTGTGGAGGGGGGAGAAAGCGGCGTGGCAGGGGGGTTGGTGGATGGCGGGCGGATCCATGGAAGACAAGACTGCCGCAGATGAGGACGAAGCCGACATGTGTGACGTCCATGGGCCCAAGTGCTGCTTCACCGAACTCAGGCACCTCCACCGCACAACTCAACGAGGCCAAGAAAGTTCTGACCAAAGCAAATGTGGTATAAATCAGGTTACTCAACCAGTGAGGAAGCACGATGTCTGCCTTAGCTGTTGTATCTTAGAGATGTTACATCAACCAAGTTAAATATGAGTCATTTGCAACTGATTAAAGATGATCGTCCCAGCGTTTTGCTGTCTCAACTGCACTGTTTTGACATGCTAGTTGAGAAGCTGTCACTTTAATTATTAGAATGCTTGCTGATACAGGAAACCAGCGGAGGTTGCAAAAAAGAGAATCCTGGGTCATTGAAAATGGCATTTTAAATTAGATTGTTTTCCTTTAAAAAAAAAAAGGCTCCAAATAACTATTGGATTGAAATGTGTTTACATACTTTGGAGGATGAGTTCATACATGCATATTCATTACTTGGTGAGTGCCATGTCAAGAGATGACTTGCTTGTTTGGAACCAGACACAGCGGCCTGATCCGACCACTTCGCTCTGCAAAGTTTGAAGATTTCCTCCAGCTGAAGGAGCCTTCCACCAAAATGGCTCCTCACGTAAGTTGGGCAAATCAAACAGATAAAGAATAAGTAAGTATGGATGTCATGAAGTAATTAATGAATTATGCCTTTAAGAGTGGGGAACCGCCTGTCAAAAGTCCCCATCCCAACCCCGGGTAAGGACTTTTGGTTACAAGGAGGGGTGCGTCAAAGCAAAACAAAGACTCCTTAGGTTGGAGAAAGGCTTCAGACTTTGCTGAGCAAATGGCAGGATTCAGGCCAACGTCCATCCTATTTGATATCACTTCAAACGCAACACTTTTTCATGAAAGAAGTCCAACTGCAAGTCATCGAATGACATACATACATACCAGTGTTCCCTCTAAGCTGAGTTAGTGTGAGCTAGCTCACAGTTTTTTAGCCTCCGGCTCACACATTTTTGTCTTCGCTCAGGAAGGATGGCTCCAGAGCAAGCTAATTGATGTAGTAGCCAAATCGCTGGCTCACAACTTTAATGCCAGTAGCTCACAAAGTAGAATTTTTGCTCACAGGACTCCATAGCTTAGAGGGAACATTGATACATACATCTATGATCTTTACTATAGAGATTAAGGGAAATTCCACTGGCATCACCCAGACACGAAATTACATCTTCCTCTAACTCCGACCTCTCCAGGCCCCATCCCCCAAATTTCCCAGCATTGCCTAGGCAGTGTTAGGAATTCTATGTAAAGCACATCATAATACAAAATGTGACTTGAAGATCGATCGATCACAGTGTAACAAGCTATAACCGAATTTTATGTCTGAAGTCAAATACCTGCTCAAAATTCACTATCAGAGAAAGAGCAAAAATGCCACAGACACTTCAACATACTATATACCTTGGAGACCGAGAGATCAGTACAAAAAGTGGAGTTAATGTTCAGAAAATAATTGTACATTACTTATTCAGTCCCAAATTTGTTCTCTACAGCTATTTCCAGGAAAGCCATCTGCAAGGGAAGCCTGTCAAACACTGTTCTATACTGGTGTTGTAGAGCAATAACGTCAATCTCTGTTTTGAAAAGAACAACAGAAATTGTTTGTTCTTAAAGTAGTTTATGAAACCAAGTGCATTGTCTCCCTCTCCCACTTACCATGGCAATGAGAACATACAGTTCCCATGGCACTCTGGACACTTTATTATACTGTGAAATTTATGTTGGAGAAAAGCCTAATTAGCTGCGCCTGTCCCTGCCCATCCTGCCAACAGAATCATTTTATAATTTCTGAACAACAGCAGAAACAACCAGTGTGTTATTAGGTAGACCTGTCCAGCAATAATTAATGTATAAGGCTGCCAAACCGCGGCGGGGGATCCATGCATCGTCACAGGATCGCTGCCGCGGGGGACAGCAATCCGCGTTGCATCGGCGTCGCCAGGATGTGACGCTACGCGTCGTTCTGGCAACAGGGCTGTGGAGTCCCGTTGCCAGGGCAACACGTAGCATCACATCCTGGCGACGCCGGTGCAACGCTGATCGCTGTCCCCCCGCGGCAGTGATCCTGCAACGACGCACGGATCCCCTGCCGCAGTTTGGCAGCCCTATTAATGTATGCAGTGAGGAGCAGATCAGAATCTTCCTTATTACCATAGTCAATTGCAATGAAGTTATCTATTTACATGTTTGGTGTAGTGGTTAAGTGTGCGGACTCTAATCTGGGAGAACCGGGTTTGATTCCCCACTCCTCCACTTTCACCTGCTGATGTGACCTTGGGTCAGTCACAAGCTCTGGCACAGCTGTCCTTGAAAAAGAGCAGTTTGTGTCAGAGTTCTCTCAGCCCCACCCACCTCACAGGGTGTCTGTTGTGGGGAGGGGAAGGGAAAGGAGTTTGTAAGCCGCTCTGAGACACCTTTGGGTAGTGAAGGGCGGGGTATAAATCCAATCTCTTCCTCTTCTTCTACATGCTGGGAAAAGGCCTTTCTTGGCCTGAGGCCCTGAAGAGCTGCTGCCTGGCAGAGTTGACAATATGGAGCTGGATGGATCAGTGTGCCATTAAGACATGTCCGAGCCAGAATGGTGTAGTTGTCAGAGTGTTCAACCAGCATCTGCCAAGGAAGTTCACTGAATGATCTCGGGCCAGTAACTCTCTGCCTCTCAACCTAACCTGCTTCACAGGCTTGTTGTAGGATTAACAAAGGAGGGGGGAAGATGCTGGAAGCGGCTTCAAATCCCCATTGATGAGAAAAGTGAGGTATAAATATAAAAATAAATAAGATTTGAGTAGTGAGGAACAGAATTCTACAGCAAGGCTTGAAGACTTCCTCTTCAGTATATTCAAGATTAAACTGCAAAAGAAGAAGAGAGCAATCATGTCCCGCCTCTGGAGAAGGTTGAGGGGGGTCATGATTGCTTTCTTTAAGTATTTGGAGGGTTATCACTTAGAGGAGGGTTGTCACTTAGAGGAGGGCAGGGAGCCTCACAATAATGGGTTTAAATTAAGGGAGGGGAGGTACCAGCTGGATATTAGGAAAAACGTCTGTACAGTAAGAGTTGTTCAACAGTGGAATCGGCTGCCTAGGGAGGTGGTGAGCTCCCCCACACTGGCAGTCTTTAAGCAGCAGCTGGACAAATACTTGTCAGGGATGCTCTAGGCTGATCCTGCATTGGGCAGGGGGTTGGACTAGATGGCCTCTATGGCCCCTTCCAACTCTGTGATTCTATGGTTCTATTATTCTAGGAGGAAGAATCTGCATGATGGCCCCGGGCACACAGGCCGGATATCACGGGGGGGGGAGGCGTGGCTAATTGCCCTGGCGCAGTTTGATGCTCGATTACACAATCAGATGCGCCGGCGACACAGCATGGGTCCTTTCCTCGGCGCCGGCAGGTAAACGAGAGACCAGAGGGGAATGCTACACGCTGGCGCGATCACGCCACAGGCGTCTGGAGGCAGCCCGTGGCAAACATTTACTAGTAGCTTGGAGGTACTAGTTTTTTAAGGCGCATTGTCGGCGGTAAGCCACCGGTGCACTCCACTTCCCAGATGTTGGGGTGTGATCGTGCCTGGATAATCCGCCCACTATCCGTGCCTCTCCCACGGCAACTTTGCCATGTGACCGGGGCCTATATGATCTTTAGCTACTGTTGATACCTTGGAATAGCCATTGAAGTGCACTAAAGGAATAATCACAAGTGATTTGAAACACAAAAGTGGAGCCTGTTGCTCCCACCTCTGCCCCTCCTAAGTCCTGTTCATGTTAAAGGGTTTTTTGAACTCTTCATTCTCCACCAGCACATTTTCAGAAGAGAATGCCTAGAAGAACAGAGAGACGCAGGTTGGTGGGATCATATATGAAACGTTTGAAAAGAAGGCCGGTTCTGGACTCTCATTTCATAGACTTGCGGAGGAAAGGGGACAGGGTTTGCCACAGCATGTGGAGGGGAGAGCCAGGTAGCCTGATGCTGCCTTCTTGAGGACGGAATTGCAGGTGGGGGGAAGAAGGCCATATATAAGGCCTCTGACTGCCCCACCCCCTTCTCTTTTGACCAGCATGACTCTGTTCTGCATGCTACCCACGGCCTGCACTGTGGCTAGGTTTGGAAAGGAATTTGGCCTGTGGGTGCCACGGATCCCCTTTGATCAATGTGCATAAATCAAGTTGGCCCTTTTTATTACCCATCTGAAGGTGTCAGCTCTCCTTATTCTGCATCTGCACGCAAAGGGATTTTCACTCAAATAAATGTAAAAGGGGTTATGTCACACTTCTGGTAGACCTTGCAACAATAATCACAAGTGAGATCCAGCTCGCAAGACAAAAGTCTCTTCGGGACCAGAGAAGGCTGCCGTATAGAGGAGACCTTAAATGTGGAAAGTATGTAGAGAGGCCTGCAGTGGATGGTCATGTCAACAGGATGGTGTTCATCACATCACCACAAAACCTCATTTCATCATTAGTGGGAATGTGGTGATAATGGCCCATGAACAACCCACCATGGAGTAAGAGCCAGCACATGGAACAATTCAAATAGACTTCCAAATGACATGAGATTGTCAACTGGCCCAAATTCACTGCCCATATAGCTTCCTCTCCTCCCCAAAATTATATTTCTTATTAAAGATTTAGGTCTTCAGATGGTATTCAGACATACTAAGCATTCTTTTAGATTTTATCAGTGATCCAGAACATGGTACTCAAGAGTGCCATTGTGCCCACCAGTGGGTTTCCTAGTGCCCATTTGCTTCTACCTAGCATTGCTGAGTGCCAGCAACCACTGGGAGGCTTGGGGAGGAGTGGGGACATTTAAAACACTGTTACCTTTGGTGCAACATCATTGTACTAGGGCAATGCTCTAGGTTTTACCATAGAGTTTCAATGGAATCCTAGAACACTGACCTGACGTGATGACATCACTTCTGGATTCATGTAGGAAGTGACATCATACTGTTGAAGCAATGGCTGGCCAGGAGATTTCCCATTATAGCAGAAGACCTTGCAGGTCTACTTCTTGCCCAAAGCAAAGAACCAGTCTTGGCTTTCCTTTACCCCATTGGAGCAACAGGTGCCTCAGAAGACCCAAGAAGGCATCACCACCTTTGGGTCTACTCAGTGAATACCCATTCAGAAATAGTTATCCCCATTTTAAGAAGATGCTTGGTTTGGAACTTTTCAACGTTCTGTAATTACCCCCTATGGAAGCTGTTTTGTGTCTGGTTCCATCTCCCACAGCAGCCATTTTATGATGGCACTCACTACTTTTTCTTAAAATTCCCCAAGTGCTCACAGACCTGACAGTGTTATAGAGATTCCTGCAGAATATATTCTCTGGTTTTCTATTCTAGACCAAAATGGATCTGCAAGCATACCCAAGATTTCAGGCATACATGTCTGTAACTTTGGCTGAATCATGCCCTTATTTTGTTCTCCTTGACTAATGAAATTACCAGAGAGGCAATTTATATAAATGGTGTACAGAGTTGGAGTAAATTCCTGACAAAGTGTACAGAGCACTGAACAATTATATGCGCATTCAATGCTCCAGAAAATGGCATATGCTTAATTCTAGCACTTGAACATTTCCTTGTAAATGGCTTAAATACACTCATTAAACCATTTGCAGTCAAACGTATGCCCATTAATATACAGCTAGTGCTGTCGTACCATAGGTTTCCAATTATAACTGTTTAAGAAGCCATTCCTAATGCAAATTAGAAGTGTGAGTACAATAAGCCATTTGTTGTGGGGGGACCCCATGCAGATATCGTAAGCTATAAAAGTTACAAGTTATAATAGAGAGCAGCATGGCCCAGCTGCTGGCTGGTGGGTCAGATCCACCTGTACCACCTTCCCATTCTCTGCCCCATTAGGCAGGATGCTTAAACTCCGATGCAGATCTGTTGCTTCGCTGAACTAATGGCAGTTGGCAACCTTTCAGCAGACAATGAGAATGAAGGACTGGAGGTCAATCCTTTGAGACAGAGGCCTAAATGCAATATCATCTGCTCCTTTCTTATGGGTGGAGCATCCGAAAGAGCAACCTGTCAGACTTTGCAGGTAATTGCTATGCTCACTTCCAATGCAGCATGTTCAGAAGCAACAACTGAAGCCCTCTGCCCCTTTTGTTGCCCACAAATGCGATCAGATTTAACCAGTCTATAGAAAAAATGACCAAAATAAATCATGGAATCATAGAACATTGAGTTGGAAGAGATCTCCAGAGTCATCTAGTCCAACCCCCTGCACAATGTAGGAAATTCACAAATACCTCCCACACACACACCCAGCGACCCCTGCTCCATGCCCAGAAGATGGCCAAAAAGAAAACCCCTTCCCGGATCCCCGGGCAAACTGGCCTGGAGAAGATTTGCTTCCTGACCCCAAAGTGGTGATCAGCATTTCCCTGGGCATGTAAGAAAGGGCCACAAGAACTAAGCACTGATGGAACCCTTCCTGCCCTCCCTCTCATGATCTGCCTAAATTCACAGAATCAGCATTGTTGTCAGATGGCCATCTAGCCTCTGCTTAAAAACCTCCAAAGAAGGAGAGCCCACCACCTCCCAAGGAAGCCTGTTCCACAGAGGAACTGCTCTGTTAGGAAGTTCTTCCCTATGTTTAGCCGAAAACTCTTTTGATTTAATTTCAACCCATTGGTTCTGGTCCAGCCTTCTGAGGCAACAGAAAACAAGTCTGCACCATCCTCTATATGACAGCCCTTGAAGTACTTGAAGATGGTTATCGTATCACCTCTCAGTCATCTCCTCTCCAGGCTAAACATACTGAACTCCTATAATCTTTCCTAATAGAACTTGGTCTCCAGACCTCTCACCATCTTCGTTGCCCTCCTCTGGACACGTTCTAGCTTGTCTATATCCTTCTTAAACTGTAGTGCCCAAAACTGAACACAATACTCTAACCAGAGCAGAGTAAACGATACCATCACTTCACGTGATCTGAATGCTATATTTCTGTTGATACAGGCCAAAATCGCATTTGCCTCTTTAGCTCTGGCATCATACTGCTGTCTCACGTTCAGTGTATGGTCTACTACATTAAATTAAAACATATGAAGTCTAAATTCAGAGGCTGAGAGTCAGTATACCATGCACACTCACACCCAGACAAGGCAAACAACTTACAGATGGGGCAAGTAAAATGTTGTTTCTTATGAAAAATCTGTAACGCTGCAAAAAAGTGCCAGACCTGGGGGAAACAGAGTGTGCTCGGTCTCTGCTGCTGTAGCCACTGCAAGTTCTTCTTCCAAAAATACAGCCATTGCCATGCATAGCAAAGTTATCCCAATCCAATGGGGAAACATGCATATTGTGATAGGAAAGCTCAAGACTTTGGGAGATGACAGTAGTCAGTTCATCTAGCTACAAAAGGAGGGAAGGGTGTTTCACACAGAGTTGCCAGCTCCGGGTTGGTAAATACCTGGAGATTTGCAGGTGTAGCCTGAGGAGAGTGGGGTTTGGGGAGGAGATGGACTTCAGTGGGATATAATGCCATAGAGTCCACATTCCAAAGTGGCCCTTTTCACCAGGTGAACTCGTCTTTGTCATCTGGAGATCAGTTGTAATCCCAGGAGATCTCCAGCCGCTACCTGGAGATTGGCAACCCTTATTTCACAGTATACTGAAGTGCAATATTTTAGCTGGACCAACCTCACTACAAAACAGGAGTGCTCTCACCGAGCAGCTAAACTTGACAGGCTGCTCTTACCTGCCCTTCTCCTTTGGTCCTCTACCTGTCCTCCTCTCATCCATTCCACCCGTAACCATTAACACCATTCCTATCTCCAAATGCTGCAAGATGTGCCTGCTTAGGGTTGCAAACGCCAGGTTGGGAAATTCCTGACAATTTGGAGGTGGAGCCTAGGGAGGGAAGAATTTGGGGGGGGGGGCTCAACAGGGTGTTATGCAGCCATTTTCTCCAGGGAAACCGATATCTGGAGATCAGTTCTGACTCTGGGAAAACTCCACGCTCCATCTGGAGTTTGGCAGCCCTCGGTGCTAGGGAGAACAATGCTTCTATCATCTTGCTTTGCATACAGAAGAGTCTGGCTTTCCATTCATGGTCTACTGGGTTCCCTATTGACAAGTCCAAAATAACTCTCTGGTGCAAAATCCACTGGCTTCTGGATTTGTTTCTTTTATCCTTTCCTTTACCTTTATTGCTAACATAAGTAGTATTCAAGCCTTTAAAGTGAAGATCACCTCCTGCCAGACGACTCTGTTCTCTGTGGCGGTTTATCTTTCTATTGACTTCAAGAGGGTAAAAAGGGAAATGTGGCAGCAGGGTACCAAGCTTTTGACTTCTGCATTGACAGTAGATAAAGATCCCCTAAAACACATCAGCGTGGGCGGGCTTTGTGCTTCAAAGGAACGCCTTGAAAAAGGCATTCAGCGTTCCTTTCCATACCCACCACTCTCCAGTATTTCTCCCCCCCCCCCGCCGCCCCCAGCTTCTTTCTTTCATTAGGCAAATGCTGCCTTCCGATTTCCAATATCCTCCTATCCAGGAGGAGGAGAAGAGCTATTTTTAATTGGACCGATATCAGCTTTATTTAAAAGAGGGTAGAAAACCACAAAGAATGTATCCATCAGAACTGGTGGGCAGGGAAGCAGTATTAAGAAGATGCCTGAGTTTTCATCTATTTAGGTGGATGAGCTGGATAGCCCAGGCTTGCCTGATCGCATCAGACCTTGGAAGGTAAGCAGGGTCAGCCCTGGATAGTGCTTGGGTGGCAGACCACCAAGGAAGTCCTGGGTTGTTTTGCAGAGGCAGGCACTGGCAAACCACCTCTGCTTGTCTCTTGCCTTGAAAATGCTATGGGGTTGCCATAAGCTGACTGCGACTCGATGGCACTTTCCATCACTGAGGTGTTAGCTTGTAGGTCTAAGGGAAAAGGGCAAACCACTGCTGACAGATTCCAGATCCGACTGCACTCGAATTCAGTCCAACCTATATACCAAGAATCTGCTTAGAACCTAGTGATAAACTAGACACAACTTTCTTTACCTCTGCATTTCATGGGACTCCACATAGCAGCTGTTTCCCTTTTAAGAATGCAGGAAGGTCGATCCCTGGATTGCCTTCCATTGTGTTTAGCCCCAAAGACGTGCCTAGGCTCAGCCTGGAACATGTGACCTGGTGCAAAAGGCAAACAGGACTCCTGTTCCTTTAATGGTTGGGAGGAAGAGAAATTCCAGCAGGTACTATTTCCCTCCCAGAAAAGGCGAGCGAAGCTGCCCACTGCTCACCGATTTGAACATCTGGAGTCCTTGTTACAGCAGTGCATTTACAGTTCCCTTGTGCTCTAGAATTGCTATTGTTCAGTGTCAGCAGAAGAGGTGACCACCATCCTCTGTAACTTGTTGCAGCCAAACAAAGCAATGGTATTAGATGGCACCTTAGAGAATAAGCCCGCATTCAGACACCGTAATCAATTACCCTTTTTGCAACCAACTCTAGTTAGTCTAAGGCTGCATTCACACTGGAAGCTGGCCGTGATCTGGGTGCACGCCTAATTGCACCAGTTTAAAGTGTGGTGGGGAAGACCAACCAGACAGCACACCCTGGGTAAGTCTCCCCATGTGTTCTTTTGGTGGTCAGGCATTCACATTACTGCGGCGCTTCAACCATGGAGCGGGCTTCCTGGTCATTTTTGTTTTAATGCAGGCAGGTGTGTGTACACATACGCTCATATGCATATGCAGGTGTGTGTACACATACGCTCATAGGCAGAAACTCCAAATAATCCCAGTGGCGGAAATGGATCTGTGGGTTCAGACTTCCCTTCCGGGTTCCTTTTGTGCCAGGAGAGTTCAGATGTCCGGGAAAGCGAAGTGGAAGCACTGGCATCCGTAAACACCGGACTTTCCCCGGTGCCTGATTACCCCACTTCCAAAGCAGGGCAACACAGGGTGCCGATGACTGTAGGGCAGTGCAGGAATCTCCTGTAGTCTATTAATAAACTCAAGGTTTGGCTGAGAGGCTTTTTTTGTGAGACTTGAGAGCGTTTGCAGTGACTTTGGAACTAGAATGTAAGTTTTCATTAGAGTCTCTATCATTTCTGGAGCATAGGTACTCAGTAAGCCAATGTTCTGAAGCCTCTTGTTCAAGTCTGTTACAATAGGGTATGAAGTGGCTTTAATTTCCTCTAAGGAAGAGGTCTGATTCTTTAAATGATCTATTCATAGACAATATTTCAGAGCTCTCTTTAATCTCTAAGGAAGAGGTCTGATTCTTTAAATGATCTATCAGAACACTTTTTGAAGTGGATAGTGAAAGAGTTGGAAGAGAATGCTGCTGCTGCTTAGCAGGCAGGTCTGCCAATGACAGACTTTGAGAAGGAATGGAAAGAGGGTATGCCTCTGAAATCAAAGTTGGAACTGAAGTCAGAGTTGGGACTGAAGGCATAGGGGGATAGATTACAATAGACTGTGTTGGTTTAGGTAAAACCAATTGAGGCCCTTGGGAATAAGCAAGGTGAGCCTCTACATTGCATGTAAGAGAGGCCAGAGGAAAAACAGAAGACACTGGCCTGCCAGCCTTCTGGGGTAATGCTAGTTTAACACCCATTATCTCACCAATGAGGGGTCGTGTATCATGACGAGGAAGTACTTCTTGAGGCCTTTCGCCAGGCGTTAGTGAGATTGATCTGTAGATAAGTCCCTGTTCGGGCGCCAATTGCGGTGCTGCTCCTTGGGGTGTGGGGTGCAGGGTTCACGATACAAAGACGACAGGACACAAACGGCTGCAGGAACTGATCTGAATGAAGGAAGGAAGGAAGGAACCCCCTTCTCTCACACAGCAGCTTTATTTATACACTGGGAGTTACAAACATTCGAGCATCCTTGTGGAATGTGTGTGTGTGTGTGTGTGTGTGTGTGTATGTGTGTGTTTCCAGGCAGCTGTCCGCTATCTGCCTCTCCCCCTTTCTCTCAAGGCTAACTGACATAGTTTAGGCAGTCACCAGACTTCTCTTAGCACACAAACACTTTTGGGTTACCAATTCTCCAGGCAGGAGATTCCTGCACTGCCCTACAGATGACTAGGGCACAGAAGGCAGATGTTGCTGTCTAGTCATGCTCTTTATGTCTGCAACCGTAATGCTACTATATTGCAGCAAACTGCTTGTGTGACTGCAGCCTAAAACACCTAAGAAACTGTTATAAGAACATAAGAACATAAGAACATAAGAGAAGCCAATGTTGGATCAGGCCAATGGCCCATCTAGTCCTACACTCTGTCACACAGTGGCCAAAAATACCAGGTTCCATCAGGAGGTCCAGCAGTGGGGCCAGGACACTAGAAGCCCTCCCACTGTTGCTCCCCTCAAGCACCAAGAATACAGTGCATCACTTGCCCCAGCCTTACGTATTGGGACTGGAACATTCCAGGACTGTTTCTACCAGACTGGCTGAGCTTGGAGCTCTAGAGCAATAGCCCATCTGGAGGTGGCCAATGAGGAATTAATGGTTCTGACAATGGCCTATCGTTGGTAGTTGTTTGGGGAAGTGGGTGGAGTTGCATGCTATTTAAACAGGGCAGTTGCCCTGGCTTTTTGTTCTTGCTGAATCACTAATAAAGGAGAGCTGATCACTAGGCTTGGGGTCAGACCATCCATGGAACTCAGTATTTAACAGAAACAAACACTGATTTGTCTGTAAACCCCAGTTTGATTCTTTGCCCTCCAACAGGTAGGACATCTCCACTGTATTTATTTGAAAATAAACAACTACCGTAGGAACACCGGAAGCCTCCAGTACCATCTCCTTACACAAAACTGTGGCAGCTGCCTCTGGGATTTCTTGCCACTCAGGGAAGCAGAAGTCTGCATGTCTTAGAGTCCGATCAGACGGGTTGTTAGATCCGCGCGAGGCACGATTGCCTCACAGATCTAAAGGTAATGTCCAGACACAAACATCTGGGAAATGTCCCTCTTCCATGGGCATCCCATTTTGCCGCACTTCGGAGCCGTACTTAAAAGATAGCACTTTATAACTGGGAGTTTTGATTACCTGTGGGACAACTGCAGACTTTCACCTGTCTGATCATTTCACCAGCACGCAATCCTCCCGTCACGGTGGTCTGATGTCAGACCATCCCGAGCGGGCGCCATTTTTAAAAATCTCTAACATGCACGGATCAACAAGGATGTGCTGTCACATCTATGCGCATGCGCAAAAAGTTTTTTAAAAAACCACCACACACCTCCTTCAACAAGGACACGCTGTGATGACTATGTGCATGTGCAAAAGGTTTTTTTTTTAAAAAAAAAACCTGCCGCGCATGCCTCCTTCAGTGGACGCCATCTAGACAATCCACAATGGAGGCAACATGCGGTAAGGCGATTCACCAGGGGGATGTCTGGTCATGCTACGATGGATTAAAAAGATCAGGATAAAATTCAAGCTGGCATAATGACGGGATTAGCTGCACGTCTGAACACACCCTTAGAAGAACTTTGCAAAAACCCTGAAACCTGCCCCGTACAGTTAATCAGCTGCAATCCAGAGACCCTTGTGAAGTCAGTTCACATCCCCAGCCAGGAATGTGCTGCCCAGCTGTGCTTTTGAGCATCTGCCCTTCACAACCTATAGCAAGGTAGTTCAAAACATGAGGAAATTTACAAAGCATCTGTGGAATAGGATGGAATCTGCAGTTTCAAGGGAGAAGTTTAAAGTCCTGCATGGCCATAATGCTCATAGAGTCCTGGACTGGGCCCATCATAACTTCCAGTTATCTGTTTCTTGTTCTGTGGATACATAATGTGGTCACATCCAAATCTGCCATGCCAGATTTTGAAATCTGAGTCAAATTACTGTGCTTCCTGCTTCAGACTCTGTTCGGTGTCTCATTTCTTAGTAAGACTAAAGCTGGAGGAGGAGAAGGGTTTGTCACCGTTAGCATGTTGAATGTTCATGCCGTTGGATAATACAGTTATAAATATTAGTTTTATCTGTGCCATATTTTAAACATTGTGATGAGGGGTTTTTTCCCATCCATTCGTGCAGATCCCATTTGATTTGTGATTTATCTGTTTTCGAGTTGTCAGATTTTGCTTCCAGGAAACCTGTATTACCCACTGTTAATATTGTGCCTCTGAACATCAAAATGTATTCTGGATGAGTGTTCAGGCCTTTGCTTCCATCAACCATCTGTCTGGCTGCTGTTTGACAAAAGTTAAGCCACATGCTGGTGAGTATTTAAAGCCAAAGAAAAATATCTCGTGGACATCAAACTGACCCTGCTTTTGTGGTCAGCAAGATAGCTTTATTGTGAGACAGCACTTTTGTAAGTACAATAATTCTGTGTGTGTGTGTTGTTGGTTGTTGTTTTGAATGTTTGCAATGGATGTTATACAAATCTTCCCAGGGTGATTTAAGGGCCTGAAGCTGCAGGAAGAAGGAGGAAGAGGAGGAGATTGGATTGATACCCCACCCTTCACTCAGAGTCTAAGAGCAGCTTACAAACTCCTTTACCTTCCCCTCCCCACAACCCTGTGAAGGTAGGTGGGGCTCTTGAGAGAACAGCTCTGCCAGAACTATGGCTTGCCCAAGGTCATCCAGCCAGCTGCAAGTGGAGGAGTGGGGAATCAAACCCGGTTCTCCCAGATTAGAGTCCACACACTTAACCACTACACCAAACTGGCTTACCTCAGAAGTGCTCTTTTCTCTAAAAGTACATATTAATATTCTAGGGCTACCAGAAACTCCTGAAAAGAAAGAACAGACAACATCCCAATGCAGAGCAGAGCTGCAAGTCGATGCATCTTTAAGCGACTGGCTAGATAGAAGTCAGAAAGACTGAGACCCTGGTCTGCTCAAACGCAACAGGCCTGAACTGCTGTATGCCAGTTATTCTTATATGTTCCACATTCTCTGTCTTATGAAAAAAAAGGAAAGAAGAAATCTGAAGTTTGCTTATTGTTATTTTCCTCAGGGGTCATTTCGTAGAAAAAGAGCTAGGGGGACTCATTAGCATAACTCATTAGCATATGCCACACACCCCTGACATCACCGGAAGTGTGTCATAAGGCCACACCCCAACATCACCGGAAGTGTGTCATAAGGTGTTGTGTATGCTGACCGCCACCGGGGGCCAGCGGTCAAACAGAGCTGCCAGAACTTGACTCTGGAACAACAATAGGGACTAGGCTCCTAGTCCCTCCACTGGGGAGACAATGGGATCCGTGGCGGGAGATTCAAACCCACCAATGGTGACCAAGGGTGTGTCCCCAGGGATGTATATAGTTGGCCCCCCGGGCCGTTGTTCCCCGTCTTGTTGTGTACCTAATAAAGCGTGCTATGCACTACGTCGTCGTCTGTCGTTTCTCCATGCGGCAACCCACTACACAATATAAGGCCACACATCCCGCCCCCAACGGTCCCGGCCGCTGCCGCCGGCCTTGCAGCTCCACTGCCGAGCCCCATGAGGGGCCCGGCGGTGGACCTGCAAGGCCAGTGGGAGTGCAAGGAAGCCCCGCGAAGGCCCTCCCTGGCCCCAGGCAGGCAGGGGTGGGGAGAGGCAGGGAGGAAGCAACTTACCCTCCCTCTTCTCCTGCCTCCTCCTGGCTGAATGAGGGCCGGAAGCGGGGCGGCCGGAAGCAGGGGGCGGGGCTTCGTCATGTGCCCCACCCCCTGTACCTCACCCGGGGGAACTGCGATCCCCCACGATCCCCCCCGAAATGACCTCTGATTTTCCTAAGTGTAAAAGTATCTTAAGGTGGGATCATGCTGTCGAAGACGTAAACTCCATCAGTTCTTTAATTGGGGAAAAACCTTTGAGAGCCCTCTTTTTAATTTGAATTACATAGATGTTACAAAAATATTCGAAGCAGGAAGGTGCCCGTTAGGGTTGCCAACCTCCAGGTGGGGCCTGGAGATCTCCCACTTTTACAACTGATCCCCTGGAGAAAATGGCTGCCCTGAAGGGTGGACTCTGTGGCATTGCACCAGGCTGATGCCCCTCCTCTCCCCCAAACCCAGCCCTCTCCTGGATCCACCCCCAGAGTCCCCAGGTATTTTCCAACCCAGACCTGGCAACCCGAGTGCCCATTGTTGTAGCTCCTGCCCACATCGGTGCCATTTTCCCTCGTCTCCTTCCTCAGCAGCCGCCGTGCCCCCTCTGCACCACTAGAGGGCTGTGAGCTTCTGAGGCAAGGAAGGTGTGAGGAGAGGCGCCATCGCCATTCTGCATTTGCACCGGCAACAGAAGGAACCCAGAAAGTGGGAGCAACCCAGGTAACGCTGCATTTCAGTCACCACTGCTGACACTGAAGGCAGCAATTGGATCCTGCCTAGCAAAAACAAACAAACAAAATTGTTAGGATTGGCTTCTCTTTGGAACACTGTGATTCGTTTCCTGGACAGCCCGCTGTTTCATTTGTGTGCTTTGAATAAATGTTTTAATCTACTAAGAAGCAATAATCTTATTTGCAAAAATCTATATTCCATGTCTTCATGGTGCCAAAATATCTACAGTGGTACTCCAATTAGTTCTATATCTGTGGAAGGAATTCTTTGCTTCTCTTTCCAGAAGCCAAGCCTCTTGCTGGGACTTTGCTAAGAAGATCAGCAACCTTGACCTTTATGACTCAAAGGTCATTTTTTAAAAAATTGGATAGGGAGCCCTGGAACATTGCAATTGTTTCATTCTGTGGTTTAAATAAATGTTTTTTCATCTACTAAGAAGTAGCAATAATCTGATTTACATAAAAGTTCATAAACTTCCAGGTTTCAGCAAAGATCTACTTAGAAAAAGGTGTATACACAGGAAGCTAAAATTTTGTTCTCATTTTTTCTTGCCCTTTCCCATATCCCTCTAGACACCAATAAAGAAGCCTTCTGCATTGGTCTTGACTCTGCATTGCTTCCAGCACCTTTCATCTCATGATCTTCAGACAGTTCCACGGCCCATTGTCCAGTTCAAGGCATTAAGTGGGGATGGGAGATGCATAAGAGTGATAGTTACCAAATACAAACAAGTGTTAACCACACTGGCCCTGCAGGGAGACTTGTTACACATGGTGGTGGAAAATGTAGTCAAGTCACAGCTGATTTATGGTATCCCTGTAGGGTTTTCAAGGCAAGAGATGTTCAGAGGTGGTTTGCCATTGCCTGCCTCTGCCTAGCAGCCCTGGGCTTCCTTGGTGTTCTCCCATCCAAGTACTACTTGGATCTGAGAAGATCAAACTAGCCTGAGCCATACATTTGTTGTTCAGTCGCACAGTCGAGTCCGACTCTTCGCGACCCCATGGACCAGCTCCCGCCAGGCCCTCCTGTCTTCCGCTGTCCTCTGAAGTTGGCTCAATTTCATGTTTGTTGCGTCGATGACACTGTCCAACCATCTCATCCTTTGCCGTCCCCGTCTTCTTTGACCTTCAGTCTTTCCCAGCATCAGGGTCTTCTCCAGTGAGTGCTCCCTTCTCATTTGGTGGCCAAAGTATTTGAGCTTCAGTTTGAGCCTCAGTTTGAGCCATACATACCCATAGGTAAAAGCCAGAAAGGTGTTATGGTCTTTTTATACCCTTTCCAGCATCATCACTTACTTAAATTTATTATATTGTCTGTCTGCCTGCAGCAAGCATCTCTCCCCCGGTAGCCCAAAACCAGGCAGTCTGAGAGTGGCTTCCAGCGATATATGCTGAATTCCTACCAAGGCATAAAGGAAACTTTCAACCCATTCCCAAGTTTTGTCTGCGTGATCACATGTTCCTTGTTTGGCTTCCTGTCAAATTTACAAAACTCTGTATAGTTGAACATTTTCCAGTTTACCCAGCCTTATAAACAGAGGCACGTTGAGGGGAAAATATGTAAACTCTTCTTATTAGGAAAATGAATGTGTTATAGTGATGTTGCTAAATTGGCAAGGCAGTGTTATTATACAGAGTACTAAATGCCCAGAGGGATTTAGAAGCACCCAAACAGCACTGGCCTGGTAGTAGGAGAGAGTAAAAGAGGGGCGGGGAGCGCTTTGCTTCATTTTCCATTTTGTCTTTCTGGACAAGAAGCTCCTGCTGAGGAACACCAAGAGCCCGAGAATGGTAGACTAGACAATATGAAGGTCTGAAAGGGCCAGTCGACCCGGAGGAAGACTGGATGGGTGAGGAATCTTTCTGGGTAGGAAAGCAGTAGCTGTTGTTGTTCAGTCGCACAGTCGAGTCAGACTCTTTGCGACCCCATGGACCAGCTCCCTCCAGGCCTTCCGGTCTTCCGCCATCCTCTGAAGTTTGCTCAACTTCATGTTCGTTGCATCGATGACACTGTCTAACCATCTCATCCTTTGCCGTCCCCGTCTTCTTTGACCTTCAATCTTTCCCAGCATCAGGGTCTTCTCCAGTGAGTGCTCCCTTCTCATTTGGTGGCCAAAGTATTTTAGCTTCAGTTTCATTATCTGGCCTTCCAGGGAACAGTCAGGGTTGATTTCTTTGAGGATTGACTGATTTGTTCTTCTTGCAGTCCAAGGGACTCTCAAGAGTCTTCTCCAGCACCATAGTTCAAAAGAATCTATTCTTCTGCGCTCGGCCTTCCTTATAGTCCAACTCTCGCAGCCATACATGACTACTGGGAATACCATTGCTTTGACTTTTGTTGGCAGGGTGATGTCTCTACTTTTTATCATGCTGTTTAGGTTCGCCATCGCTTTCCTCCCAAGGAGCAGGCGTCTTTTAATTTCATGACTGCTGTCACAGTCTGCGGTGATCTGGGATCCCAGGAACGTGAAGTCTGTCACTACTTCCACGACTTCCCCTTCTATTTGCCAAGGAGTCATGGGGCCGGATGCCATGATCTTAGTTTTTTTGATGTTGAGCTTCAAGCCCACTTTTGCGCTCTCCTCTTTTACCCTGAGCAAGAGGCTCTTGAGGTCCTCTTCACTTTCTGCCATCAGAGTGGTATCGTCTGCATATCTGAGGTTGTTGATCTTTTCCCCCGCAATCTTAATTCCTGCTTGTGATTCATCTGTGTGAATCATGTGATTCATGATTCAGCAGTAGCTGTGCTTGGGGGCAAAAGGCTCACGATCACTGGTATGGAAGCAGATCAGGGCCACCGGCCTGGGCAGTTTCATGGTCCTCCTGAGAATGTAACATGGGAAGAGGAAGAGGCTCCACCCAGGCTCAAAGAAGCAATAAGATCAGGGAGAATTAATAACAGAGTCTTAAAAAGCTCAAATCTGGCCACCTGGATCCACACCACAGTAACATCGAGACTAGATTACCGTAATGCAGTGTATGCAGGTCTCCCTTCAAAATCAATTCAGAAACTCCAACTGGTCCAGAATGCTGCAGCTCAACTATGAGCAGGAGCTAGATGGAGCATGTGTATTACTCCCATTCTACAAACCCTCCATTGGTTGCCCATCTGTTACCAAGCTCAGTTTAAGGTATAAAGACCTTCATAGTCTCGGCCCCTCTTACTTATGGGACTGCCTCTCACTCTCTATGCTCCGTCATGACAACTCTGCTCATGTTAGCAGGGGTTTCTGCAGGTGCAAATGGCCAAAATCCACAGCTGCCCGTATGTGCGCCTTCTCCATTGTGGCTCTCACCTTGTGTAACGGCCTGCCCGAGGCGGTCACGAAAGCTCCCCCTCTCGTGGCCTTCCGCAAACTATGCAAAACTGAACTATTCAAGATGGCTTTTCTGTGCAAGCAATAAGGCTACACGGTACATCATGGTTCCACAAAATTACTTGGATAAATAATCGGGACTTGTGGTCTTTCCTGCTGTCTATAGTGAATTGTAAGTAGGAGTCTATTATGTAATTTCTGTACCCCTTAATGTCATAGAAGCATAGAGTTGGAAGGGATCTCCAGGGTCATCAAGTCCAACCCCCTGCACAATGCAGGAAATGTGTCCTGTTAATACTTATGCCATGCTCCTGTTCTTTCTGGTGGTTTCAGTCTTCTTGTTGAATGCTCCATTTCGTTGACTGTACTGACTCACTCTGCGAAATCCACCTGGAGACCATGTGAGAAAGGGGGACTATAAACGACATAAATAAATAAATAAATAAATGAATAAATTTTAAAAAAAGAAGATACCCCAAAGGGAAGTGGAGCTCATTCCACTAAGCCTTACTGGTCAGGCCTGCTGTTTATTAACTATGATTTTATCCCACTTTTAAAAGCTGGAATCCAAACGACAATTCAGTGACATGTTATGTTCTGTGAGGAGAGGATTCTCGGGTGGTTGCTTGCTTCCCGCCTTCCCTCCGGGGTTGCCTTGGGGGCTACCTGGAAGCTGGAGGAAGAGAATCCTCACAGACTGCTTTAAGGGACAGGTGTGATGAAGAGATGCTTGGATGCTGCCTCCGTCTCCTTTAGTGATCCAATTGTGAGGAAGTTTATCTTCATGTACCATCTCGGAATCGTCCTCGATAGCTGGCCATTTAACTTACAAGGAAAATTCACAGTGGACCACTGACCTGGAGGGCTGGGAGCAAGCTCAGCCAAGCCCCCAGCAGCTCTGCCAGCACACTGGGGGCAGTTTGGCTCAGTGGCACTGGTGATCTACGTCAGCTCCCCAGTTGCCTCACCTTGCTCCACCAACTTGATGGCAGTGCACAAGGAGGTCTCAGCTTCTGTTCATGCTGCTGACCAGGTCTTAGCTGCATGTCTCCAGCACTGCTGAGCTTGGCTTGCTCCTGGGTCATTTTACCTTCCCAGATCTGCCCTTGTTCAACAGAGTAGCCAACAGCCAGCAAAAAGGATCTTGAATTTTTAAGAGAGGTTTTATATGCAGAAACCACCAGGGAAGTTCATTATAAGATGGCCATAGGCCTAGACCTTACCTCTTGTGAGTTTCTGCAGGTCAAACTGATGCTAAAATGGTGAACTTACTAGGGGCACCAGGCCAAACCTGGCAACCAGAAGGAGGGCTGAGAGAGTGCAGGCAATGTTACTATACCATTTCCTGGTAAAATCTGGAAGAGACAACAGGTAACGGAAGGAATTGCCAAAAGCTATATAGTTTTACCATAGAGTTTCTGGAGGTTCCTAGAGCTACCTTATTTCACTTCCAGGTTTTACTGGAAAGTGGCATAGCAGCATTATTTCCCCCACCACTTCAAGTGGTGGTAGGCAATGAGGCTTCCTGGGGGGAGACGACTTGCCATACGGGGAGGCCTGACAAACCTATAGCTTTTTTGTTGTTCAGTCGCACAGTCGAGTCCGACTCTTTGTGACCCCATGGACCACTTCGCTCCAGGCCCTCCTGTCTTCCATCGTGCTCCGGAGTTTGCTCAACTTCATGTTCGTTGCATCGATAGCACTGTCTAACCATCTCATCCTTTGCTGTCCGCTTCTTCTTTTACCTTCAATCTTTAGTATCAGGGTCTTCTCCAGTGAGTGCTCCGTTTACAGATTCCATTTCAAAGGTTGGCAACCCTCTCTTCAGAAATGGTGCAGCTCAGGAGCATTCCTCCAAGTCCAACTGGATTCTGCAAAAAGCAGCCCACCCAGTCTCCTATTGTTTATATAGGATCCCAGTCTCATATTACCTAGCATCTGTGGGCAAGCAGTTCACGGGCACTCTAAGTAAGCCACCGAGATTTTTCTATTCACAGTAATGACTTTTGTGTGAAATCAGCCACATCCAGGTCCCCAAGCTGTCTTCATTAACAGAAGGTCTTCAATCACACTCTTATTAGGGCATTTCACAGAGGTTTCTTTCTGTATTATACCAGTGTGATGGATTTGTGGCTGAGCCAAAAGAGAAGGGTGAGAAATAACTGCTTCTGCAAGTAGGAATTAACTGGGGCTATAGTTTCAAAGGCAACAATTAAATTTTCAATAGATGTTTGTTTTCTAAGGCCACCCATGAGTGACCATTGCTGCTCCGCTCTCCTTTTTTTGGCAATAATTTTAAAGGCTTAACAATGGCTTGATTTACTGTGGTCAAAAACTTCAAAGAATTGCACCAGATTTCGCCCAATCACTAGTTACAACTGTATCATTACCAGGAGAGCAGGAAATAGCAGACTGCCAATAATAGCTTTGTATCATAGGAAAGATCTCCATGATTAAGGGCTAATATACGTGACTGCAACACAACTTAGGATAAAGAAGTAACACTTGCAGTGCTCCCTACTCTTTTCACACTTCACATATAGCCCAGGGCAGTGTTCCAGTGCAGTGACATCATCAATAGCTGTGGATAAAACATTCATTTTAATCTCGTTTTCACAATTGTTTAGGACCCCTGTAGCCATGTATTCCCACACACACACATACACACACACAATGTTGAAGTAAGCAAAAGAACCGGTGAACGATTATGGACTCTTGGCTCATGTTGGTTTTCATCTCAGGAGAAATCATTCTGTAAACAACGGCGTGTGGTTTCCAGGCTTCATTGTCAACATTCACAATGCCAGCAACACAAGGACTAGCTACAGCTCTGACATTGCTGGGAGCTCGGTTCTGTTTCCAGAAATTTGAGGGGGAATTATTGGTGGAAGTGGGAAATCCTAGAATCACAGAGTTGGGAGGGGCCATATAGGCTATCTAGTCCAATCCCCTTCTCAATTCAGGATCCACCTAGAGCAGGGGTGGCCAAACTGAGGCTCGGGAGCCACATGCAGCTCTTTCACACATATTGTGCAGCTCCTGGCAGGGCCACTGGGGGAAGGGAAGGGGAGGCGTGCTTTTTCTCCCTCCCTCCCATCTATTTGCTTTCTTTGTTTCTCTCTCTTTCTCTTTCTCTCTTTCTTTCCACCTCTTTCATTCTTTCTTTCCACTCTCTCTTTTTCTTTCTCTCTTAGGCAAATAAATATCATTGACTGATGATATTTATTGATAATATCTGTTTTTACCCCTTTTTTATTTTTGGCAGTCTCATTTAATTTTAAGAAAAAGCAAATCTGCATATTTTTCAAGTAAAAAGAGTGTAATATCTGTTCATGTTTTGTGGCTCTCAAACATCTGACATTTATTCTACGTGGCTCTTACAGTGAGCACGTTTGGCCACCCCTGGCCTAGAGCATCCCAGACAAGTGTGTGTCCAGTCACTTTGAGGACTGCCAGTGAGGGAGCACTCACCACCTCCCTAGGCAGCCGATTCCACGGCTGAACTACTCTTACTGTAAAAAAAAACTTCCTAATATTCAGCCGGTACCTTCCCACCCTTAATTTAAACCCATTTGAAAAGTACTGAGACTTACTTAGTGAATTCAGCTCTCACACTTTATTCGGAGAAGAACAAGACAAAGTAGCCGGCTCGCAGGCCGGCTTATATGCCCCAAGGAAAACACACCCACACACACCCCACACCCATGAATGGTCTATTTACACTGATTAGATTATTCCTGGGGAGCCTAGGTTCCCGATTGGCTGGGAACTAGGATCCGAATGTCTACTGTGTTTGGGAGCGAAGCTCAGGTACCTCACCTGACTGCATGTGGAACTGGCCGGAACTGGATTGAGCACATGGCTAGGTCAGGACACAACACCATTATTGTGAGTCCTCTCCTCTGCTGCCAACAGGAACAGCTCCCTGCCCTCCTCTAAGTGAGAGCCCTTCAGATACTTCAAGAGAGCCATCATGTCCCTAATGAATAACAGTAATAATAATAGAAAAAATAGTATTGAGTATTATTGAGCCACTCGGGAAGAAGGAGTTTTATGGGGCGCCTGGGGAATGGTGTTACATGTGCAAAACAGGGTGACTAAGTGCATAAGAAAAATCCTGTTACCTTTCCACAATTTTTGTTTTAAAGGTTTGCTAAAAAGTTTTGGTTGTTCTGGGGTTTTTGCTTCATTTTTTGTATAATCCGCTCCAACATCTCACATAGACAGACATATTCATTTATTTAATATACTTTATCTAATATATCTGTCTTTCTCCCAAATGGGAAACAAAGCTGTTACAGGCTATCAAGCGACATTCTAAAACATCTTTACTAAAGGCTTTCCTTGCAGGTGGCCCGATAAGAGAGGTAGACTCAAGCAGGAGAGAGATTTATTGGTGGGGGATATGGAAACAGCTCACTTATTCAGCTTTCCAATCAGATGGCATTTGCTTCACCTCAGATGGTAATATATGAATTGCAGACTCAAGGAATAAATGAAAAATTGGCCTATGTGAAATGGGAATGCCTGTAAACATGGATAAATCTCAAGTCCATTAGTTCTGGCGTTCCTCCACACACGCCTTCCAGTAATTCAATAACACGCAATTATTGGTATGAATAGCCACAGTGGAAAAAACCTCAGGTAAACAGGCATTAGATACATTATGTAACAACAAATTCCATGGAAAGTAGAAATGTTGACCTCGACCCCATCTACACCTCAGTGTAGCAACGGTTTTTCTCTCCTGCTTGGCAAGGAAGTTCTTGCTCAAATTTAAAGTGTGATGATACACTAAGTCCAATATGAGGAGATTCCATTTGGACCACATCGCTAGTTTATGCAACACAGTGCTTCAGGGAACACCTGATCTGAAGAAAATAATTCTACCTTTAATGTCCAGGATGAAACAGTAAACCTTTACTCAAGAGCTATCACATAATGCTGAGGCTGAGCAGTGGGGCAAATACTCATCTATTCCCCAAAGCACCACGGGATTCTCTTCAATTCCCCTCTTTTCACAGAGTCTTTGTGTGTTTATGTGTGTGTGTGAGAGAGAGAGCCCGACTGGCACAATCAGTACTTGTATTTGAGTATTTATTATTTGTGTGTTTAGTTACAACATTTATACTCCATCTCTCTGCCATTATCAGAGCCATAAAGGTAGCTAACATATTTTTTAAGTCTTTAAAAATCATTAAAACCAAACAAAACCATATTTATAACCAAGATAAAATACACAGTTCACACAGTAAAAATCCAGTTGGAAAGTGCACTGAAAGTGTATTATTTAGTGTGTGTGACTGCAGCCATACAGAGACATAAAAACAACAATAAAAACATAGAGCAGGAAGAAAGGATCCTTTACGTAGCTCCCCAGAATACACCATTCCCATAGCTTAACCCCTCATTCTCATTCTGAGAGGTAGCCCAAACAAACAGAAGGCAAAAGAATCTTCAGCCTCTTCTCAATGTGTGCTAGCAAGCATTAAGGGAGGCAAGAGCATCCTCCATTATCTCATTTTGAGAATGAAACAGATTACCTCAGAGGTCCCTCACCCTGGAACATGTCAGGGACCTTTGGGATGATCTTCCGTTTCCTGCTGGGAAGATCGGTGGAGGGACTGGGGGAGTCACAACTTTGCTGCACTTCTTTTAGCCCATAGTGTTAGCCGAATTGCTTCATTTACAGCAATTGGCAATTTATAAATGGGTCCTTGCCAACTATACCAAGGTCCTGTTCCCACCAAGGGTTACACAAGGCGGTTGTGGTTAAAATAGATGTCCTTTACTTAAGAAAATAAATCTCATACAAACAATACTGATGCACTCACACAATCAAGTTCCTTAGAAATACAGTATTAAAATAAGCACAGTTGCATTAGCAGGTGGGGGTGATGATGGGCAATACTTATCTGTCTTGCAGAGTAGTGGATGGCAAGAAATAGAAACTAAAGGGATCCACACTACCAGAACTTAGCTGGACTGTGTGGGGGGTCTCTTGGCTGCAGATCAAGAGATCAAAGTAGAGGCAAGGGTTTGGGGATAGCAAGTGGGACTCAAGGGGAGTATAAAGCAGACAGGGGTTGTTGTGGGGGTTGCTAGCTAGGAAGGGCCAGGTGAATGGTCCTTACCTTTTATAGTGGATCCATTAGGTGGGTGGTAACTGTTCCAACCTGTGGACCCACCTATCCCAAAAACAATCCTATTGGTTGCCTATAGGAGTGGGAGGTTACCTATAAGGAGTGGCCAATATTATAATCTAAAACCTTACTCAAAGCAGGGCATCTGGCCAGGTGTGAAAACCTTGGCGTCAGGATGCTCCATTGTAGTGTTGATGAACCTGGCCATTCTCTTTGTGAACCAAATGTCCATTTGGCAGGAAATACCAATGCAGGAACAAAGCCGTTGATGGGTGGTACGTAACCACCCATTCAGCAATGGGGACTGTCTCTGCTCAAGTTGTTGTTTCTTACTGCTCACAATAATGGAGGTGTGTGCTTCTTCACCAGGCTGGTAACTGTGTAACTGAAGCATCATTCATGTGTAAGGCTTGTGCAGGCACCTTCTATGTGTTGCATCACAACAGGTGACTTAAAGTGTACAGTCTAACAGTCGTTACACACCAAATCCAGCTATTGGTGGCAGTGCTTGTTAGTCAGAGGAACCAAAAACACCTGTCTGTCAAAAGTGGCCTACTGCATGGTAGCCCTTTTTGATGCACTGACCATTGAACACGCATGCGCACACACAAATGGGACTTAAATGAAAGTAAAAGAGCTGTGCTCCACTCCTCCAGGTACCTCTTCCAGTAAGAAGTAAGATATTACCCAAACAGCCTGTGGAACCACAGTGGAGCCTCAGAAAGAGTTCCTATTTCCTGGTGGGAGCAGACCAGGAAAGCATCTCTGTGGGCCTGCTACCATGAGCATTGGGAAATGGCCAGCCAACTTTCCAGCACCTCAGTGCAGCCCTGAGTGGTCCAATTGCCCCTTTCCTGACCATTGTTCAGTATTGCTAAATGATTACATTGTTCTCCTCTCCTCCATTTTATCCTCACAACAGACCTATGAGGCAGGTTGTGCTGAGAGTGAGTGACTGGCCCAAGGTCACCCAGCGAGCTTCCATAGCAGAGTGGGGATTCCAACCTGGGTCTCCCACCTCCTAGTCCAGCACTCTGAACACTGCGTCACTGATGGCTCATCCCCAGCCAGAAGCAGTCCTTCGTCATCCTTCTAAAACGTAAACCATTCTCATTTTCTATCTTTTCTTTTAGTCTCAGTCTTTTTCGCCCTTCTTATGGGAGAAAAAGTTGCAGCCACTAAGAAACAATAACAATCAAAAAGGCCAGAGATATTTTTGTTAAATTGTTTACCAGATGAGTTAGATAAGAATCATAGATATTTTATTTTACATTTTACAACAGCTGCCAGAATGTTATTTGCAATGACATGGAGGACATTGAAGATCCCGGCGCTACATGAGTTGATATTGAAGATTATGGAATGTGCTGAAATGGATAAGTTGACAAATACATTAAAAGGAAAAATGGAAGAATTTATGGGACCCCGAAGGGCATTCTATGACTGGTTAAAACTTAAATATTAAGAAAATAAGATCAAGTGAAGAATAATAAGAATGATAGATGAAGTAGTTGTTAAATTGTAACAAGAAGATATGCATGCAGAATGCTAAACTGGAATTTTTAAAATATTTCTGTATTTCTCTTTTTTCCATTCATTCTCACTTTCCCTTTTCTGTATATAAACTAATAAAAAATTTAAAAATAACAATCGAAAGGGACCAGGGGAAAAGAATAATAATCTTGTGTGCTGGGGATCTGTTAGAAAGAGGATGTCTGAGATCTGTTGGTTTAATAAAATTCCAGGTGTTGCAGGCTTTGGCCCCTGCCCTGCCCCCCCCCACTCCCATTCTGTGCCCCACACCCCTAATGTCAGCCACTGAGCCTCGGTCAACAGATAATCCCAGGAGAAAATCAGCAGGGGAGAAAGAAGGGCAGTAAAGAAGGAAGGTGAGTGGATGCAGTTGGGGGGGAATTTACCTCTCAGGACAAGAATTATGGGGTTAAGTCATGGGCAGTGTTTCCTCTAAGCTAAGTTAGTGTGAGCTAGCTCACACTTTTTTAGCCTCTGGCTCACACATTTTTGTCTTAGCTCAGGAAGGATGTGACTCCAGAGCAAACTAATTCATACAGCAGCCAAATCGCTCACTCACAGCTTTAATGCCAGTAGCTCACAAAGTAGAATTTTTGCTCACAAGACTCCACAGCTTAGAGGGAACATTGGTCATGGGAAAGGTATGTTTTGAAGGGTGATGTAAAGGACAAGTGAGATGTAGCCCCATGTAGGCATTTGCCACGTTCCTAGGGATGCGACACTTTAAACAGGTCTCTCTACCTGTCCCTTTAGTCAAGATGGGAAGCCGTGTTAGTCTGTCCGTAGCAGTAAAAAGAGCAAGAGTCCAGGAGCACCTTAAAGACTAATGAAATATGTGGCAGGGGTTGAGCTCTCATGAGTCACTGCTCATTTCTTCAGATACAGCTAGAATGGGTGTCCATCTGTCCTATTTATTGGAAAGTGGAGTGATTTCAGATGCCAAATGACATTAGCAGGCAAATGACAATAGCAGATGAATAACAATAGCAGACGTGAACGGATTTAGGTGAGATATGCAGAGGGGGAATAGGCGTGTCATTCAGCATCTCAAATCACTCCACAAAAGCTCATCCCCTGCCACATATTTTGTTAGTCTTTAAGGTGCTACTGGACTCTTGCTCTTTTCTACTGTCCCTTTAATATCAGTTTGATCTGCAGCAATTATCAAATGATGTTGTTTAGCTCCATACCATGAAAAGCTTCAAACTACCCATGTCTGCATATTAAACCTCTGTTAAAGGAGCAGTCCTATTTTCCTGACTAGGTGGAAACCTTACATGTTACACTATGCAAGGAGAGGCAGTGCAGTGTATTGGTTAGAGCGTCAGACTAGAACAATACAAGTTCTCATTCCCTACTTAGCCATGCCCTTTGGGGGACCATGGGCCACTCGTTCAGCCTAACTTACTTCACAGGTTGTTTTGAGAGGTTAAAACTGAGGATGGGAGAACTACACATGCAGCCCTGATTCCTGAGAGGAAGGGTGGGACTAATAGATAGCAGGCGGTATGAGCGAATTAAATTTAAAACATTAACCCCACACTTAGATAAATTTGGGAGCTGCGGTGGCTCAAGTGGTTAAGATGCTGAACTGCAGGCTGTGGAAGGTCAGTAGCTCAGCAGTTCGAGACCCGAGTTGCCGCATGACGGCGTGAGCTCCCGACTCTAGTTCCAGCTCCTGCCAACCTAGCAGTTCAAAAGCAAGAAATTGCAAGTAGATAAATAGGTACCACTTCCGTGGGAAGGTAACAGCGTTCCGTGCACCTTGGTGTTTAGTCATGCCGGCCACATGACCACAGAAACGTCTTCGGACAGCGCTGGCTCTTCGGCTTTGAAACGGAGATGAGCACCGCACCCCTAGAGTCGGACTCGACTGGCTTTCAAGCAAGGGAACCTTTACCTTTACCTTTAGATAAATTTATTCTTCCATTGTTCAAATAATGTGAGATCTTATGGTGGCTTTGTCACTCAGTTTATACCAGGTGGAACTTTTATTCAAGGGGGCTGTTGGTCTTCCACTCCAGGAGTCATGGCTTCTATAGGCCTGAGCTTCAGGCCAGCATTCCTTCATCACAATTTAACCCAGAGTAATGTTATTCACTTTGGAATATCCAGTTGGCATGCCATGTAGTGAATACAGTGTCACAGAAGGATATCTGGGTGAGCCAGGTTCAATTCGCCACTCTCCAGTCTGCCATGGAAGTGCAGCAGAAGACTGGGGGCAGCAGGAAACATGGGGAAGCAGCCGTAGGCTGACAGCGTGATGTCCTTTCCAGGTAAAACCTGGAAGTGATGTCAGCCCTTTCTAGGAATTGGTCAAACGGCTATGATTTTATCACAAAGTTTCAGCCAATACCTAGAGAGGCAAGAAATTACTTCCAGCTTTTCCTGGAAATGATGTCATGCCAGCAGTCTTTCTAATTTTATTTTTCTGCCACTTCCACTCACAGCTGAAACCAGGGATCCCCCAGCCACCAGGGGGCTGGACACCCTAAGGCTAGCTGGGTGACCTTGGGCCACTCACCCTCTCCTAGTCTTACCTAGTTCTGAGGGTTGTTATGAAAATGAGGGAGAAAAATGGTGTAAGAAGCTTTGGGTCTCCATTGGATGAAAAAGCAGGGCATAAATATCTAAATAAATAAATTGTTTAGCAGAGCAGGCCTGCAGTGATGGCTTAGAATCATAGAACTATAGAGCTGGAAGGGATCTCCAGGGTCATCTAGTCCAGCCCCCTGCACATTGCAGGAAATTCACAAATACCTCCCCCCACACACACACCCAGTGACCCCTGTTCCATGCCCAAAAGATGACACTTCAGTTACCACTTCAGTATAATTCATTAAACGTTTGAAATTGCCCCATCTAGGTGACTGTAACACTGGCATAGGGCAAGGTTATGCCAAGGGCAGTTTAGCCTTAGTACCAACCTTGCGCTCTTCTATAGTAAGAAGTGGCATAGCTCAGAGCAAGCTATTGTAGCGTAGTGGTTAAGAGCAGCGGACTCTAATCTGAAGAACTGGGTTTATTCCCCGTTTCTCCATATGCAGCCAGCTGGGTGACCTTGGGCCAGTCACAAGTTCTCTCAGAGCTGTTCTCTCAAAAGCAGTTCTCTCAGAGCTCTTTCAGACCCACCTACCTCACAGGGTGTCTGTTGTGGGGAGAGGAAGGGAAGGAGATTGTAAGCCACTCTGAAACTCCAAGTGAAGGATGGACTATAAATCCTATTCTTCTCTTCCTCCTCCTCACCTTAAAAGAAAATTGGGGATGGGGGGGACTTGGTTACCCTATTTTATTGCTTCTTCATTCCCAAGTATGACATTTACAGAGTAAAGGAATCTTTCCTTGTTAAAAAAAAAAATCTCCTCTGTTCCTGATGTTCTTTCCTCACATTCACCCATAATCTTCTGTTTTCAATATCACAGCCATCTCCACGGCAACAAATTGTATTGCCACCAGCAGCTGTACAAGGCCTTCGCAACAACGCCAAGAACTTTGCACAATGATTACCATTTTCGACACGCTCTCAAATATAAGCTAAAGGATTGGGTGACCAGGGAGTCACGCAAACAGCTGTCACAAAGCTGAGCACTAGATCTGAAGCCTTTAACAGCCAGCCTGGCAAATGTTCATCCCATTACAACAGCTTCTGGGGGAAAGGGGGCTAGGTTAGGCCGAGCGATTATTGGCTTCAGCCCTTGAGTTCTTGCCATTACACCAGCAGAAAGAGTCAGCAAACTAGACAGTAAGCAACAAACACAGGCCACAACTAGCTTCAACATTGCTGTGCGACTGCTTCCCTCTAACCCAGTGTAGCAGTGTGGTGTACTGGTCAGAGCAATGGAATAGGATTTGGGAGACGCAGGTTCGAATTCCTTGCTGGGTGACCTTGGGCCTGTAACAGACTGTCAGTCTAACCTACCTCTGAAGGTTACTGTGAGGATAAAATGGAGAAGAGAAGGATTCTGTCAACCCCTGTGGGTCCCCCACTGGAGGAGAGGGGGGGAGGTATAAATGAAGCAAAGCACATGTGCACCATGCAACAAGCTTGTCTGGAGCATGAGGCAGAAGTAGGGATGCCAGCTCTTTGCCCACTGGCACCTCAGGGTGTAGGCAGCATCTGCCAGCAGCTGGAGAGGGTAGAATGAAGTGTGCTGTGGCGTTGCGCTGGCACACTGATTCCACTTCCAGTAAAACTGTTGAATTTGTCTAATTCTAGAGCATCTAGAGACATCTAGATGTCAAGGCCCCAAACACCTAATTCCTCCTGGGGGTTGGGGGCTGTGGTGTGGCAACCTTAGATAGAAGTGAGCTGAAAAGTATGCGTACGGAGAGTGATTTCAGCTAAGCATACCTTTATTTAGTCAGGAACAAAGACAAGTTACCCGGCTCGCAGGCCGGCTTATATTCCCTCATAGAAACTGTAATGTATTGAAACGTTTACATGAATCACCTCATAGGACTCCCATGTTAAGCTTCGAGCCAGACCAGGGCTCCTCTGAGCGAACTTCCTATTGGTCGCTTCGTAACAGCGACCAATCAGAACGGTACCATTCCCTAGGAGGGAAAGACTCCCATTGGTCCTTAACTAAGCAATCTCATTGGTTGTTAATTGTAAATAGGCGTGGCTACATTAGCCCGGTTATGTTTAAAAGGAGCATAAGCTCCCACTGTTTTCTGTTCTGGTTTCTTACTGAGTTAGTGCTTGCTCGTTACTTCCAATAAAGCTGAATCACTTGCTGAATCACTCTACGAGTCCTTTGTTAGCGCGATCTAACAATTGGCGACGAAGGTGGGATGTTAGAGCAGGTAGGCAGCCCTGCGGACATCCACACTTCGGACTCGGAAGAAAGCGAGCAGAGCACAGCAGCCGATCCGGCGGAGGCGCCACCAGCTCCGGTGCACAAGTCTCCCACGATGGCTGGAAGCCAGAAGTTCGAGTGCTTCGAACCCTCCTCAGAAGACTGGGACTCCTACCTATCCAGGTTTGAGTTCCACCTAGAAACGCATGACATTACCGACGAGGCTAAGAAGCGAGCATGCCTCCTGAGTAGCTTAGTATTGCAAATATTCTGGCTTCCTTGACTTAATGGCAGGTGAAAAAATTCTTTTATTCTTAAATATTTCCAAATTCTTTAGGTCTAAAATGTTTCCAAATTCTTTAGGTTCATGAACAATGAAAATGCAGATGTTAATTCCTGTGTAAGAAGAGACAAAGGCCTAGCAAAATTCTTTTTGGGAGTCATGTACTGCTAGCTGTTTGGAAAGTTACAGGAATAGAGGGGAGAAAAAGACTATGATTTATTTATGAAATTAATTGTATAAATGGGTTAAAATTTTCTGAACCATTTATTTTTTTTCTCACAACAGACTGCAGAGCCTGTGGACGGCGTGGTCATCTGGCCAGAGTCTGCAGATCGGCACGGAAGGATCCCTCACCTACCAGCAGGTCGGCACAAAGGAATACCCCCGCAAATTCCCGAAGCAGCAAGCAGCGTTTCCCGGCATCGGAAGCAAGCTGCCAGACTACAACGACCCGGACAAGCGCATCGGCTGTAAACCGCACCAGTTGCCAAGGGAAGATCACCGTGACCCCACTCCTCGACGGCAGACCATGCACTATGGAGGTGGACTCCGGCTCTTCTGTAACGGTGATTTCTGCAGCATCCTGGCAACAGCTGTTTCCGACCAGAAGCAGACGGCGGCTCCAGCCTGCGGAGACCAGAGTGTCCGACTTCCAGGGCAACCGGATTCCCCTGGCCGGAAGAGACACTGTACATGTTGAGTATAAGGGGAAATGTGTTAAACTGTCATGTCTTATTGCTGAGGGAGACCGGGTCAACCTGCTGGGGTTGGACTGGTTTGAGCCATTGGGCATTGGTATTTCAGGGATTAACAAATTGCTTGAGAATAAATGGGATATGATGTATGACCTGTTCCCTGATGTGTTTGCAGAGGGTCTGGGGCGGTACAAAGGGCCCCCGGTTGCTTTTGAACTTGACCCATCTGTAAAGCCGATCAGACTGAAATATCGGAAGGTTCCAATTCCCCTCAGGCCTAAAGTAGAGAGGGAAATTGATAAACTCGTGGAACAAGGAATTTTGGAACCTGTTCCTCACAGCAAGTGGGAGACGCCTATAGTAACACCAGTTAAGCCTGATGGGTCCATACGCTTATGCGCAGACTATAAATGCACCCTTAACAAGGCGTTACAACAACACTCCTATCCCGTCCCGGTTATTAGCCACATCCTGGCTTCATTGGGGGGCGGAAAGATCTTTGCCAAATTAGACTTGGCACAGGCATACCAGCAGTTGCCTGTCACTCCTGAGGCTGCAGAGGCTCAGACTATTGTTACCCATAGGGGGGCTTTTAAGGTGAATCGCCTACAGTTCGGGGTAAATGTGGCGCCCGGCATCTTTCAGGGCCTGATGGAGCAACTCTTGAGGGGGGTACCAGGAACGGTGCCCTACTTCGACGACGTGTTAATTGCGGGGAGGTCTGAAAATGAGTTGATGGACCGGGTGAAGGAGGTCTTGAAGCGTTTCCAAAACGCTGGGCTCAGAGTAAAACGTTCAAAATGTACACTGGGAGTTAGCAGTGTAGAGTTCTTGGGGTTCAGGATTGATGCAGACGGGGTGCACCCCACTACTGACAAGGTGACTGCAATCCGAGACGCCCCCAGGCCGGTGAGTAAGAAGGAGCTCCAATCATTTTTAGGACTCCTCAATTTTTATCATGCGTTTTTACCGCATAAGGCATCAGTGGCGGCCCCTTTGCACGCACTTTTGCATAAGGAGGCGAAATGGAAGTGGGGACAGGCCGAAGAAAGGGCTTTCGTGGGGGTTAAGGAGCTGTTGGTGTCTAATGACGTGCTGACGCATTATGATGACCAGAAGCTCCTGGTGTTAGCTGCGGACGCTTCACCGTTTGGAATTGGCGCGGTTTTGAGCCACCTGATGCCTGATGGGAGCGAGGCGCCAATCGCTTTTTACTCAAGATCTCTTTCTGAGGCAGAAAGGAACTATGCCCAGATTGACAAGGAGGGTCTGGCTTTAGTAGCGGCTGTCAAAAAGTTCCATGACTTTATTTTTGGCAGGCGATTTTTGCTGGTCACTGACCACAAGCCGCTACTGGGGATTTTTGCACCCGATAAGCAACTGCCGAATATCATGTCCCCGCGCATGCTTAGATGGGCGCTCTTTTTGCAGGCGTACGATTATGACCTTGAACACCGGCCTGGGAAGGCAATCGGACATGCGGACGCCCTCAGCCGCTGCCCATTGCCCTGTGCGGGACCCGACCCTGCTCCTGCTTGTGAGGTCTTGGCACTGGACGAACTCCCTCAGGCTCCTGTATCGTCCAGGGACATTGCTGCACACACGGCTAAAGATAGCGTGCTGTCCCGTGTTTTAAACTGGGTTTGGAGGGGGTGGCCAGTTGGGAGTGTTGAACCTGAATTTGGACCCTACAAATGCCGCCAAAGTGAACTGTCCATTTCTAAGGGCTGTGTTTTATGGGGCAACAGGGTGGTGGTCCCTGACAAGCTCAGGAACAGAGTTCTAGAATCTCTGCACGAGGGGCACCCTGGAATGGTGCACACCAAAGCGTTGGCCAGGGGGTATGTCTGGTGGCCTGGGCTGGATAAAGAGATTGAGGATTGGGTTCGCGTGTGTTCCCAGTGTCAGCAAGTCAGGCCGGAACCCCCACAAGCTCCGCCTCAGAGGTGGGAGTCTTCAGGGAAACCCTGGGCCAGATTGCATCTGGATTTCGCTGGCCCGTTCCAGGGGAACATGTTTCTCATAGTAGTGGATGCAATGTCTAAATGGTTAGAGGTTGTGCGCATGAAAACAACCACTTCACTAGCCGTGATCCATGCGCTCCGCCATCTTTTCGCCACGCACGGGTTGCCTGACGTCCTCGTCAGTGACAACGGGCCTCAATTTGTCTCTGAGGAGTTTAAGCAGTTCCTCACGAGTAATGGCATCCGCCAAATGACTTCGGCCCCCTTCCATCCGGCATCTAATGGCCAGGCCGAACGGATGGTAAGGACGGCAAAAGAGGCCCTAGGGAAAATGAACGAAGGTGACTGGAGCCAAAGGCTGGGCGCTTTCCTCTTGCGGCAGCATACCACCCCTTGCAGTTCTACAGGCCGTAGTCCGGCCGAATTGTTAATGGGACGCAGACTCACAACCTGCTTAAACAGGTTACATCCGGATCTAACTGACGATCACTCCGAGCGTACAGAACCGCAACCGAAGGTGCGCATGTTTGAAAAAGGGGACAAGGTTTTTGCACGGAATTATGCTAATGGTCACTTATGGCTTCCTGGGGTAATATCCGACTCTGTGGGTACTCGCATGTATGTGGTGCAGTTGACTGACGGTCGAATCTGGCGGCGCCACATAGATCAGTTAAGGAGGCGTTGGGCTACGGACAGCGCTGACTCTCCGACGGCTGATTCCCCTGATGTTGAGTGGAGACCCCCAGAGCAGGCGGTGAGTACCGAAAGGCCCGGTACTGTCCCCGAGTCAGGGCAGAACCCTGTGTGCGGGGCTGAAACCCCAGTAGAGTTTGTGCCTGAACCAGGCTGTATGGAACCCCACACTGACCCACAGCCTTGTACGCCCATGGAGCCTGCCCCGCTTCGCAGGTCCCAGCGTTCGCGGCAAATGCCGACTTATCTGAAGGACTATGAGTGTAATTAATGCGGGAATAACTGGTGTACAAACGTTTGATTGTCTGTATGTAAATAATAAAACATCTAGGATGATGACTTAACTTAGGGGGGAGGAATTGTAATGTATTGAAACGTTTACATGAATCACCTCATAGGACTCCCATGTTAAGCTTCGAGCCATACCAGGGCTCCTCTGAGCGAACCTCCTATTGGCCGCTTCGTAACAGCGACCAATCAGAACGATACCATTCCCTAGGAGGGAAAGACTCCCATTGGTCCTTAACTAAGCAATCTCATTGGTTGTTAAATGTAAATAGGCGTGGCTACATTAGCCCGGTTATGTTTAAAAGGAGCATAAGCTCCCACTGTTTTCTGTTCTGGTTTCTTACTGAGTTGAGTGCTTGTTCGTTACTTCCAATAAAGCTGAATCACTTGCTGAATCACTCTAAGAGTCCTTTGTTAGTGCGATCTAACAGAAACCCACCACCAAACACCCCCCCCACTCCCGATAGGCTATTTACAGTGACCAAGAGACGGCCTCCTGGCCTGGGACCTAGCCCTTTCATTGGGCCTGGCTAGGATCCTACTGGCCCATTGTCTTTTGGCATGAAGCTTGAGGTGTTTGTGCCTGGACAAGCCCAGGCATGCCCAGCCCTGTCGGGGCCTGATACACTACATGAGCTATCATTAGCCTCTTGCTCGAGGTCATGGCTGGCATCAGTGTAGTCTGATGTAGGGCAGCTGCCAAAGCCCAGGACTTCTGGTGGGGCGCACTGCCGCTGACCCTCACCCATGCATCCCCCTCCCACATGCCTGTAACCATGTTCCCAACTGCCCAACATCACTGAGGAAGGGTAAGTGGATGGTGCGGACCCCCTGGTGGCAACAGCAGCAGCACTCTCGGGCAGATACCCTGGCCAGTGCCGTCAGGGAAAGGGTGTGCAGGCAACTGAACACAGGCAGTAAAACAGCTTGCAAGCTGGGGAAGTAATAAAGTACTGAGACTGACGCATCATCAAGTGATTTCAGTTCATGCTTTACTTAAGTGATTTCAGGAAAAGAGAGATGCAGTAGCTAGCCCGAAGGCTGCTTATATGTCCGTTTACAACCACACCCATTACACACACCCACACCCGTGATAGGCTATATACAATAGTTACAATCTCATAGGTTTCTCTTTAGAATCCCTACTTACCGGTTGGCGGGTTTTAGGATCCTAGGACTCAACAGCAGGAACTCATTAGCATATCAGGCCACACCCACAACAGCACAGCTCATTAGCATATTAGGCCACACCCACATGTTACCAGAAAGGTGGTCATCCAGCCACACCCACCTTTTGCTTCTTATTCTGTTTACCTTGTTTGCTGTCAAAACGCAGAGCTTTTTTTGTAGCAGGAACTCCTTTGCATGTTAGGCCACAAGCCCCTAATGTAGCCAATCCTAATGAGTTCCTGCTGTTGGGTGTGGCCTATTATGCTAATGAGTTCCTGCTGGGTGTGGCCAATTTGGGAGCCAGCCGGAACTCCGTTCCTGTGCGTTCCTGCCCAAAAATAGCCCTGGTGGCCCGCCTACGTGTGCCGCATGACTGAGTGAGCTCCCGTCTCTAGGTCCAGCTCCTGCCAACCTAGCAGTTCGAAATAGGTACCACTTCGGTGGGAAGGTAACAGCGTTCCATGCGCCTTGGTGTTTAGTCATGCCGGCCACATGACCACGGAAACGTCTTCGGACAGTGCTGGCTCTTCGGCTTTGAAATGGAGATGAGCACTGCAACCCTAGAGTCAGATTCGACTGGCTTTCGAGCAAGGGAACCTTTACCTTTTTTAAAAGGAGGAATGCAAAGGCAGGTGGGGGGCATGTAGGGGTGGGGGTGGGAAGGAAGACATCAGGGGGCCCCTGGTGGTGGGCAGATAGGTGCCCTAGGCACTGTCTGCCCAGGGCCACCCAAAATTTGGAATGGGCTCTGCTCCAAGACCTTATGTAGCCCACCACTTCGTGCATTGCATGTTCTCACAGTTGACTAATCCTTTAGATATAAAACGTTTTCTTTAGTAAGGAAGGAAGTCCTGGAGCACTTGGCATGCTGCTGTCACGTATTTAACCGCATGACTGCTTAAAATGGCAGTAGAATGGAAACCTTTCAACAGTGCTGTGGCTCAAACCAAAGAAAAACAGAGTGCTACTGGTGCCACCGACAAGATGATTGGACCACCAGTAACCTCCCACTTTATTCTATCTATTCCTGACTTCCAAATCAGCACTGATTTAGCAAACCTGGATGTTCGGTTTGTACACACACCAGTTCCAGTGGATCCTTCCCACAATTCAGCCCCATGTAGATCTCTGTTACAAGGGAACCGCAAAAAAACTACTTCAGGGTATGCTCCCACAAGTCCCCTCCTTCAAGAGTAAATATAAAGCCAAATGTAAGGCTGTGTGTGTGTTGCTGATTAGCAGGACCCACCCAGTGACAGAATGCTGCCTCTTCCCAACAGAGATGTGCTGGTGACCACAGGACAGCCACACATCGCCCCAAGAACACCAGATGCCATGCAGATAGCTTGTCCTTCCATCACAGTAACTTTGGTATGCTCAGACACAAGTGTCTCATACACACACACACACACAACCAGCGAAAATCCTTGACACTGTGTGTGCAAAGGGGCTTGCTTTTGACTAGTCCAACATCACAGACTTAGGCTTTTTCCACACTAGACATTTAATCCTGGTTCAACGCTGTCTCCTACTAGCTATTCTGCACTACACTCATGTTCACCCCTCTTTTTATCCTGGGTTTTGTTTTGTTTGGTCGATTCTGCATTACATTGTGGTCGCTCTGGGTTCGGACCGCCGTTGTCCCAGGGTGCATGGGTCCTGTTTTGCCACGGACATTCCCTCAGTCCAGAGTGGCCCTGATGTAGATTTAAGTGTAGAATTTTTAACTTGGTTTTGATCCTCCCCGCCCCTTTCCTGCCATACCTAGGACATTAAATCCGGGTATACTGTTTGCAATGCAGAATTTATAACCCGGGGCAGGCAAGCAAATTGGAACTGGGCAAAATCAGTGCCGAAAACAACAGATAAAGAGATAACTGCAAGGTTAAGTAGCCATGAGTTGAACACAGATAGGGTTGCCAAATCGACTCACCCCTCGGAGCTGGGGAGCCTCGCTGGGGTCCGGGAGTTCTTGACGGACGGACGCACGCGCGCCGGCAGCACATCACAGGAAGTGCTGTGCTACCATATGGTTCCCCCCCCCCGACGATGTGGGCCACGCCCCCAACGTGAGCGACGTGGCTGGTGACGCAGCTTCGGGGGCGGAGTTCCCCCCGGGGCCCGATTCCGCCGCGGCGGAAATTGGGCCTCCGAAGCGGGGGATTCCCCGCCCCCCGCCCCCATTTGGCAACCCTAAACACAGAGAAAACCCAGAGTGAGGTCCAAGTGCCGAAAGGGTCTATGAACTGTTTCCTTTCCTTTCTCCCATCCATAATTGGGGAAACTTAACACCGGAATCCTCTCGAAATGTTTATGTATGTCTGCAACTCCATGCATACCTACTTGGGAACAGGACCCTCACTGAATACAGTGGAACTGACTCCAGAGTCATCTTAAATTGTTTGTGGGAGGTTCTTTGTGAGAATTCCTGTCTTGAAACCCACTAGCCACCGCTCACTGCCAATAAGAAAAATTCCAGTGCCACCAACTCACTTCGATCAGGGTGCTTCTTCACCCAGAGATTATAGTCTCAAGGCCTCATGTTTCGGTGGTGGAAAGTCTCATGAAGTCGCAGCCACCTTAATGGCAACTGCATAAGGTTTTCAAGGCAAGAGACATTCAGAGGTGGTTTGCCATTGGCTGCCCCTGCCTCCCAACTGCTGGTATTCCTTGGAGGTCTCCCATCCAAATACTAACCAGGGACAACCCTGCTTAGCTCCTGAAGTCTGATGAGACTGGGCCACCCAGGTCAGTTAAAGAAGTGCCTGGCAAATAAAGGCACCAGACAGACACTTCTGGCTTCATCCATTGATGGAGGCCACTACTATCGCACCACTACCCAGTAGGAGGATTGTGTTGTTGTCATGGGAACAGTGGCTAACTTAAACACACACACAGTGTGGGAAGCTGCCTGGCTTGTTTAGTGTACAAAGCCATTTCCCAACAATATAATTCCACCACTTCCAACATCTTTCTTTCAAATCATAGCTTGTAATTTAAAAATATATATATATTAATGTGGAAAGGACATAACAGACCAATCGGAAAAGGTCTCCCATACTGCAGTTGTAGGCAGATACTTGATCTTCACAAACATTTCCCCATTAGGGGCACATCTGTGCAGTCTGTCTTTGAATATCTACTTCCCATGTAAACTCTCCCCCTAAAATACCATTCAGGTTTCCTTCTTGCCTTAGCCTTGGCAGTAAAAGGAGGGGTGACTGCTGCCCTCTTCTGGACCATATAGCTAGAATTCACCACAGTACTTGCTCTGGAGAGTATAAACCTGTTTTTCCCCCACCGTGTAGCATGAGGACCAATGATAAGTGGACAGAGTAGCCACCAGCAAGAACCCAGTGTCATTACTAACCATTTTTAAAGTTACAGTATTTTAAGTGCGCAAAAGCTTTTCTAATGCTTGAGTCTGTGCTCTTCACTTGAATTTGCAACTGCATCATAAAAACTATGCACGATTTCAGATGCATGGGGGAGGGCGCAGCGTGCAATGCTCTTAAAGGGCTGTATCATCTTTAAATGCATGCAGAGGCTGCTCATGTGCAAGTGACCCAATTTAAATGTTATTGCACTGAAACCGAAGGCCTCTTCACACTCCCCCCACACAGGCAATGTTGTGCAGCTGCAAGGGATCAGCAGCAGGCTCCGAACCACACAAGCCCTGTTCACGTGACAGTGAAAGCACATATATCCTGCACGTACCTGTGTGCATCTGTTTCTAAGAGAGAGACGTGCGTTCGTGAGAAACTAGAAGTAGTTTTGAACTGGGTGCTTACTAAACGAACGCATCTTCAAAATTAGCCGTGCTTTATTTAATTATGCTTTCTTCTAGCCCACATGCAATGTTAGCCTGCACTCAGTCAAACGAAATTTATGTGCTTCTGAGCTGACCTTTGCTTTATGGAATGCTAGGCTGAAGGCATGTAACGTGTGTGTGTGCCTGGGTATGACTGGGTCCACTGGAAGGCCGTGCAAAGGCAAGGCACAACCGCCAGATGAATCTGTTCCACTGCTTGCGGCAAACACAAGCTACAAAAGCAGAAGCTAATTTTTTTTTCCAGCTCGCAGAGACCTTAAAGGGGTATTACGTGTGTGACTGCCCCCCCCCCAACCTCTGCACTTCCACACTGGCATCTCGACTAGTGCGCGGGCAACCTCTGGCCAAGAGACTGAAGCTAACCCTGGATCAGGCTCCCCCAAGTCTCCACAATCAGCCCACCACAGCCTTCTGATAAGAGGGAAAGGAGGAGGTTTCACCAGACCATTCCAAATAGAGGTGTGGCACCACCCACCGGGATCTGGCTTGACTCCTACCTTGTTCCTTGAAAGGAGAAGGGCACAAAACCACACAGGGCACAAAGGGATATAAAAGCAGCAAAGGGGGAGTAGAATCTACTTTATTACCTGCCAGGGTTTTCCCATTTGAATTCTATCAGCTGCCTCACAAGCTGGCCTAGGTACATAAGGAGGCATGCCCGTGTACGAGGAGGTGTTTTGGAAATTTAGAAACTGATGAGCTTAATAAACATGACTTCTGCATTCAAGAACTCACTGCCTGGCTTTCGCTCCCTCTCCATATCCAGGGCTATTTTTGGGCAGGAACGCACAGGAACGGAGTTCCGGCAGGCTCCCAAGTTGGCAACGCCCAGCAGGAACTCATTAGCATAATAGGCCACACCCAACAGCAGGAACTCATTAGGATTGGCTACATTAGGAGGGTGTGGCCTAACATGCAAAGGAGTTCCTGCTACAAAAAAGCCCTGGGTTTTGACAACAAACAAGGTAAACAGAATAACAAGCAAAAGGAAGGTGTTGCTGGATAACCACACTTCTGGTAACATGAGGGTGCGACCTAATGTGCTAATGAGCTGTGCTGTCAGGGGTGTGGCCTAATATGCTAATGAGTTCCTGCTGTTGGGTGTGGCCTATTATGCTAATGAGTTCCTGCTGGGCTTTTTCTACAAAAAGAGCCCTGCATATATCACCTATGGGGGAAAGTCCCGCTGGGTCAGCGTGGATTTGGGCAAGGGTCTGATCACCCGTTCAGCCCTTTGACGCTGGGCCTGGTCTCATGCGGCCCGTGACATGTTCACTCTACAAGTGAAACCGAGGGCCAGTGCATGGAGAAATGTGGGGGTTAAAATCACATGTTCAGCAGTAGGTTGAGTTGAATGCAACATGACTATTACTCTACACAAGTTTAAAGAAAAATCAAGTATATACTATACATGGATTATACATGTGTTCAGTGTAATTTGTAAATGGGTACAGATATCATACAGAGGTGAAATTTACCTGTGTATGAATAAAAGTATCGCTGCTATCTGGGGCCTATATTACAGCATCTCTTCTACAAAGCTATCAAATATGCACAAATCAGTGCCTGCATTATAGGCCTTCTATGTGAACAAGGATGCTGCCTTCTATACTGGCCCATCCATCTTGGTATTGCCTGCCCTGACCGGCAGCAACTCTGTAGGCCTCCAGTGGGGGGAAAACCCTGCTGCTTGAGGACCTTTAAGCAGAGATTCCAGGGCTGAACTCACAACGATGTGTTCCACCACTGAGCCACAACCCCTTCCTTCCCAGGTGAGTTCATACAGCTGATGCTTCCACTGGATTCCCATGAGGTTTTGAGGCAGTTTGGTGCAGTGGTTAAGAGTGCAAACTCTAATCCGGGAGAACCAGGTTTGATTAACCTACTCTTCCACATGCAGCTGCTGGTGTGGCCTTGGGTCAGTCATAAGTTCTTTCAGAGCTGTTCTCTCAAGGGCAGTTCTCTAGAGAGCTCTCTCAGCCCCACCTACCTCACAGGGTGTCTGTTGTGGGCAGGGGAAGGGAAAGAAGATTGTAAGCCACTCTATGAGTAGTGAGGGAGGTGGGTATAAATCAAGTCTCTCCTTCTTCTCACCAGTAGCTCTCTTCTGTACTGCAGGTGGCCACTGAAACTACCAAAAGTCTGACCCAAGGAAAGCAGATCAGGGAAACTTTCAGAGTGTAGCCATGTTGGTCTGTAGCAGTTTTCCCTCTAAGCTGAATAAGTGTGAGCTAGCTCACAGTTTTTTAGCCTCCAGCTCACAGACTTTTGTCTTAGCTCAGGAAGGGGGACTCCAGAGCAAACTAATTTCTGCAGTAACCAAATCACTCGCTCACAACTTTAATGCCAGTAGCTCACAAAGTAGCATTTTTGCTCACAAGACTCCACAGCTTAGAGGGAGCTTTGGTCTGTAGTAGAAGAGTTAGATTAGAGTCCAGTAGCATCTTAGAGACGAACGAGATTTTTGGGGGTATGAGCTTCCACTAGTCAAAGATCAGGGGAAACGCTTCCCAACAAACAGCAAGCTGTTGACACAAGAGTTCCTCTTCAAATACACAATCCTCCAAGTGCATTTTGATGCAGCAGAATTCTGGGAGAAGACTTGTGGCCTATGGTTTCTTGAACAGATTCAGAGAATATGACCTCTCCAGGACTCATGGTAACTGCAGGGTGCTGAACTCAGGCCACTCACAAATACCCAACATGTATCCAACCATGCAGTTCCTCTAATGGAACAGCCTTTCCATTTGCAGAAAAGGGGGTGGTGATCTGCACCAATTCCCCCCTCCTACTGCTAACCCCCACTTTGTTCCGATGCTCTTCCTGAGCCTCCCCCCCAATAGAATTTCAGGGGACTCGAAGAGCTACAGCAGGAGGGAGGGAACATGAAAGTCCTGCTCTGTGAAGTCCACAGATGGTTGGACGTATCCCACCGAAAGAAAGGACCAATTCAGACACTGCCCATCAAGATGCATGTCTAAACCCCGACAGCCATTTTGTTTATAGAAACACAGCTCCAACTGAACGGGAGAGTTTACAAGAGAGAACTGGTGGGGATTTAACTCCTTCCCCGTTCAAATGCCCTACGGTTTACAAATCTTTCTTCTCCCTGTAAGAGAAGGGTAATGTTGACCTTAGTGTGGCTTGGTTTTCTTCCTAAAATACCCCTAGACTATTCACCAAAATACACTTTATTTCTTACACTGGCCAGATCTAATTTGATGTTTTAAAACTGCACCATGCTTTATCAATGCATATAAACAACATTCACACGTGCAATCAAGGAGCATAAAATACTTAAATTAAAACATTCCCTGGTGTAATTCAAAGGCTTGGAGGCATCACCAGTTATGGACACAGCTCACTCCAGCCGCTGATGGTCCCACATTGAAGTCCCAAGTGCATAAGATATACACGTAACCTTCTTTTTTTGTACTGGGAGGGTTGCCAGAACAGCTAGACTGAATTCTGTAAAGGAAGGAATTTCCTTCACTAGTAAAAATAGCCAAGCATAGACAGAAGGTACATTAGCATTTGTTCCCCCCCCCCCCAAAATGCCCAGTATCACAGACAGAAAATACTTTCAAGGGTTTCCAGATTCCAAATAGAGGAGAAAAAGAAATTAACAGCAGAGAAAACTTCTATTTAAGGCTAGCATTCTGTGCACAGTTACTAGGAATAAGACAGTTAAGCGGAGCTTCCTTCCCAGGAAGCACACATTAAATCAGACTGCAGTTGCGTAAAGGCACTTTGCCAGCAAGCCAAGCAGCATTATTTCTCTTGCTTCCTTCTCAACAAATTACCAGGAAGACCACAAAGGCACAGGTCAAGAAAGAAAGACTGCTGTTGTCTTGGCCAGCATGCCGAGTGCACGGGGCCGAAGAATGAGTTCCTGGATGGGACAGGCTGAGGAAGAGAAAGGGGCCAGTGCTGAGCAGTGAGGGGAAAGGGCTCCATGAAAAGTTGTAGTCAGCACTTGAACCAGCCAAGGACTTAAGCCCTGGTCCCCTGGAATCTTGTTCAGCTTCCCCTCTGGCTTCTAGGATTTTGGCATACGTTGCCTCCCATATTCCCAAGCACATTGTTGCAATCGTAAGGACTATTAACTCGGTTTTTAAAAATTAATTATGTGCTTCTCAATAAGCAGAGTTCTGTACCCAACACCACAAATGGCACTTATTCTGTACTTATGATGAACGCACCCAAGAACATAAGAAGAGCTCTGCTGGATCAGACTGGTGGTCCACCTAATCAGGCATCCTGTCACGCACACAGTGGCCAACCAGTTCCTCGACACAGAGGTGCTGGGATCCAGAGGCTGTGATTAAGAAGCTGACTGCCTCTGAACGTGGAGGGAACCCTTTAGTCACCGTGGCTAGTATCCAGTGATAGACCTAGATAGACAAGCTTGATCAGTCATCAAGAACATGATCTGTCAACAGGTGTCCAATACCGCTGTCCAGAATCTTTTAAACAGGATCTTTTAAAAATCTGCTACTCAGGACTCTTTGAGATAAAGACACAAGGAAGCTTCAGGACCGGACATCTGGAAATCCCCTTATGCCACAAAGCAAAAGCTCCTTAAAAGCGGCAGCCTTCTGATCTTATAATGTTTCAGCTAGCAGACCTGCTGCAGCTGTTAACCGCTTAAACTCCGTGATAGAGAACTGTCAAGGAAATAGAAACAGGAGTCGTAGAAGCAAGGGGGTGAAGCTCAGATGAACAAGAAGCTGTGAACAGAAGGGCATGAACAAGTGTCCAGCTGGCGAACTCTCTCCCAAGTTCCCCTGCATCGGGGATTCCCCACGGCCTGCCAGTGTAGTTGCTGGTTCCTGGAACAAAACAAAAAAACACAAGTCTTGAAGCAACACGTTACCTTCTTTCTTTCTTCAAGGACTACCTTCTCACTGCTGGGTCAGTCAGAAATAAAATACATCGGTCACAGACAGTTACTTAGATGGTTGTACAATCCTGTTTATCAGAGGCTAGAGATTTGGACCAGGATCTGGGGAAATGGGTTCGAATCCCCCACTCCACCGTGGAAGCTGACTGAGTGACTTTGGGCCAGTCACTCTTCTCTCAGCACAACTCACCTCACTGGAATGTTGTTGTGAGGGAAAAGGGGAGACTGGGAGAATGATATTGCAAACTGTTTTGGGAACCCACTGAGGAGAAACGGGGGGTATAAACAAAGTCAGCAAACCAGCAAAACAAACCTTTAAAGTTCAGTTAATCCTTGGACACATGACATGAGGGTCTTCCAGAAATTCCCAGTATGTGCTCTTGGCAGTGGGTTGGATCCAGTGGTAGATTTCCATTAAAAGAAACCGGGGGGGGGGGGGGGTGCGCTTTCCACTGCAGGTTCTGATGTTCCTGGGCTTCCCCTGTCTCCCTGGAGCAGTATTTTAGGGAAACCTTTGGCCTGAGAAATGCGGGGGAGGCCAGAAAGTCCCATTCTGCTGACAGAAATCCCTTCCATTGAATCCAACCTGGTCATTGTTACTTAGCCATGAATCACCTAGTGCCATTTTTTAAAAACACTCTTAAAATCACTGTATCATTTTAAAGACGGCCTGTTTACTTGGCTTGAAAAAGGTGCGCTCTGAAGAAAAGCTTAACCACAGAGAGGGAGCCAGCAGCAGATAAGTTCTATGGAACTCTCAGAATCTACTTCTGAATTCAGAATTCACTGCCACAGGAGGTGGTGGCAGCTACAAGCATGGACAGCTTCAAGAGGGAATTTGATAAACATATGGAGCAGAGGTCCATCAGTGGCTATTAGCCACGAGGTATAGATAGCAACTCTCGGTCTGGGGCAAGTGATACACTGTACTCTAGGTGCTGGGGGGGCAACAGTGGGAGGGCTTCTAGTGTCCTGGCCCCACTGATGGACCTCCTGATGGCACCTGGTATTTTTGGCCACTGTGTGACAAAGTGTTGGACTGGATGGGCCATTGGCCTCATCCAACATTGGCTTCTCTTATGTTCTTACTTTTTCACCTGACTGGGTATCACGGAAATACAAGAGGAAGAAAAAGAGGAGGAGGAGGAGGAAGAAGAAAAAGTGAGGAAGGTGCCATCGCTGCAACTGACTCATGGCAACCCCATCCACAGGGCATTCCAGGCAGTCAGACCTTTAGACCCAAGTCAAGATCTTGCCTACCCAAAGAATCATGTTATCAATATACTTGATTTTTAAAAGCCACTTCAAATGCAGTGATTGTTCTATAAGCAAACCATGTCTGTGTTCATGGAAGATGCACTTGGAGCACCAGGTAAAACAGCAGCACCATCTTTTCCCACTATTTCACACGTGCACACTGTATATGCACAAGGGAGCCACATCCAACCACTATTTCCCAGCATGTGTACACACACTGATAAAAACGCATAGTGCACCCACCACATTGAATAATCTACATGTGGCTTTCCTACACAGGAGTGTGCCTTCCACTTATGGAATTTTAACATCTTACAAACAGCATTCATCTTTCTGCAACCTGTAAGGGCCGTGGGGACAACACAATGGCAGAGACATACAACAGCGTACAACTAATATTCAAATTGCTTTCCACTATGACCCTTAAAACTTCTGCCTTGAGGTACCCTGCCTGGTGTTAAGATTCAGGCCCACAGCAGGTCTCGAACTGAGAACCGAAAGGAGGCCCTGAGGACCAACCTGTGCCCTTCCTATCTCAGGAACAGGGAACTGCAGGAAGATCAGCCACAGACACCTCTTTGCACTAATAGGCCACAGTGGGTCAAGTGGCATTCTTTGATCCTTATAAAAAACTCCTGATTGGGCAAGTTTGCTCAGCAATCTGAGTTCTGCTGTCAGAAAACTTTATTTGCCTTGAACTACCAGGAATTGGGTCTGACCCCTTCCTTTGCAAGTTAGGAGAAAGATATATTCACAGGCTCAGCCATCTTGTCCCTTCACTGTACACTTGCTGAAGAATGCATGATCTTCAAGGCACACGGGTTCCTCCACCCATCCTAGAGAGCTTCCCAGCTGCTCTCCCTCCTCAAAAAAAAATCAAGATTGACACATCCTTATGCTGCCATGTCCCATAGTTGATTGGGTCAATGCCTCAATGCCTATTTCTGGAAGGAGGGGGGGAAAAAGAAGGAAAGGAATATTGCCAAGGAAGCCCACCACGAGAAGTGACCTTGGGAGACATTCCAAGCGTGGCTCAGCTGATTCAACACCACTCTTTGAACGGAACTGTACACACGCAAGACTAAAATTAGAGCAATCCATTAAGCCAGCTTCATAACTATTCCCAGGAGACATGGTAAGAGCTGTCACTCTGAGGGGCCTAACTTGTTTCGACACGCACACCAAACAAGCTGAATGTCAACCCCAAGAGGAGATCGCAGCAGACAAACCAAAACAGCCAAAAACAAACTCTCATATTTTTTGTATTGACGTGAAAGACAAATTCTAGCCAACAGGAGAAATCTCTTTGCTCACTTTCGAGGAAGACGGGTGGCCAGGGGAGAAGCCAGCACTGGGAGACTCCAGCTATAAAATAAAGGCCTCAAAGTGGTAAGGAACAAATTAACAAAAACAGTGTGATTCTGAAAGCTGGATTTACTCCCAGACTTCAGCAAGTCTGGGAAAACTCCATCTTGATTGAAGCAGCTTGGATTTTTTTTTTTTTAATGAAAAGCCCCCTGGCCACATTAAGGGGTTAGGTGTTGCTCTTTAATTATCAAAGTTCAACACAAGTTAAGGCTAAGTAGGATTTCTTTTGTTCTCATAGCTCCATTTTCATTTGGACTTGGGGACCTGATCAAGGCAACAAAAGCACGTTCCTGCTATGCATACCAGCTTTTCAAGGAGCAAGGACACAAGAGCAGCTAAGCAGGTTTGGCAAGGGAATGGGACAGAGGCAAAACACTGGACTACATACCCTTTGGATCTTTTCCCCACTTTTGGAAATACTTGCTACTTACATGGTACATATCTTTCCTCCCACATGAGCCTCCCCTTGCCTTCTTCACATTATGAAACCTAGCCCTCCTTTGCATTCCATCCTTTCCTCAAGTAAAGTCAAAGTGAGACATAGCAGGGCCTTTTTGGTTGTGGCATATAACCTTTCGAATATTCTTCCAAGGAACTTCAAGATGGTTCCCTCCGTGTATGTGAGCAAGGGTAGTTAAAGAACACTATTTTTTCTTTAGCTCTGGTTTTGGTTAATTTTATTAGTAGAAGATTCGCTTCAGTTTTTAACATTAATATAACTAAGTGGCAAAGGTTTAATAAATACACATCCTGTGCTGGAGGAGAAAAAATCTCATATAGACAGCCACTTTGAAGATTTTCAATATGACAGCTGTGTATTTTACCAAAACTGTGGTAAGCAAGCAAACGAACTGGAGAGAGATACATACACACACACACACACACACACACACACACACACTGTAGTATTCAAGAACTCAGGAAATAAACATTGATACACAGACACAAGCAGTTTTATCCCACTTTAAATGATTCATTCATAAACATACCCCTGATATTGTCTACTTTCAGAGTATTTATACTACAAACTGGTTTCAACAGTCAGTCCCTCTCACCAAGGGACCATGGGAGGTGTAGTTCTGTCACACGGTCTGGAGTTTCTAACAGAATTCTCAGCATCCTGAAACTACAGGCCCAAGGAGTCCTTGGAGAAATGCAGTTCAATACACTGTGCCACAAGTGGAGGAGCCTGTTGCACCTTGGGAAGGTTCCTTCCGCCAGGGGAAAGTGCTGCCATTACTAGAACATGTCCAGGGGATCCAATCCTCTCTGTTGGAAACCTATAACTTGCAGCAGTTTTTGGTCTTGTCTCACCTCATGTTTTATTTGGCTTCAAGGTCTTCCGAAAAGAAAACACATTATGTCAAGTTTTAAACAACTGCTGTTTACATTTTACCTGCATTTTATGGCCTCTTCTGACATAGTTGTGGTTATTGCTCTCTATAAAATAAAACCAACCCCCCAACAATTTTGCAGCCTTTATACCCAACAAAAAGGGAAATACCTAACAGCCTTGTTAAAAAGCCACAGATAAAACCCTGCCTAAAAAAGGTATTACTGGCCAAAATAGCAGCTTTGCAATATAGAATGTATTTACAGCCCTTAATAATTCTGGTTTATGTTTAGTGCTTAAAACAAACCAGTTTATATATTTAAGGAGTCCTGGGACAAGGTACCCTAGAAATACTGACATAATAATAAGTCAAGGCAGAATTGGCTTCACGTTGTTATGGGCTGATCTAGTCGAGGCAACACACTTCCCATGTACAGGGATGGCACACACATACCTATGTGCAATGTTTGCAACATGAAGTAACAACTTGCATTTGGTGAATCGGCCACCACAGTCCTGACACTTCAACAGAAGACATGACTCAGTGACGGAGCGCCCGCTTTCCACACTGTAGGTCTCAGGCTCAATTCCTGGTACTCGCAAGTAGGATCCCAGGTTCGAGATACTGCAAGACCTTTCTCTGCCTGAGACCCTGGAGAACCACTTCCAGTTAAAGTGCAAATGATTGAGCTAGACAGGCCAACAGTCTTTGTATGAGATAGCTTTGTACATATCTAGAAATGGGAACAGGCATGGTTTAAGGGATAAGGTGGGGCTCAGCAGCAGAATATGTTGCATGGAGGAATCCCCGGGTTCCTTCCTTGGCATTTCCAGGTAGGAGATCAAGTAGCAAGTGTTGGGAAAGATCTCTCTTGATCTTTGAGAGTACACAGTACTAAGCTAGGAGGTAGTTCCGCTCTATTCTGCTATGGTCAGGCCTTACCTGGAGTACTGTGTCCAGTTTGGGGCACCACATTTTAGGAAGGCTGTTGACAAGCTCGAGCGTGTCCAGAAGAGGGCAACCAGGATGGTGAGAGGGTTGGAATCCAAGTCTTATGAGGAAAGGCTGAAAGAGTTGGGTATGTTTAGCCTGGGAAAGAGAAGGCTTATTGGGGACATGATTGCAGTCTTCAAATATTTGAAGGGCTGTCATGTAGGAGCAGATCTATTCTCTCTTGCTCTGGATTGCAAGACTAGATCTAATGGGTGGAAATTACAAGGGAGTCGATACGGGCTAAATATCAGGAGAAACTTCCTAACTGTAAGAGTAGTTGAACAGTGGAACAGACTGCCTCCTTCACTGGATGTTTTCAAGCACAGGCTGGACGACCATCTTTCGGGTATGTTGTAGGGCTATTTTTCGGCTATGCTCCTGCAGAGTGCAGGGGGTTGGACTAGATGACCTGCAAGGTCCCTTCCAACATTCTATGACTCTATGACCAATGGTCTCAGTTAGCATAAGACAACTTGTGTATGCGACACCATACACAAACCACAACACTTTTCAGTGGAGTTGGTTCACACATCCAAGCACCAGTCACCAAGTGTAATCACATATCTTTTTAATATTGTAAATCTGTATTAACTGCAGATACATATATGTTGTTACCCGCCCTGAGCCTACAATGTGGGGAGGGAGGGCTATAAGTCTAATGAAATAAATAAATAAATAAATAAATAATATGAATGCACTTATGAACTGCCCCCAGAAACTGTTCCTTGAAGTGGCATCAAGCTGAGCATAAGAACAGGAGAGACTTCCACATTAGCAGCATATTTGGTATAGCTACCATTATGAAAAAAAATCCCAACGTTTTAGGTAGAAACAGGCCTGTTTTGCTTTGAAAAGAGGCACAAAAGCTGCATCATACAGAGATGAGTAAAGTAGATGAACATCTCAGATTGAGGGTGGGGGAGTATCAGCATACAGGTGTCACACCTTGGCCATTTGTCACAATGACCCATCAGCTATTAGCCTCAGCAGAGATCGGTGAAGGATTTCCCTAGCCTCAAACCCAATACTTCCCCCCCCCCGTACCCGAAACACCTGTCTCCATCGTAGGATGACTTGGAACCTCCCAATATTTTATGATTAGCCTCAACATCCAAGGCAGCCATTTTGTGGTTGGCTGCACCTGTCATGTGGTACTGCTCACTCAGTATTCTCAAAATTCTCAGAAGAACACACAGGCTCAGCAAGGTTGGGGACTTCTGGCCAAAGTGGTGACAGATCGCTACCCAAATAGTAGCAGCTTTGGGATCCTAGAGGGCTGGGGCATGTAAAGATGCCCACCAAATTCAGAGAGAAACATGGGGAACTGAAACAGCTACCAAATTCATGACCTCTAATAGTAACGTTGTGGTGCACATGCAGAATGGGGCCAAGAACAAAGAAAAGAGAGGCTTCCACATCATGTTGTCTTTGCCAACAGCCAGACATTGTTTTCCTCCTCCCCAGTTCTGGCAAACAATGTCTACACCACAAGAATGACGAGAGGAAAGAATCCAGGTGGGTAGCCAGTTTGGTGTAGTGGTTAAGTGCACGGACTCTAATCTGGCAGAACCGGGTTTGATTCCCCACTCCTCCACCTGCAGCTGTTGGATGACCTTGGGCAAGCCATAGTTCTGTCAGAGCTGTCCTTGAAAAAGAGCAGTTTCTGTCAGAGCTCTCTCAGCCCCACCTACCTCACAGGGTGTCTGTTGTGGGGAGGGGAAGGGAAAGGAGTTTGTAAGCCGCTCTGAGACTCCTAGTGAAGGGTGGGGTATAAATCCAATCTCTTTTTCTTCTAGCCATGTTGGTCTGAAGCAGCAGAACAAAGTTTGACTCCAGTGGCACCTTTAAGACCAACAAAGTTTTATTCAAGGTATAAGCTTTTGTGTGCACACACTCTTCTTCAGATACCTAAAGGAGCAGCTGCATCATACAGAGATGAGTAAAGTAGATGAACATCTCAGATTGAGGGTGGGGGAGTATCAGCATACAGGTGTCACACCTTGGCCATTTGTCACAATGACCCATCAGCTATTAGCCTCAGCAGAGATCGGTGAAGGATTTCCCTAGCCTCAAACCCAATACTTCCCCCCCCCCGTACCCGAAACACCTGTCTCCATCGTAGGATGACTTGGAACCTCCCAATATTTTATGATTAGCCTCAACATCCAAGGCAGCCATTTTGTGGTTGGCTGCACCTGTCATGTGGTACTGCTCACTCAGTATTCTCAAAATTCTCAGAAGAACACACAGGCTCAGCAAGGTTGGGGACTTCTGGCCAAAGTGGTGACAGATCGCTACCCAAATAGTAGCAGCTTTGGGATCCTAGAGGGCTGGGGCATGTAAAGATGCCCACCAAATTCAGAGAGAAACATGGGGAACTGAAACAGCTACCAAATTCATGACCTCTAATAGTAACGTTGTGGTGCACATGCAGAATGGGGCCAAGAACAAAGAAAAGAGAGGCTTCCACATCATGTTGTCTTTGCCAACAGCCAGACATTGTTTTCCTCCTCCCCAGTTCTGGCAAACAATGTCTACACCACAAGAATGACGAGAGGAAAGAATCCAGGTGGGTAGCCAGTTTGGTGTAGTGGTTAAGTGCACGGACTCTAATCTGGCAGAACCGGGTTTGATTCCCCACTCCTCCACCTGCAGCTGTTGGATGACCTTGGGCAAGCCATAGTTCTGTCAGAGCTGTCCTTGAAAAAGAGCAGTTTCTGTCAGAGCTCTCTCAGCCCCACCTACCTCACAGGGTGTCTGTTGTGGGGAGGGGAAGGGAAAGGAGTTTGTAAGCCGCTCTGAGACTCCTAGTGAAGGGTGGGGTATAAATCCAATCTCTTTTTCTTCTAGCCATGTTGGTCTGAAGCAGCAGAACAAAGTTTGACTCCAGTGGCACCTTTAAGACCAACAAAGTTTTATTCAAGGTATAAGCTTTTGTGTGCACACACTCTTCTTCAGATACCTAAAGGAGCCACTGGACTCAAACTTTGTTCTAGAGAAAAGGAAACAGAACTCTGCCTGAGCCAGCCTAACTGAGGAGGACCATTTACCCCTCACCGTCCACCGTGAGGCAGCCATGTCATTTCCCACTCAGACTCCTGAGGGATACATATGGCATTTCTCCCCACAATCTGTGGGGAATTGGGGGGAGAACTGGTAGTACACAGGTTCCCCCTTTTCATTTACTAGAGGGGCTATCCGATTTCACAGTTCAGCCCCTAAATTCTACAGGTTATGTAGAACTCCGGCAACCAATAACATTTTCTGGCACAAGTATCATACTGAACAAGAAATAATCCTTACTTTTTGGCTCCACTGCCATCCCCGGAGCAGTGCAAACTCCGGGATTCCAAAGCCGGATGCTGGCACTCCACACAGACAATGTGTCCTTCACTGAGATATTTCATCCAGTGAGTGTATGAACTGTTCCCATGCAGACAACCTTTTGTGATAGCCAGGAGCTGAAATTCAACACAATACCTGCCAGAAAGAGAGAGGAACGACTGATGATCATTCACTCAAAACAGCAGACACAAATGATAAACTTCTTTCTAGAACATATCATTTCAGCCTGAAGACAGATTGAATAGCTGAATACTTTTCCATATTTAAACCCTTCGGTACATAGAAAACTAGACATTACAGAGCAGCATTCTAGCCTCAATTTCTCCCCACTGTACTAGTTTTGTATGTATACAAAATGATTGGGATTTCTTTTGTTTTCACCATGGAAACGTTGCCACGAAAACCAAACATGTGACACACATACACGTAACTAGCCTGAAATAGTACAGTCCAAGAACAGAAAAACCTTTTTCTACGAAATGACCCCTGACTAGCTATAAAGACCAGTACAAATTAGGAATTAGACTGAATATTTGGGGGAGGGATCTTTGTATTTGTGGCATCCTATTTTAGAAGGCTTGTTCCCCACCCAATCGTAAATGATCATGTACTCTGTTGCATCTGAGGAAGTGAGGTCAGAGTCATGAAAGCTTATGTGGGAATAAATTCTGTTAGTCTTTAAGACAGCCCTGGAGTCCCATTTTATTCCACTGGAGGCAGCAAACCATGGAAGCCCAAGCCAATAGAAACAAAACATGCAAGGATGCCACTTCAAAATGTAATGGTATATGTGAGGAATCTGGTCATTGTGGGTTTAGAAGAGAGGTCCCCAACCTTTCTGAACCTGTGGGCATCTTTGGAATTCTGAGACAGGGTGGTGCGTGCAACTACAAAATGGCTGCTGCAGGAGGCCGAGCCAACTACAAAATGTCAGAGAGCAGTAACACTTCCAACATTTCAAGCAGAAGTTCTGTTTAGCAGGCTGCCTTTTATAACAAACATATTATTTAAAAACAGGAGTCATTTCCTGCAGGTGCGCACAGGAGCGGCGCTCCGGCAGTAAAGAGCCCAGGGGGCGGGCACATGCAACAAGCCCCACCCCCTGCTCCCAGCAGCCCTCAGTCAGAGCAAGAAGCAGCCAGGCATGTTGCAGAGCCTCCCCCCGGCCCCCAGTCCAAAACAGTCCAGTGGCACCTTTAAGACCAAGTTTTATTCAGGTACAAGCTCTCCCTCCTCTGCGAGGACAGATCTGCACATTCCCCCCCCCCCCAATAGCTAGCAATCCAAAATAGTCCAGTGGAGCCTGAGTGGTGGGTGTTGCCTTCTGACACACTTCTGGTGATGTCAGGGGGGGTGGCATATGCAAATAAGTTATGCGAATGAGTTATGCTAATGAGCTCCTGCACCTCTTTTTCCACTAAATGACTCGTTTAAAAATATTCTGTTGCATACACACAGCTTATCGTCAGTCACACAGTACGGTCCTTGTGCTGTGGTGGCAGCTGCTGTTAGAGCAATCAGATCTTCAGTGGTCAGTCAGAAGTCCTGCTGGGTAAAAGCCCCACCACCTTCTAAAAACACTTGGCGGTGCCAGGATAGATGTCAGTGGGCACCATGTTGACGGCCCTTGGTTGAGACCGCCACATAAGGCCGAACTCTACAAATTGAGACTAGCATTGTTCACTATGGGCCAGGCAGCACAGCGCATGTCCCAAAGGCCTGTAGTGGACAGCATTTTTGTACACTGCAATACTTACCCAGCTCTTTCATTTTCATTAGAGGCCGCACGCTTCTTCCTTGCCTTCCCATAGCCTCCTGTAGTTATTAATGCGGGGACTGCTCACACCAAAAGGAAGAGGAAGAACAATAGATGTCGTAAGTGACAACATTGCCCCAAGCCTGAAAAACAACAAAGGTTGGGGCACTTGTGGCCTCTAGAGCCATGTAACTTTCCCTCTGGCAAGAACCCAGGAGTAGCTCTCCCCACCGTTTTTCAAATCCCCAGAGATTATCTCATTCCACGGGACAGCAATATATCTTCTCCACCCCCCACATCTCAGTTTTGCCAGCAAAAACACGCCTGCTTATCATTCCCATAACAAGGACGTGGGAGGAAGCTATTTTAATAGTAATTCTCAGCAGGTCTGGCAGAGAACACATTACCATTAAAAAATATACCATCTGAACTCTGCTCCGGCCCACAGGTTATATTTTGGTTTCAAGAACAGAGGGTTTTTCAAAAAAAACAACAGCAGCACACACACACACACACACGGGAAAGAAAATCATACATATTTTTAGTCTAACAAATCACTGTAATATATTGTTCACCTCAGAGAAGAACCAGGGGTGAGGAGAGACAGCACAGTGGGCCACATTCACTTGCAGTTCGGTCTGACTGCCAAAAACAACACTGGTGTCATTTTGATTGCGCTACTCACTTTTACTCGAGCACAACAAAGGGGTACAAAGCAGTTGAGAAGGTAAGAGATCCACAATTTGAGCTCCCTGGGGAGAGCCAGTTTGGTGTAGTGGTTAAGTGGGCGGACTCTAATCTGGGAGAACCGGGTTTGATTCCCCACTCCTCCACTTGCACCTGCTGATGTGACCTTGGGTCAGTCACAAGCTCTGGCACAGCTGTCCTTGAAAAAGAGCAGTTTGTGTCAGAGCTCTCTCAGTCCCACCCACCTCACAGGGTGTCTGTTGTGGGGAGGGGAAGGGAAAGGAGTTTGTAAGCCGCTCTGAGACTCCAAGTGAAGGGCGGGGTATAAATCCAATCTCTTCTTCTTCTTCTCAAGAACCGTTATTGCCATACAGGGACCCCAGTTTGGATACAGGCAGCACAGGGAAGGGAGAGGTTTCACTCCCATGCTGATTCACACAAAAAAGAAACCACTATAGATCAGAGGTCGATTCGGGGGGGATCGCAGGGGATCACAGTTCCCCCGGGTGAGGGGCGGGGGCGGGGCACAAGACAAGGCCCCGCCCCCTGCTTTTGCCCGCCCTGCTTCCGGCCCTCATTCAGCCAGGAGGAGGCAGGAGAAGAGGGAGGGTAAGTTGCTTCCTCCCTGCCTCTCCCCACCCCTGCCTGCCTAGGGCCAGGGAGGGCCTTGGCGGGGCTTCCTCGCACTCCCGCCGGCCTTGCAGGTCCACCGCCGGGCCCCTGATGTCAGGGGGTGTGGCATATGCTAATGAGTTATGCTAATGAGTTCCCCTAGCTCTTTTTCTACGAAACGACCCCTGCTATAGATGAACACTGCATGCTGTTATAGCCCCTTTTCGATTCAAAGAATTTACAACGGCATGGGGTAGGTGGTTTTAAGCAGTGAAACTGTGCAAGGGTGGAAGGATTGGGGGGGGGGGAACCCCATATATCCCCAATCATGCATGGTGGTTAATGTGTTTTAAAAGATGCCTGGAGATCTATGATCTAATTCAACCCCCGGAGGGAAAAAAAAATCTGGTTCAAAAGTTGTATGAGCAAACAGCTTGGTTCAAAAAGAAATAAGAGGGATAGTAGGATGCTAGGCTTGCCAACCTCCAGGTGGGGCCTGGAGATCTCCTGGAATTACAACTCACTTCCAGAATACATAAATTCCTTATTATTTACCTGTCTAAAACATTTATTCCACTTCATGGCATTACACCCCACTGAGGTCCCTAAACCTCACTCTCCCAGGCCCCACCCTCAAATCTCCAGGTTTTTTCAAACCCAGAATTGGCAGCCCTAGCCAAGCTGCAGCGCAGGCCTTCGTGAGTGTCTAAGAAACAAGGAAAGAGTCCCGTGTCGCTTACGAAGGGCACAAGGATGACAACACGCACGACAACACGCACATACTTCCTTTCCATATTTCACGTGATAAATCACTGAGAGAACCTCTACTTTTAGCCAATTTGCCAATTCCACACACTGAGTTACTATAATAGGCAATGAAAACCAAAGGGTCTGTGCCCTAGCCAATGCGCTGTAGCAGTCAGAGCACTTCGACTAGGACAGGTAGGTTCATATCCCAGAATAAAGCCAACTGTCTCTGTCTCTCTCTGCCTCACTGTCTCTCTAGCCAACCTACCTCACCGGGTTATTGCAAGGACAGACTGAGGGAGAAGACAACTATTTCTGCCATCCCTGATATCTGAGGTGAGAGGGGAGGATAAAAATGTGTTTATGTGCGTGTAAGACAGAAATATGTGGCAATGGTCATAGAATCATAGAGTTGGAAGGGACCTCCAGGGTCCAAATCCTTTCACTTAAAAGAAGAAGATCCAAACGTATGGATGACATCATTATAGTCATCCTGAAATCTTTTAAAAGATCGTTTAGAATGTACCGTTTTTACTCAACGTAACCGGGGCGGTCTCAGCCATGGGTTAGCCAGGGCAGCCACCCCACTCCCCAGGCTGAGCAGGGCCTCAGGCACCCAAGGCCTCACCCACCAATGGAGGAGGAAAGAACAGGCTCTCACCACCACATGGACCTGACTCCAGGACTGCCCTTTGGGCCTGGTGGGGGTGGGGCGGAGGAGGTGCAGTAATTCGGGGACTTTATCCTGGACTTTTGCCCTGGGCCTCTGAATCACCAAGACAGGCCCCGAATGTAACCTTAATATGTTCACGAGCCAAGAAGCTTCTCCCCTGCTCAGTGCAGCCTCTGAAACAGTAACCTGTCCCCACCACACTCACGGAAGGACTGCTTGCATTCTTGCCCCTGCCGATTCCAGTATTCCAAGCAGCCAGCCTTCTCCTCCAGAGGGGGACACGCTTCGCCTCCATTTCTCGGTTCCTGGATGACACGCCTCCTTCGAACCCGATAGGTCGCCTTACAAGGCTCTGCACAGCCGCTCCATTCACTCCACTCAGAGACCACACAGGGGACCACTGTGGGAGGGAAGCGAGAATAAGAGAGACGTACCGCCTTCTGCACATTGCCTCCACACACAGCTGCATACAAGCTGCTCAGCAAGAAGCAGCATGGGAGACCTTAAGAGTCTGATGAAGTTTCCAAACCCAGGTGGGACTCAAGAACATTTCCACTACATGCCCACCACTACTTCCCTTGGCACCCACCAAGCTTCTCAGAAAGTGGGCAGGGTTTGTTATTGGCTGCCCTCATTCAAATGAAAGAGTTTTTCACTGGAGGATCAGAAGTACTACTAAGCTTTCCTTAGTCAGTGTGCGGCTGTTCAGACTTTCCTTCTTCCCAGGAGGTGGGGGGGTATTGCATTTGGCTCCACTTCCTTTGACAGCCATTTTGAGTTGGGCTCCACTTCCTGTGGCAGCCATTTTGGACAGCTGTTCACCACCCCCTCTCAGGATTCTAGAGGTGCCCAGAGGCTCAGAGAGGTGAGACCCTGGGTTAGGTGACAGGAATTCAGGGGGTGATCACCAGTGCTCTATGCCCCTCCACGTAACTAACTGAAGATGATAAAGCTGACGCAAAACTCACAGTTTCAAGTATATCTGCTAAACTGATACTATTGCACGTTGCAGATTATGAGATAAATATTAATTTGTGGGGAGAGCGGTATAAAGGCATAATAATTAATAATAATTATAATAATATAGACATTTTCATACACACTGAACAATGTACTTTCAATCACCTTTCAATGCACTTTAGTTTTACACAGTAAAATCCAGTTGCTAGGTGCACTGAAAGTGTATTGAAAGTGCATTATTCAGTGTATATGGAAGTGCTACATTTTTATCCCACCTTTTGTCACACAGCGCAGTCCTGAAAGCCAGGTTAATCCAAGAAATAACAGCTAGCACCAGATCTGGAATTTGAAGCCAAGTCCAACGACTATATGGCGCAGTCTTGAAGCACAGTTCCCAGATCTGGGCATAGGATGCCAAATGGCTTCGACACTGCAAATCACTCTTTGCAAAAACCTACAGCACAGGACAGCCTGGTGCCAATATTTAAAACATACACTTCCAAACAATCCCATTAATTCAGTTGAGGTTAATTTCTAGACTAAACTTCAGGTTTATAGATATGAATGGGTCAACTCCTCTGATGAGAGCTATGCTTTCATACCTGCTAACTCCAATACTCCCGAGGAATCCGTAGCACTTGATTTACTGGATGCAGAATGTATGATCAGTTATACCTAGTTTCGATTAGAACCAAGATCTGTTGAATTATCAGTCACACCTTTCATTTCCTATAGGTCATTGCCTTTGTTTACCAAGAAATAAGCTGAAGCAGGTCTTCAATTTCAATCAGAAACCAAGGTTTGAAGGCTGGGTACAGTTATGGTTGCTTAGCAACCTCCACAATGGCCAAGCAGAGGGCACGGCTTCTGTTATTGGGGGAGGGTTAAACAGACAATTTTTATTTTATTTTTATTTTATTGAGATTTCAAAGGTTTATTTTTTGCAAACCAGAAACATTTTTTCGGTTCATAGAAATATCTGTTTTGTCTGTTCATGTAAAGTATGTACAGATTTGGCCACATTGAGAATTTATAAAGTTCATTTCTCTGGAGTACTGGTTTAGTATATTTTTTGTTAGGAGATTTAATGATAATGCTGTATACTCAGTGGGTGGTAATGAAACGTTAAGAATCTGTGACATAATAGACTCAGATCATTGAACTAATGTCCCACTTTGAAGGACAAGTTCATAGTAGTAGTATACTTTATTGTCATTGTACATAGTACAATGAAATTAAAGATGCAATCATTTCGGTGATCTACAACAATAATCATATACACTCACACACCATTCACTACTGTCCCATAACTCCTTTAAGGTTCACATAACAACTTAAAACCACCAATGTCACCCAAATTCCAATTTCATACAGCATTTAAGGCAATAATAGCTCTCGAATAAAAACTATTTTTAATCTATTTGTCCTTGCTTTAATTGTCCTATATCTTCTGCCCGAAGGCAGCAGTTCTGATCAGGATGTGTCAAGTCCTGCAAAATGTTCTTTGCTTTTTTCAAACATCGAGAACTATACAATTCCTCCAGGAATGGAAGAGGGCAGCCAATGATCTTCTGGGCTGTAATAACAACTCTCTGGAGTGCTTTCCTCTCCACAGTCGTACAACTGGCAAACCAGGCACAAACACAATATGTTAAAATGCTCTCTATTGAGCAGCGATAGAAGAAGGACATCAATGTTTTCTCACTCAAGTTATTTTTCTTTAAAAGTCTGAGAAAAAAGAGCCTCTGCTGGGCCTTCTTCACCAGAGCAATGGTGTTAGCGCTCCAGGTCAAATTTTGCTCAATAGTCACTCCCAAAAACTTAAACGTAGCCACCCTCTCCA
>NW_015165834.1:1502938-1531790 GCF_001447785.1 Gekko japonicus | reverse complement strand
TCCCGTAATGCCATCGGGTCCAGCCGCCTTCCTGGGATTCACAGCCCTCAACGTTCGCCTCACCTCATGCTCTTCTACCCTGAGGGAGGGGCCGCCATGGACAGATGGCTGTAATATGGCTGTCCCCTTCGGCTCCACATCAAAACGGGCAAAGAAGAGATTAAGCTCCTCCGCCAATGAAGGGTCTCCATCCATGGCAGCAAGAGTTGGTTTATAGTTAGTTATATTCTGAATCCCCTGCCACACCTGCTGCATGTCATTCGTATTGAAATTATCCTCAATCCTCCGTTTATAGCCCAGCTTAGCCTGTCGAATACCTCTTTTCAGGTTGGCTCTGGCAGAGCTATAAAGGTTCATATCTCCAGACCTAAAGGCCATATTTCTCTCCTTCAAAAGTTGCTGTGCCTCTCTCGTCATCCAGGGTTTTTGATTAGGATACACCCGTATGCACTTATCCACAGTAACACTGTCTATACAGTGTTTAATATAGCCCAGGACTGCCACTGTGTGTTCCTCCAGGTCTTGATGATCAAAAATATCCCAGTTTGTCCTCTCAAAACAATCTTGCAACTGATGAGAAGCATCCTCAGGCCAAGTTTTTACCATCCTTCTTTTTACAGGAGCTTGTGACCTGAGGGTAATATATGTTGGTACTAAAAACAAGGACATATGGTCCGACTGGCCCAAATGTGGAAACTGCATGGCTCTATAACCATGTTTTATGTTAGAACAGACCTTATCTAAGGTCTTATCTCCTCGGGTGGCACATTTCACATGCTGATGAAACTTAGGGAGCACAGTCTTTCATTCATACACTGCAACTCCACCAAAGTGCCACAAGAGGGCACTACTTCAGAACATAGTTTTGATATACAAATCAACAACAATGAATAGGGCTTAAAACTAATAAAAGGTTTAGATTTTGGAAGTGCTAATGAATGCTTGTGTTTTGGGAAGAGGGGAAGCTGGGTTATCCCCAAACAGGATGCCTTAAAATCTCTCACACTGCTCCTTTTCCTACTAATTAATTATGTATTAATTACAGAGCACCTGTCTCCTCCTGGAGGATTTTATGAACATGTGGCAAGTGAAGCCAATTAAAGATGGAACAGTAATTTTCTTCTTCCTGCCCCAGCAGAATTCTGCTATCAGACAAATAAAAAAAAAAAGGGTCTCACAATTTTTTAGAGCAAATCTTTAGGGTCTCTTGGGCCATGAACCTCCAAAATACACAGACAACGTCTGGGTGACATTTCAGAACTGAGAAAGCAGTGACGGGGGTTTATTTTCACAATTTAATGTGAGGAAGCTACATAATTCTACCAGGGTAGTTTAATATCCAGAACCAAGTAGGACATCCCTGAAGAGAAGCCCCTTGCTCAGCAGTAGAGGAAGAGCGATACTGGCCGTACAGGAGTGCTGCAGGAATTTCAGAAATAAAGTATGAGAGGTATTTTTGAAGGTTTGACCTGGCTATGTAAACGCTAGTAGTTAATTGTGAGTTAACCTTGAAAGGTCTGCATCTGGTAGAGTGAACAGCCTACTTTGTTTCTGTTCATCACACAGAATGGTTAATAAATGGGATAAAATAAGTTATGCTGTATAAATCCAGTTTATGCACACATAGTTTATAGATTCCACAGAGCAAATTCTAACCAGAGTAACTGCAGTTTAAACCCATTGAGTTAGATGGGCTTGTTGTTGTTCAGTCGCACAGTCGAGTCCGACTCTTCGCGACCCCATGGACCAGATCCCACCAGGCCAGATTCCGCCGTCCTCTGAAGTTTGCTCAACTTCATGTTCGTTGCATCTATGACACTGTCTAACCATCTCATCCTTTGCCGTCCCCGTCTTCTTTGACCTTCAATCTTTCCCAGCATCAGGGTCTTCTCCAGTGAGTGCTCCCTTCTCATTTGGTGGCCAAAGTATTTGAGCTTAGATGGGTTTAGATAGATGGGCTTAAATTGGTGTTAACTCTGGTTAAGAGTGGACTGTTACTTGTCTAACTCAGAAAGCAACGGCCACATAAGAAACAGTTAGACGGGGCTTCCTTATAAGCCTCCCCGCTTTCCTTAGCGACTGTTTCTTAAACATTAAGGGATTAGCTCTCAATGCATTCAGTAATACACCTCCATGTAAATACATTTAGGTACTGAGAAATTCCACAACTTTAAGGTTGACGATCCTTAAGTGTAGGGGGGCGTTGCTGGTGATCAAGATCAAGTTAATTCACGCCATACTGTTTCACGTTACTACATATGGGTGTGAAAGCTGGACAGTGAAGAAAGGTGACAGGAAGAAAGCAGATCCTTTTGAAACGTCATGTCGGAAGAGAGTTTTATGGATAGCACAGACTTCCAACAAGACACCCAAGTGGGTTCTAGGTCAAATCAAACCTGAGCTGTCTAGAAGCTGAAGTGACTAAACTGAGGCCATCGCACTTTGGTCCCATTATGAGAAGGCTCACTGGAACAGACAATGATGCCAGGAATTGTTGAAGGCATTAGGGGGGGAAAAAGGAAAACCCAACATGAGATGGGATTGACTCAATCGTAGAGCCTGCAGCCCTCCCTTTGCAAGGCTGTTAAGGACAGGACGTTTTGGAAGTTATTAATTCTCTCCCCCTCCCCCCTCAAGTCACAGGTGACTTATAGCAGCCAATGGGGCTTTCAAAGCAAAAGACTAGCAGAGGTGGTTTGCCATTGCCTGCCCCTGCATAGCAACGCCGGTACTCCTTGGAGATCTCCCATACAAATCCTAGTCAGGGTCGACCCTTGCTTAGCTTCCGAGATGAGGTGATGTGGGCTATCCAGGTCAGGGCTGTTACTTCATAGGATCGCCATAAATCGGAAGAACCTTGACGGCACTCAACACAGGAGGAGAGAGGCGTCCCTACGCGCACTTCCTCGGAACCAAACCCGATTAGCATCGAGTTTACTCCTGAGCAGAGCCTGCCAGCAACGTTTCATGCTCACTGCCCTGCGCTGAAGGGCCCGCATCCTCCCCCCCCCCCTTCCCCAAGTTCTAACCTACGGAGGAGACGCACCTGGACAGACTTGCCGGTAGTCGTGGCAGCAGTCCAAGGTGTAAGGGCAGGCCTGGTCGCAGTAGCAGTGCCCGTGGGATCCGTCCGGTCGCCACCCGGAACTCACGCACGCCAGGCTCCTGCCCGGGCAGCACTGGCCCAGTTCGGCGCAGCCACCCTCGGCGCCCGGCGCGGCCAGGAGCCACAGACCCACCGCCAACGCCCAGCAGGTGCGCGCCGCCATCCTTGCAGGGCGCCTCTTCCGCGCCGGGCCCAGAACTTCTGATGCTGCACCGGACCGAGCACCACGCCGCCGCGGCGCAGAACTGTCAATGGGGAAAGGCAGGAAGACACTCGGAGGGCGCGGCTGTGCCAAGGCGCACCGGCTCTGCTCTCAGTCTTGGCGCGGAGATCGAAATCTGCGCCTCGGCGTCCGGACGAAGAGCGGGGCTGCTCCTGCGCTCCAATTGCCCAGCAAGACCGACAGGGGGATAGTTCGGGGGCGGCTCCCGGGGAAAGCGTGAAATGCCCCGCTGGATCTGCCGGGTATTGCAGGCGGCCAGCTTAGGATCCACCCACCTGGGAACGCCCGGCCTGCACGTGGAGGCTTCCGAAGGCTAAAGAGCAGCCCTAAGGAGCCGGGCGATCAAAGCCTGGCGCGCTTCTCCTCTCCCTGCCCACGCTGACCTTCGCCCTCATCTGTGGGTCTCAGAATCCGCCCCGACGGCTTTTAAAGGGGCAGAGCGCGCTTGGGAGAGAGAGTGCGGCTTGGCTTTGGTTCCGGAGAGGTGCTGGGGCGATTTAGAAAAATGTGCAACCGAATCCCATGGGGCTTATAGCAGCTAAGTAAGTGGGCCATAAAAGCCTTAGCAATTCCATATTTTAATTTCTGGTCCCACCGCTATCCTATGTGGGTGGGTGGGTGAATAGATGGATCTCTTGCCATAAAGCATTAATAGCTATTTACCTAACAAGCCCCCCACCCCAACAATCCATAGTAGCTTTCTTTATGGTCAGCTTCTAGTCTGAAGACTTTACAAACATCACTTTAGACTGGCATCTTCTGTGTCTATAGACATGTACAGAGTTCTTTTCTGTTGCCCCAGCAGTTCGGACCAGAACCAACCGGTTGAAATTAAATCAGAAGAGTTTTCGGCTGAACGTTAGGAAGAACTTCCTGACAGATCGGTTCCTCAGGGGAACAGGCTTCCTCGGGAGGTGGTGGGCTCTCCTTCTTTGGAGGTTTCCAAACAGAGGCTAGATGGCCACCTGGCAGCATGCGGATTCTGTGAACTCAGGCAGATTGCGAGAAGGGAAGGCAGGAAGGGCTGCCTCAGTTCTTAGTTCTTGTGGCCCTTTCTTACAGGCCCAGGGAAATGCTGATTGCAACTTTGGGGTCAGGAAGCAATTTTTCTCCTGTCCAGGCCAATTTGGCTGGGGATCCTGGAGGATTTTTGTCATCTTCTGGGTGTGGAACAGGGGTCACTGGGGGGGTGGAGGGGGAGGTATTTGTGAATTTTTGCCTTGTACAGGGGGTTGGACTAGGTGACCCTGGAGATCCCTTCTTCCAACTCTATGATTCTTTATCAACTGACATATCCTGTCCAAGCTATTATTTACTGTGCCCTAACAGAACATCTATCCTGTTCCCAAAAGTTAGGGGTGTTAGAAGCATTAGCATTAGATACACATCTGTATATATGTTGGAAGCTGGGTGAGGATCAATCCCTTCCTGGTGCCAACCCTGCTGGTCTACATATTTCCTAGTGAAACTGGTTTCCGATCTCTTATCAAGCACTTCATTTTCTTGCAGAAATGTTCATGAGAGTATTTATGCATCAGGATCCATAGGTGGAGGGCGCATGCTGTCTTCATGTTCACCCACTGTTTTCATAGCTGCTTTTCCAGAGGGGGCTTCTCCCCACCCCTGCCTGGGGGGGGGAACCCTTCAAAACACTTCTAGAACCCTGGTATTTTTAAAAAGTGGATGTGAAGGTGAAGTGTAATAGCCAGGTTGGTGTAGTGGTTAGGAGGAGGGACTCTAATCTGGGAGAACCGGGTTTCCTCCACATGCAGGTGCTGGTGTGACCTTGGGTCAGTCATAAGTTCTTTCAGAGCTGTTCTCTCAAGGACAGTTCTTGGGAGAGCTCTCTGAGCCCCACCTACCTCACAGGGTGTCTGTTGTGGGGAGGGGAGGGGAGGGGAAGGGAAAGGAGACTGTAAGCCGCTCTGAAACTCCTTGGGGTAGTGAAAGGCAGGGTATAAATCCAATCTCGTCTTCTATTCACAGCACACTACATGTCTTACCATAGACTAGTTTCCCCTTTGAAAAGCACTTACCCCAGGTTCTTAAGAAGATTGCTGTTAATGTTCCAAGGCTTTCTTTTGATTGACTGGCAAGACACCTTGAATGGCAGGATAATATATTTTTAAAATATCTTGATGCCCCTGATTTATCAGTCAACTGGGGTTTTTTTCCAAATATGTTTTTAATAAAACTACTAATAAAAACAAAACCTTGCTTTTTTTGTGCTTTGAACTGTTGCTCTTTATGCAAATTTAATCAAGCAAAACTCATATGATTACTTGACGGCAATTTTTCTAATTAGATGGCAGCCCTCACAAAATAAGTAATAACTATTTATTGAACTCAAGATAGTTCCAAAATGCAGTTTAAGAATTCTGGAGAGGAACCGCAACAGCATTCCGTTTATGGCCCTCTTATTTGCCATTTGAGAATCTGGCCATTAATACTGAACTCCTTGGATTCCATGCAGGGCCACTGGCAGAAGGGGGGGGATGCACAGGTGAGCCTGTTGTGGGGGACCCAGGGCTCAGGAGGACTATCATCTGGACAGGTAGCACACCCCAGGGAAGATGCTGAATACAAATTAGATTTGAATCCAGGAGCACCACAGAGACCAAAAATATTTTCAGGGTATAAAGCTTTCAAGAGTCAAAACTCCCTTCACCAGATACCCTCAAAGTATTGTTGGTCTCTGAAATGCTACTGGACTCAAATCTAACTGTCCTACTGGAGACCAATGCAACTACCTTATCAGTGTTCCCACTAAGCTGAGTTAGTGTGAGCTAGCTCACAGATTTTTAACCTCCGGCTCACACATTTTTGTCTTTGCTCAGGAAGGAGGGGTCCAGAGCAAACTAATTTATGCAGTAGCCAAGTCGCTCGCTCACAAAGTAGAATTTTTGCTCAGAAGGCTTCACAGCTTAGAGGGAACATTGCTTATGACTATAGTTTGCCAGGACCAGAAGATTTGTGGACGGCCCTAATAATACACAACCAAATGGGAGAAATTTTGTGGTGCAGGAACACTTATTGGGCTGGATCCAGTGGAAGGGATTACCACCAGGAAGGGATTTTCTCACCTCTGCCATCTTTCTGCTGCCCCAGGGTAGGGGTATCTCCCAAAATGCTGCTCCTAGTTGGGAGCATCAGGGATGAATCTGCGCTGGAAGGACAGACTCAGCCAAAAAAACCCTCCTCTGCTTTTATTAATTGAAATCTATTGCTGGATCTAGCATCTAAGTCATGCTCCTTTTCCGAGAATCAGGTTTGTTAATTCATTCCCGTTGGATAACCTCTTCCCAATTGAATGGAGTTGCGCTGTTTAAGTGTAGCAAAGAGATGGTGTATCCAATAACGCTGAAATTTCCCATCATGCAAGTAAACTTTGCAAAAAAAACCCCTGGGGCATCAGTTATTTGATATCATGATGTCCTGCAAGTCCTAACCAAGGCCGTGTTATAACTTTTTTGGTCTTCCAAGAAGGAAGGCAGGGCCAGCTCTGTTTACCAAAAGGGAGTAGAGCCAGCTCTGGCCATGAGCCTGCTTCAAAGCTTCATGCTTGTTTGCAGAGACCACACCAAGCACTGAACAGACTGTTTTATCAGCACGTCCTTCAGCATTTTACTGACTTTTACCGCCAGCCTCAGGAGTTTCCTTTCCTGCCTGAATTTGTACAGCGGTAGAATTGCCGGTGACCCAGTTCCCAGAGGCTCCTTCTGTTCCCCTTTGTTAAGCTTATGGGCAGGAAGAACCTGACTGCTGGGGACCGGTGGACACAAAGGAACATTTATTCTCCCTTTCATTGCTGGCTGGAATTTCTAGCTGTTAATTGCTGGCCAGTTTCAGGGTTGTTGGTTGCTACAGGCAAACTCCACAAGTCATGTTGCAGGAGACAGTGACATCATTTAATGCACGAGAACAAAAGGTAGGCAACTTGCTCCATTGGCACCAAATGTAATGGAAACATACCCAGAGAACGGCTAGCAATCAGCATTTAATTGCATGTGACACCATCTTTTATTTCCAAAACAGTCTTGTAACTGTGAACTTTTTGTCTTCTCTTCCTGAACAATTTTACTGGCATGTACCTAATTTCTATCCTGCCCTTCCTCTAATGAGTTCAGGGTGACATAGAGGGTTCTCCCTCCCCCCCTCCTTGATCCTTACAACCTCTTTGTGAGGTAGTTAGGCTGAGAGTGCATGACCAGCCAAAGGTCGCCCAGTAATGGCAGAGTGCGGGTGTCACGTCTCAAGTGGGGTGTCACCTGACGCTCCCACCACTCTGGTTCCAGGCTCCCTTGAGAAGGCCCAGAGCACCCTCCCAAGACCTTTAGACCTCCCTTTTGGCAGAATAATAGGCGTGAGGACCAGGCAGAGTGAACAATGAAAATAGTTTATTTTTTTCACCGTTCCCAGGGGGTAGCTTTCTTTTTTTTAATTCTCATATTCGCTTTAACCCGACACACTGTTCATTGTTGGTCATACAACCTCACTCGGCACACGTTCAAAATGCTTGATCTCCGACGCTTGTCCCGGTCAGCAGCTCTAGATCCATACGGACACTCAGCGGCAGGACCATCAGGGCGGAGGAGCGCCCCAATTCCCCAGCATCGCGCTGGTGAAGAGGTCACCCCTCAAAAGCCCCATGGCTAGGAGCCTTTTGCCAAGGCTCGGGGGGGGATAGTGACCCATCGCCCCCCCTCCTTTCCGCCGGTGTGCAAATCACATCCCTGGGAGGTCTGGGAGATGTGTCCACCAGCGTGTCGCCATAAACCGGAAGTCCGGGGATTCCCTACTGAGGGGTAGAAGCTAAAGTGTGCCAACCAGACTTAGAATCATAGAATGTTAGAGTTGGAAGGGACCTTGCAGCTCATCTAGTCCAACCCCCTGCACTCTGCAGAATTATAGCCGAAAGATAGCCCTGCAACATACCCGAAAGATAGTCGTCCAGCCTCCGCTTGAAAACGTCCAGTGAAGGAGCATGCATCACCTCCCGAGGCAGTCCGTTCCACTGCTCAACCACTCTTACAGTTAGGAAGTTTCTCCTGATATTTAGCCGGTAACAACTCCCTTGTAATTTCCACCCATTAGATCTAGTCTTGCAATCCGGAGCAAGAGAGAATAGATCTGCTCCATCTTCTACATGACAGCCCTTCAGATATTTGAAGACTGCCATCATGTCCCCTCAAAGCCTTCTCTTTCCCAAACATTCTGTCCCCCCGCATGTTGAGGTGGGCGATCTTCCTCCCCGCGTATGACTATGACCTCGAGCATCGGCCAGGTAAGGCAATTGGACACGTGGACGCCCTCAGCCGTTGCCCTCTGCCCGGTCAGGACTTGGACCCTGCTCCAGCGAACACTGTGTTAGCAATAGATGAACTGCCTCAGGCCCCTGTCTCCTCCATGGACATTGCTGCTATAACAGCTAAGGACAGTGTACTTTCACGTGTTTTAAACTGGGTTTGGAGAGGGTGGCCGGCAGGAAGTGTAGAGCCGGAATTCAAACCGTTCCGTGCGCACCAAAGCGGTCTGTTTCAAAGGGATGTGTGTTATGGAGAAACCGGGTGGTGGTTCCGGAAAAGCTCAGAGAGAAGGTCTTAGAATCCATACACGAAGGCCATCCCGGTATGGTTCATATGAAGGCGCTGGCACGGGGATACGTATGGTGGCCCGGCTTAGATGCCGATATTGAAGAGTGGGTAAGAGCTTGCATGCCCTGTCAACAGGCCAGGTCCGAGCCTCCTCACGCTACACCCCAAAGATGGGAATCTGCAGGGAAGCCATGGTCCAGGCTTCACCTGGATTTTGCAAGGCCATTTGGGGGGCAAATGTTTCTTTTGATCGTTGATGCATACTCTAAGTGGCTAGAGGTAGTGCACATGCACTCTACCTCGTCGATCTCTGTAATAAATGTATTGCGCCGTTTGTTTTCTACCCACGGGCTACCGGACGTGCTGGTGAGTGACAATGGGGCTCAGTTCACCTCCAGGGAGTTTGCACAGTTTCTAACTGGCAATGGTACTAGGCATTTGACATCGGCTCCTTTTCACCCGGCCTCTAACGGCCAAGCAGAACGAATGGTCAGGACGACCAAAGAAGCCCTCAGTAAGCTGACACAGGGCGATTGGGGAGTGAAACTAACTTCTTTCCTTTTGCACCAGCACACTACCCCTTGTACTTCCACAGGCCGCAGCCCGGCCGAGCTGCTGATGGGATGCCGCCTCACTACCTTATTAGATCACTTGCATCCAGATCTTAACGATCTAAGGCCCCAACAGCGGAGTGCGCTTGCAAAAGTGCGCACGTATGAACAGGGAGACAAGGTTTTTGCCTGAAACTATGCAGAGGGTCATTCATGGCTTCCAGCTATTATAAGCGAGGTGATAGGTTCCCGAATGTACGTGGTGGAGCTTGCCAATGGATGCAGATGGCGGCGCCACGTAGACCAGCTCCGGCAGCGGTGGGTGAAGGAAAACCTAGACTCACAGCCTGCTGAGTTTTCCGAATCTGATTGCCAGCCCAGACCTCCAGCCAGGGAGGTGAGTACTGAAGTGCCAAGTACTGTCCCCGAAGTCATGCAGACCCCTACCTTCGAGGCTGCACCCTCAGAAATAAGTGTACCTGACTCAGAAAACAGCGAGTCAAGCAGGGCCCCCCAAGCTGAGTTATCTCCTGAGCCTGCGCAGCTACGCAGGTCTCAGCGTGTGTGCCGTGCAGCTACATATCTGGGTGACTATGAATGCTGATATATTGTTTTTTCTTAGGGGGGAGGAATTGTTGTGTCTTGCCATTAACTTGTAAAGTTAAGCTTGAAACCTCAGCCGGATTGTAATCCGGAAAAACACCATTGGCTGAAGCATGTTCAGTAACCAATCAAATGTAAGAGAACTGTACTGGAGGGAACTGTGTTTATTGGTTGTTATCTCTGTAATACGATTGGACTTTAACTATGTAAGGGCGTGGCTGCCCCAGCCGGGGAGAGTTTAAAAGGAGCTATGCTCCACTGGTAATGCTGTTCTGGTTGTGTTAAGCATTGCTCATTAAAAGCTGAAATCTGACTCTTTGTTAAGTAGCCGACTTAACACTGGCCCTAAAACAGTGACTCTGACATACCCACACATCCCACACTTTCCACAATGAAAACAGACTCAACGAATGCATTCAGTTTTTCTTAAGCAATCCTTTCACTCCTCTCTTTTCCAATAGCAAGTGGCAAATACCCTATAGGGCTCTCTGAAACCTTACAAGATTTTTTTTCCCCCATTGGCAAGAGGCCAACCTCTTGCGAGAAGAACAAATTTTCAAGAGAATGCAGGAATTTTTACGTGCTGCTTTCAAAGAGGCCTGGGGAAGTGAGGAAATAAGAAAGATTAAGCCCCCCCCCACCTCCCCGGTGAAGGTAATCAGTGGGCAGCTGGCAGCAAGCAGGATGGAAGTTTGCCACTCACACCCCAAATCTGCCACCTGAGGTGACTGCTGTACATTGCTACCTTCTAAAGCTGTTCCTGAAAGGCATAATCAAAGCCAGTTAAACTGTACACAAATGGAAAGCTGGACTCTTGCCATTCTTGAATCAGGCTTTGGCGGGGGGAGTGGTGAAGCTTCCTGTATCATCCAGCCCCATTTAACTGGTGCTTGTCCAAAACAAGCTTCATTGACGCCTCAAAGATGGCAATTTGAAGTGTGACCATATCGTCAGGAGGATGCCAACATTTTATTCTCAGGGACATGGAAATTTGTTGCTTTGCTTTTTTAAAAAAATCATCCCTTGCACAGTTAACAGGGAAAGATTCAGCAGATATGCTTCTAGTTTTCTCATACGACCCATTCAATATTATTTTATCTGCTTAAAGCAGCAATAAAACAAATAGAGAACAAGTAGAGAAGGAGGTCCTATGCCACAGGATGCAGTCTAGCTCAGGAGAATATCTGAGTGGAGGTATTAGGAGTCCTTTTTCACATCTGACTGACTTTGAAAACAAAAGTTCTGAAACCAGCAGAATTTGGTCATGTATTAAGTGCACCTGCCCTTGCCTTTTTGAAAACTCCATCTATTGAATTATGAGGTACCCGGGATAGGAAATTACAATTAAAAGGGGGGAGAGGGGAAAAGGCCAGAAGGCAATGAAACAAAAAGGCCTTTGAGTCTTAGAAAAGGCCTGGAAATTGGGTTTTTAAATAAGGCTTAGGAAGGTACAACATTTTTATTGAGAGCATTTCACCCACTGCAAATAAGACTGAACCATATGATGAAACGGCATTCCACTAAACCCAAATACACATATGCTATTTAAAAGCATTTTAAGTCTGTTTGTCTGCTGTCTTGCACATTTTAAAAAGAGAAAGACTGTTTTAAATGTGTGGATGCAAAGTTTTTGATGTGTGAACCCAAGAAATGTGGTTTGACGCACACTTGTGGTGGATCTTTGTGGACAAATGGAAAACGTGTGTTTTCCTTCCTTCTGAGAGAACTACCGCAGCCTGATCCTTCAAACAAAGGTAAGCCTTATTGAATTTGGTGGATCTTATTCCCAAGTAAACACATATAGGATTGCAGGCTTCATTTTATTTTGAAGGACAAGCCCTTTCCAAGTCTGGGGCTCCTTTTCTTTCCATCCAGAGGAAGCATGTTGCTCTTACATATCCTGTCTCCTCCCAGGAAAACACTACTGGTCTATCTCTAATAGCACTTTTCATATCCTTACAGTTCTATTTTTGAATTATATTTTGTAAAACCCTCTGAATTCTAGAGATAAGAGAAGAGAACACATATTTTTTTAAAGACTTGAAATTCCAAACAGAATTTACCATATTTAAACAAGCTACTGACTTGATGGGATCTGTCTTTATTATGGATAGGGTAGGCATCTGCAACAGTAATCCTTCACCAAAATCCAGCTGACTGGGGAATGCTTCTTAGCTAGGATTGGCAGGTCCCCCCTGGTCACCAGCGGAGGATGGGGAGTAGGGTTGCCAGCTCCAGATTACAAAAACCCTGGAGATTTGTGGGTGGAGCCTGGGGAGGACACGGACTTCAGTGGGCTACAATACCATGGAGTCTGTACTGCCCCCAGCAGAATATGTAGCTAGCAATTGCTTTCAGGTAGGAAAATGAGCCCTTTGCCTTTAAAACATGGCAGCATGGGAAATGTAGTTTAAGGACATTTTATGATCTAAAATAGCTCACTCTATTGGTATAGATAAGCTTCTTTCCTGCAGCTTTGCAAGCCCAGGAAAAGTCTCTGCCTGTTTCTTTGCTCTACCTCTTTACTAGCAAGGAGATACATGAAAAGCCATTCTTTTTCACCGCAAGATCTGAGAAATCGACGCTGCCCTCAAGCAAGATGAACTGCATTGTCCTGCCTACCGAAGGAACGTGAGTTCTAACCGCTGAACCTTTCTGCAGTAGAATAAAAATTAGTTTTTCTATGAGTTACTTTCTTGGACTGTGAGTTGGCACTATCTGGTAAAATAGAGTTCCTTTCTAGTCTAGAGCCCAGATTAGAGTTCACCTTCCAAATCTTCAATCTTCTTCAGGGGCGCAGATCTCTGTTCTCTGGAGATGAGCTGTAATTCTGGAGGATCCCCAGGTCCCACCTGGAGGCTGGCATCTCTATTGCTAGCCCATGATTGTCATCATAAAGGCATGAGGAAAGTGGCAGTACAACGTGCTGAGGTTAAGGGATGAAGAATAAGGTGTGGTCCCTCATCCACATCTTAAAGGAAACTGGCTACTGATCAAGGAAACACAATATGGATCAAGGTTATCAGCAGTTCCTGTGAAATATCTGAAGAAACTTCAGTTAAAGGGCATTTGATCCTCTTTCATTTTCCCTGTCACCTTTATTTTAAGATCAGCTAGAATGCAGTATTTTCAGGTTTGTTCTGCTAGATTGACCAGTTTACTGACAGTTTAATTCTGAGCATATAGAGCTATGTATCTCTGCAACAAAGAGCCTTATCTTTGATGCAGAGATTTACTCATGTAACTCTATAGGGTAAACCAAGCACTGTCTCCCACTTGGAATTCCATACCACTTTCAGATACTATGCAAACCATCTTTGACCTTTGCAAGAGACACATGTTGCTGGCTCATTAATACATGGGTTGGCTTCATTAGCTGCACACACAGCAGTAAATATATGCAGCAAAGTTTTGTCCATTCATTCTTAAGTTTTGCTTTCTCGTTTAATGGAATGCACATAAGAGATGATGCAGGTCTGGGCTACTGTTGGTGTAAAGGAAGAGAAACCTGGCTTCTGTTAAAATCAGTTGAGGTGAAAACTTGTGTATTGAAAATGGGAAGAAGTCCAAATTGGCTATTTTTAGGTACAAAGAAAAACAGACAAAACTGCATTTGGAAGCTCTCTGCTACTGGTTTTGCTTTCTAGCAATGATAGAGAAGAATTAATCTTCAGAATTTGAGGTAACAGAATGACCTTTTTATTAAGGCAGCGAGGATTGCAGTAAAATTCTTTTGCAAGTCTAGCAACTAGAGGTAAAAAATGTGGATCATACCCATAGAACAGACATATGGCTTGCTCTAGCCTTGGTGGATGTTAGTTTATAAAACTACAGAGGTGAAAAGTGCCGACTTTTGGCAACCCCACAGTGTTTTCAAGGTAAGAGACAAACAGTAGTGGTTTGCCATTGCCTGCCTCTGCGTAGCAGCCCTGGACTTTTTGTTTTTTAATTTTTTGTTCTTTTATACGTTACAATCCATACAATACATAACACAACACAACACAACGTTCTTTCATATGTTACAATCCATACATTACATAACACAACATACAAAAACCAGGTGTGACGACCTCTTATTTGGGGAGGTCTAGTTTTACTTTAAAATGTTCTTTATGTTTTGCTCTCAGGGTAATCTGGCTGCCACCAGGGAAATTTAGGCTTTCCCAACCTTTTTCTATAATATTTTTCCTACTGGTTTTGGTATTGTGACCCAGGGTCTGGGCTTTCGAAGGACTATGTGTTTCCTGGGAAGAATTTCGTTCAGAACTTGTGTCTTAAATAAAAGTAGATTTATTTGATGTTCACACACTCTTCCCTCTTATTGACAGGGATCAGGGCATGTCACTTTGTAACACTATTTTCCTTAGGCCATATATGGTTACTGTTTCTTTATGCTTTAACTTTTCATAACACACACCAGACTTCTCTCTCTCAGACCTTAAAACGAACAAACTGCTTAACTCTTTTACTATACAGAACCCAATCTTTCCCTCACAGGGATGAGTCTCCTTCAACTCCGAGACAGAACTTAACTCATAGCAACTGCTTTTACACAGCACACTCTTCTGACTGACTAACTGTTTTACTCAACTGTCATACCAAACAGACACACCAGATAGACATTCCAATCAACCACACAGCATCCATTCCAAACCCCCTCCCCCTCTCTGTCACTCACCAATCATATCACTTGCTTGAGTCCAGCACTCTAGATTATCCTCACACAGCCATGCCAACCAAACTTTTAAACACACACACACAGAGTAAAACATGGAATCGTTACACCAGGGACTATAAACCGCAGAAAGATGTGAGTTATATAACCAGCATAAATACAGCTTCTCATAATTCCAACACTGATTCCGGCTATTTACTGTATTTACCATACAGTGAGCCTGGTGGATTGCGCAACTCTTCATGCAGGGTGTTTGGGACTGGTCTAGTGGAGACCAAGCAGTTAAGAAAAATCATGACGTGTTGGGGTGACTAGAGGATAGGGACAAATTATAGTTTACAGCCACAGCCAACTGTGATATCGGGGATTTGTGGGGAGTATCTCATATTTCGTCATATATTTTATAATTGGTGCCCAGCGTTGTATGAACTTTAAGTGTAGTGTATTGTTTGATGGTTGGGTTTTTTGTTGTAAGTCTGCTATTTTCGCCATAACAAACTGTTCCCAAAGTTTGTCATGCCACACTGAAAGCGTTGGGGGAATGGGGGATTTTCAGAGGGCAACTATTGTTAATTTAGCCGTTGCCAGAAGTATTGTTGTGAGGTCCCTTGCCTCTGTCTGGACTTGGCGACCCTTCCTTGGTGGCCTTCCATCCAAGTACTAACCAAGGCGGACCCTGCTTGGCTTCTGAGATCTAAGTACAGATGTAAAATTTCCAGAAATTTTGAAGCCACGGGGCGGGGAGGAGTTGGTTTCTTTTTCCAGAAAAAAAACACAGAAATTGGGGGGAAATTAAAATATATGCGATACTTACTGTCCTATCAAAGCTAAACTAATGTTACCACATTAGCAACATAAAATGCACTATGTATGACTTAGCATATAAAATTGCAAAATTTGACATTTTATGGGATTTAAAAGTTATAAATGGCTTAACTTTGTACAAGCAAAATTGCAGATATATCCAATACTTGAGGGAAAACTGCAAGCTGATGCACCCTATGCTATCTTAGTACATGTACCTTAATTTTTGCTATCTGATTAGAGGGAGCAACGTTCTTCATCTTTTGTTCTCTTTTCTCCCTCCTTCAAAGTAGGGCAATAACTTACCTTTGATCCAGTATGTGGGTAAATGTGTCACAGTGATTTGAGGGACAGGTGAAAAGGTCAACCACCTCAGGTCAAAAAGGCAACAGAATGCATGCAACTGTTGAGAAGCAATAAAAACTCTGCACGCTCCCCTTCTGAAGATTAGGTCTCCTTCTAGGTGCAGAAATGCATCTTCAATGTAAGACCTGTATATGCCTACAGCATGCCCACCTTGTCTTTAAAATCATTTCACTCATTCTAAAAGATAAAATATCTCATAGGAACTTTTTTCAGTACTCCCCCAAAATTCCAATTTTTCCACCAGAAAATTGGGGGGGGGGGAGGCCTTAGGGTTGGGTGGGGGGACACTTTTTTCTCCCAACTTTTTCTGGTCTTTTCCTAGTACATGACATCTCTAGATCTGATGAGATCGGTCTAGCCTGGGCCATCCAGGAAAAAGCTATAAAACTATATTGGTGGTTTTTTTGCTCCGGGATTATTATCTTGAGTTAACTGGACAGCATCCCTCCCTGCTATTCATGCATGAAATATCCCCACTCAGCAGCCCTACCAGATTCTTAACAGTCAGAGTTACAATGAACTTAGAATGGTGTGACACTGCTTAGATTGCACAGTAAGGGAAGTGATCCTTATGACAGTTTTCAGAACAAAAGCTTCCTGATTACCGTGAGTACCATCTATGCAGAATATCACTAACAAGCCATTTCTCTCCATAAATTAGCGCTCTGAGGATAAAAGCCATAGGTGCTAATCAAAACACACTTGGAATGCATTTCCTCACATCTTGCCATAGATGTAAGCCTTGTTGATCACATTACCCAAGATACAAATGCCAACACATATGAAGCAAATATGGTTGCCGCTTGGGGAAAGTGTAAACTGGTGTAAGTGTTTTTTCCCCCCACCTGGTAGTTTCCCTTCCTTCTTAACTACCCAGTTTAGCTCAACATTAATAAGTTATGCACATTTGAAAATAGGTACGTGAGAGAACTGTAACCCTAATGGGAAATCAGGGTTGTTTTTTCTGAACATGCACAAATGATTCAACTAAAAGTGAATTCAGTTAGAAATTCTATAGCTCCTCTTGATGGAAAGGGGTTAGTGTGACACCAGCATTCATTCATAACCATTTTAAACATACACAAAGAAAGAGAGAGAGAGAATCCTCAGGGCAGCATCTGGTTTATCCTTTCAGAAATTTCATTTGCTTGACCTTCAAAGAGAAAACTCCTAAGATTTCTTCAGGTTTATTTACAGCGCACAGAAAAAAACATATTTCTGGAGATACAGAGTTGGATCCTCCCAGCTTTTCTGCTGGTGAAAGAAAGAAGAGGGGCTCCTTCTAGTCCTCAGAGAACTTATACCATTGATCATGGAATCCTGTGTGGACAAATGACTCATAGGATAGGAGCTCCAGGGAGGGGGGGGGAATCGGGTGAGACTGAGCAAAAAATTGAGAGAATCCAACCCACAATATTTGTGCTTTGAGCTGTAGAAACTCTTGAATTCAGGATTGTTTCACTAAACTCCTACATTTCATCTAGTATGTAGGGGTATGGAGACTGCTAGGCTTGCCATTTTGCCACCTGTGACAGATAAACTCCTGTCCTTGGTCCTATGCCCTCAAGAAACTGAGGAAGAAGAGAACAAATGGGCAGAAAATAGCTTCCACAATTTTCTCATGTCTCTATGGTCCTTACTGCGGGGGGGGTGGGGGGTTGGTGATGGTATTTACCATTACTACCAGCACCTTTTTTCAGGGCTCTTCCAACTCCAGTGGAAAAATTGGGGGAAATTAGCACAAACCTTATATATGAGTACTAGTACCTTTTTTAAAAAAAAAACAAACCACTGGTCTTTACCATAGAGATGAGGAGGAATTCTTACAGCATCATCCTAAACTGATGTCACATCTTCCCTGATGTCACATCTTTCCCAGACACTGCCCTCAAAATCTAGGCAGTGCTGGCAAATCTAGACCACTATGTCTGCTAAATGGATGTTTATTTATTTAAATAAAACATTTATAAATCTGTCATTCTCGATATAACTTGGAACCAAGGTGGGTAACAATAAAATCAGCACCACTGACAATAACTCTAAAACTGGAATTGATTCGGGGGGGGGGGGGGAAACAGAGTTCACCAACAGAAAGTTGGATACACAGAACAATCATCTGGAGGCTATTCTAAAGAGCTATGCTTTACAAACAACAGTAAAAGAGAGACAGATCTTGCAATTTCTTCCAGGAGGCTATTCCACAACATTGGAGTGGCCATAGAAAGGCCTACAAGCTAGGAGCAGCAGAATATACCCTTGGAGGGGTCAGAATGACCAGACAGCCCTGTTGCACTAGGTAAAGCTGCTGCGCAGGCCGCAGGCCAGGAGAGACGGTCCTTCAAAATCAGACAGTATGGCCGTATCGTGGATGCTTGGTGGTGTCAAGAGAGCTTGGTGGTAGGCCTGCCAGCTCCAGGTTGAGAATTACCTGGAGATTTTGGGGGTGGAGCCTGAGAAGGGCAGGGTTTGGGGAAGGTGAGGGACTTCGGGGGGGGTACACTGCCACAGAGTCCACCTTCCAAAGCGGCCATTTTCTCCAGGTGAAATCATCTCTGTCACCTGGAGGTCAGTAGTAATAATGGGAGATCTCCAGCCACCACCTGGAGGTTGGCAACCAAAAGAGAATCACAGAAAGAAGCTCACGCAAGGCAAGAAGGGCAACTGTGAAAAATTAACTATGAAAAAAATCAAACATTCAACAAACTTCAGCATCTCTTCATGTAAACAAATTCATATAAACAATTCATTTCCATGCATATCAATATCATGTCCAGAATTTCAGAAAACATTCCAGAACCACACCAGATAGGCGGACTCAGATCTAAATGACTAATCCAATAAAGTGCACCTTGCCAATGAGTTATAATGCTTGTTAAGCCTTATTATAAATCATCTTTCATAAGATGGCTACTGACAAATAATGGTACGATGGATGTTAGTTTCAATCTTCAAAGGTCCCAGTAACTTTCAAGGACACCATCGTTCAGTTCTCCAACGGAGTCTGCCAGCCTTGGTATCCATTTCCCACAAAGCTTCTTCAAGGCAGAACAGAACGAAGTCCTGTGTATCCATTTCAAGCCATATCACACTGTAATCATATACATCAATTCAATACAATAGTATAACATCCAATCAGTACATGAAAAATTCCCATACAATAGTCGTCTTATTTTTAAGACACTTACCAGAACAGTCAGCCATAATACTCCATAAGACAATTTCTTACAGGCACGCAACTCAGATTCAAGAGACCTGGAAAAAATAAAGGCTTAACATGTGGAAGTGGGCGAGTGAAACTTTTCATGGCATGGAGGTAAATAAGATCACCTGGTAAATAACATCCCATTAAGCCCCACCTTTTTTTTCCAGGCAACAGGCAACTCAACCTGAGGACTTGAACCTGAGCTGCCTCGGTCTCTTGACAACAAACTAATATTTATGCCGCACTGGCTCCCTAAATGGATCATACAAAGGAATGGGCTTGCAAACTGGCCTCCATTAGACTTCAAGTTTGGGGGGCAGGAACAATCTTCTCAACAGCTAAACCATAAAGTTTTGGGTGATTCCTAGAGCACTGGTCTGGCGTGATGCTGAGGAGCCCCTTAATTTCTCCTCTACCCAGCTGTTAAGTAGAGGCTGTGGATGAAGGCCTGTGCCACCCCCAACAGACTCCACATGAAGTGTACCCTTCACTCCCTCCCCACAACTGTGTGCCCTATCTTCAAAAGATCTTAAACTAGGAGGAGAGCCAAGGAATGTAAAACACTGGGATTATTAACACACAGGAGCACTAAAGGAACAAGCTTATGCAGGTCTACTCAGATATAAACCCCGTTTTATTCAATGGGGCTTATTCTCAGGAAGGCATTGTTAGAATCACAGCTGAACAGTGCAATCCTGAATACGGTGGCACCATTCTTAGTCTATGAAGAACATAAGAAGAGCCATGCTAGATCAGACCATAGGCCCATCTCATCCAGCACTCTGTTCAGGTAGTGGCCAATCAGTTACTTCCAGGAAGCCCACACAAACAGGAAGACTGCAACAGCATCCTTCCTCCCATGCTCCCCAGCAACTGATTTAAAGATGTATACTACCTCTGGCATAGGACGGAGTAGACCTCCATCATGATCAGTAGCCATTGATAGCCCCGTCCTCCTTGAATCTGTGCACTCCCCTTTTAAAGCCTTCCAAGTTAGTAGCCATGGCCACATCCTGTTGAGGTCAATGGGTTTCAAATGATGTATCTGCTCAGGATGGTAATGTTTGGATGCAATCTTAAGAACACTTAGTAATAATAATAATAATAAGCTTTCAATTTATTAATCGCTCAATCCTGCAGAGCTGCTGGCTCTGAGCGATTTACAGTTACAAATTTCACAAGGGACTAACAATGATTCATGGGGGTAAGCAGAGGTCATTTCGGGGGGATCGCAGGGGATCGCAGTTCCCCCGGGTGAGGTACGGGGGCGGGGCACATGATGAAGCCCCGCCCCCTGCTTCCGGGCACCCCGCTTCCGGCCCTCATTCAGCCAGGAGGAGGCAGGAGAAGAGGAAGGGTAAGTTGCTTCCTCCCTGCCTCTCCCCACCCCTGCCTGCCTGGGGCCAGGGAGGGCCTTTGCGGGGCTTCCTTGCACTCCCGCCGGCCTTGCAGGTCTACCGCCGGGCCCCTCATGGGGCTTGGCAGTGGAGCTGCAAGGCCGGCGGCGGCGGCCGGGACCGTTGGGGGCGGGGTGTGTGGCCTTATGACACACTTCTGGTGATGTCAGGGGTGTGGCCTTATGACACACTTCCGGTGATGTCAGGGGGTGTGGCATATGCTAATGAGTTCCCCTAGCTCTTTTTCTATGAAACGACCCCTGGGGGTAAGGGAGGACAACATATGAAATATGTCCCATTGAATCAATTTGATTTACGTCTGAGCATACATGCTTAGGATTACTCTGAGTCCAGCGGCACCTTTAAGACCAACAAAGTTTTATTTTGGATACAAGCTTTCATGCGCACACACTGTAAGTAACTTTAAAGACAGCAGACTTCTTATAATTTGTATTAGCTATTTTTTACTAACTGACAATAGCCATACCCCACTTTACTGCTCTCATAATTTGCCCTCAAACCCCTAAATTACTGGCTAAAAAGTGAATAAGACCACAGTATATTTCATTTGCAAACTATACCGTTTCCCTTCAATACTGTCTGGCTGGAAGAGCCTTAAAGAAAACAGTCAAAGGAAAGATGTCGATGACAAATGGGGTCACCAGACTTTAAATAATTACATTCTAAAAGAACTAAGAACTTTTTAATAACATGTTAAGTGAGCAAGAGTAATTGGCATTATAACCCAGAAATTGCATTACTGCACCTCTGAACAGCAGTAATTCCTCCTTGTTATCTCTGTAGATAATTGGGGAGGGAGAGGAAAATCCCTGAGTCGGTTCTCATGTTGTAAGAGAGAGGGTGAAAGTGCCAAAGGAATTCACAGAAAACAATACGGGGCTCACCATTCCCATTTATAGAAATTTCAATGTGGAATTTGTTTTCCGCCCGACTTTTATTACTAGATGTGTGCTTAGAAATGGAATTCAAAACATGACTTTGCAGTCAATGGGGTTACGGTTTCTTAAGAAAGCCAGAGTAGTGTAACAGTTGGACTAAGATCTCACTCTCTGCCATGGAAACTCCCTGGGTGACCTTTGGCCTTGTCCAGGGTTTTTTTTGTAGAAAAATCCCAGCAGGCTCATTAGCATAATAGGCCACACCCCTGACAGCACAGCTCATTAGCATATTAGGGCACACACCCCATGCCTTCCCTTGGCTTGCCTGGGCGCCCCCCCCCCCGGCTGCGGGGAGCCTGGGCAAGCCGGCCCTTGGACAGGCTGGGGAAGGCACGGGGAGGCATTCAAATGCCTCCCCGATCCTTCCAGGGGCCCCCTGGCCCGCCCACCTTGGAGTCGCTGGGGGGGGGGAATCGCTCTCCAGGCCTTCCCTCTGTAGCCAGGCACTCAGAGGTTCTGGCTGTAGCGGGCGTGGCCAACTCTGAAGCCAGCCGGAACTCCGTTTCTGTGCGTTCCTGCCCAAAAATACCCCTGGCCTTGTCACTCTCAACCTAACCTGGGGTCCTCAGTGAGGTGCCTGTGGGGACCATGGTGTCCAATGACACTTTTCCTGGTACCCAGCAAACCTTCTGATTGGCTACTGGAGACCGCAGGCTCAAACAGGTTGGGACCTAACCTACCCCACAGGGTTGTTGTTTTGTGTGTGTGCGCGCGCGCGCAAATTGAGAGGGGGAATCAGCTATAAATATCTTAATTAATTAATGCTGTGCTGAACTGTGGCCAGTAAATGCAGTCAAAGCAAATTCAGTGTACAGGCCATGCAGGTAAGGTTGCCAACTGGGCAAGGAGAAAACAGGACAGAGATGACTGCTCTCTACCTAAAGAGCATTATGCTCTAGGGAGAAGAACCTTCTGGGGATCCCTGGATCAAAAAACATCTGGCTGTCCTCAACCAGATCCGGGGCTTTTCCGGCTCCGCCCCGGCCTGGTGGAACTCTGTGCCGAACGACATCCGTGCCCTGCGGGACCTAATCCAGTTCCACGGGGCCTGTAAGGCAGAGATGTTCCGCCGGGCCTGTGATTGAGGACAGCAACGGCCTCCATTCAGCCTTCCTTCACTTCTTACCCCCATCGAGTATGATACAAATCAGTTTATTTGTGAGCGCCATCTGAAATTGAAATTGTTTGAAATTCTTGGCATAGCTTTGACAAATTGTTTTTAACTGACTCATGCATGTATCTGCTGGAATGGTTAAATTGCTTTTAATTGACTGTGGATGTATTTATTTAATTGCTGTTCACTGCCCTGAGCCCTGTGCACAGGGGAATTCAGTCTAAAAGTCGAACTTATAAATAAATAAATAAATAAACATGTCCTGTCCCTTCAACAGATGTTTAATTAGTGGAAATTGCTAGTTGAAGTTTTTAATGTCAGGGAATTGAATAACTTCACCTGATAATGGCTTGCAGCTCAGACTGAGAATATGAAGGGACAGCTAAAGGAACCAGTTTTTTTTGTTTTTTTTAAATGGCCATTCTAGTAATCACATGCTGAAAGATTAGAATTTGGTATCTGGAGAAACAATTTAGAACCCTGAGAGGATCAGCTTTCAGTTTACCTCTGCTCCACAGGTTTCTAGCTCACATGCCTAACAGAAGTACATTTGAAAATCTACAAAAGTGCTTACTAAAAATATGAAAGAGAGGGGTGATCAGAGCTTCAAGGAGTGGGGGGGGGGTCAGGACAGACTCTTACCTCACTCCCACTGGTAGCACAAACAAAATAGCTTCAGTAGAGTAGACCAGAGTCCTGTAGCACCTTAAAGACTAACAAAATGTGTTGCATGGTATAAGCTTTCGTGAGTGACTCACAGGTTTTGTTAGTCTTTAAGTTGCTACTGGATTTTGCTCTTTTATACTGCTGCAGACAGACTAACACGGCTCCCCATCTTGACCTATCTCCATAAAATAGATTCAGTGCAGGCTGCAAAATCCTGCTTTTTGTGCCAAATGTGCACTTGTTTTTTAGGGGGGTTTTAAAGCACCAAATATACATGGTGGTCCCTTTGTGATATCATCACCATCACTCATTATGGGGAAAAACACACTCAGGTGGGGTTTGGAAACAATTTCTGCAAAAGCAAAACAAATGCAGGAAATTCCGCTCCATTAGGAATACCCTGATAATCTGCGTTGTTTTTTTTACAATTCCCCAAAGATTTGTGTTTTTTTAACTAAAGTCTTTGTAAATGTTCTCTACGCTGGGAAATTGAATGGCTGGTGATTATTTTAACTAAACAAAGCATGGGAGTTTGCTCCACGGGAGATTTCCTCCTCCGCTCACACTGGGTTTCAATAATAACTGTGTTCGAAGCAAGATGACACGAAGATTACATGGGGGTTGCTGAGAGGCCATTGTCCCCATGAATATTCCCCCTCCTACGTGGGGCTTTCTTGAGAGGATCTTACTGTTTGCAGCTTCTTCTTCCAGATCATCTTATCTTCCAGCTGCATAAAAGGAAAGCCAAATTTTGCTGTGTGTTTAGTGTCGCAGTGCTGGATTTAAGAGAGTTTTTGCATCCCTGGACACAAAGTGGCATGCTCTCACCTTGGTCTTCAGAAACCATCAGGCTCTGAATCTGGGTAGTCAGATTTCGGTGAGGCCTGTCACAGGTAGAATACATAGAAATAAACAGGTGAATTGACCTGTTTATTTCTCTATTAATTTCAATGAGGGGAAAGTAAAGCTGTGTTCTGGAGGACAGTCACAACACAGGCAAAATCTGCCCTCCACAAGTTTTGCCTCGACACCGTTACACACAGGCTGTCCCCACATAGACACACTTACTCTCTCACCCCCCCCCACACACCCAATAATCACAATCTTTACCTAGTCATAAGTATGTTTCAAGTGTCTCTCCCAACCGGCAGCAAAAATAAGGCCTGAATCTCAGAGCAGAGGCGCACTGCAGAATCCTTCGGCACTCCATGCACTTATCTCAGTTTCCAGAAGCTTATTAATTAAACTGCCCAACCCCCAAGGGAGGCAAAGTGCCTTTTCTCTTCATCTGGTCTTCAGATTCTGCATAATATGATCAGAGTAACTATTTCACCTCCTGCTGCAGCCTCAAATGCCCCCTGAAATCGGGATGGTGGTGGTGGTGTTGCAGCAGGAAGGGGGAAGTGAGAAAGTCATACTCCATAGTGAAAATCTTTCTGACTTTGGAAGCATGCCAGAGGATCCAGGCCATTGTTAAAAACTGGTGAATCTTGGGTTACCATATTCTGAAAAGCAAAAAAGAGGACACATTTTCCAACTATTTCACACAACTGATCACTATGACAAATCTCATTTTAAATGCCCCTACTCTTTAAGCTGTAATAATTGTTACGAACTTGAAATGTTCCTAACCCTAACCCAACCCCAAAAGAGGGCATTTTCATCAGTTTTTTTAAAAGAGCCCCAAAGAGGGCAGACACACAAAAAAGAAGACATGTCCTCTAAAAATATAGCGTCTGGTAACCCTAGGTGAATCAGTAGACCATATACTCAGTCATTGCCAGGATAGACGTTTACATGGGGGGCTAGTTCAATTGAAATCAGCGGGTTGGACCATACCAGCTTCCCCCGCCACAAGAGGGAGGAGGAAGAATCTCACCTGTTTACCCTCCTCTCTGCAATGCCTTGTCCCATGCAGTTTTTTGTCTATGCGCATCCCTCCTTTTCATCCTGGACATAGCCTTTTCAAAGGTCAGGACATTGGTGGAAGGGGGGGGGGAACTATCCAAAGGAAAGCTGGTGGGAGCCACCCTGTAGGAACTTACTTCCAAGTAAACATGCACAGGATCAGGCTGTCCAAATTAAAAAATGATGCCTGCATTTGAGTAAGCAGGTCATGCTGTTCCTTACCTAATAGAGATGCACTGCCGAGCAGAGAGGGTCATAAAAAACAGAACAGAATATGCTAGAAAAATTATGGGGAGTCCTTGGGAGTACACTAGCTAAATCACTCACTCTACATGGAAAAAAGCTATTAAAAGCAATCTGTGGCCAATCAACAAACAAGGACCAAAGCCTGCCCCGCCCCAAATTAAACAGAACTGTCTGCACGAAGGGAAAACAGGAAACAAGCAAAGATTTATTTTTAAAAGAAAATCTAAAAAGAACAAAATTTTAATCCAGTAATTCCTTAATGAACTATGGTGCTGGAGAAGACTCTTGAGAGTCCCTTGGACTGCAAGAAGATCAAATCAGTCAATCCTAAAAGAAATCAACCCTGACTTTTCCCTGGAAGGCCAGATAATGAAACTGAAGCTCAAATACTTTGGCCACCAAATGAGAAGGGAGCACTCACTGGAGAAGACCCTGATGCTGGGAAAGACTGAAGGTCAAAGAAGACGGGGACGGGGAAGGATGAGATGGTTAGACAGTGTCATCAATGCAACGAACATGAAATTGAGCCAACTTCAGAGGACGGCGGAAGACAGGAGGGCCTGGCGGGAACTGGTCCATGGGGTCGCGAAGGGTTGGACTCGACTGTGCGACTGAACAACAACAACAAAATTCCTTAATGAACAAAAATATTTTCCAGGGTATAAGCTTTTGTGCGGGGCTGGGACTCAGTGGTAGAACGTCTGCTTGGCATGCAGAAGGTCCCAGGTTCAACCCCCTGGCATCCCCGGTTAAAAGGATCAGGTGGTGCAGGTGATGTGAAGGACCTCAACCTGGGTCTCTGGAGGACCACTGCCAGTCTGAGTAGACAATACTGACCTTTATGGACCAGGGATCTGATTCAGTATAAGGCAGGTTTTTGTGTGTCAAAGCTCATTTGATCAAGTGTATTAAAAGGTGTTGTTGGCCACTTTAATTCTTTTCTCCCACCCTTCTGAGTGCCCCCTGTCATATTGCTCTATATACCTGTAACTCTTTGTTCGATGGGGCCATGTGTCCCAGGATCAGTCCCTGGCATCTCCAATTACAAGGTAGCAGGTGATGTGAAAGATCCAGGAGAGCTGCTGCCAGTCAGAGTAGACGATACTGACCTTAAGAACATTAAGAGACACCAATGTTGGATCAGGCCAAAGGCCCATCCAGTCTAACACTCTGTGTCACACAGTGGCCAGAAATACCAGTGCCATCAGGAGGTCCACCAGTGACCTTGATAGTGACCTTGATAGACCAATGGATCTGACTCAGTATAAGGCAGTGTAACCTTCATGTATTCATGCGTGTGTATTTATCTCACAAAAAGTGCAATTCTAGGCACACTATATTTGGGCTTCCGACTGAATTCCATGTGGCTCACATCAGAGTAAATATGCAGTGGATTAAGCTACTCACAAAGCCTCCCCTACAAGACCTTTTTAATGAGAAGCAGTGAATACCTCTCTTCCTACCAGGTATTTCCCTCCTTCTCACTATACATAATGGAACATGTGAATGGGCACTTCATGCAAAAGCTGGTGTATGTATAAATCAGAGTTGCATTGTTTCCCCCCACCACCACCTGCATTTGGGCTGTAGCACACACAAGATTTTTGCGAGACAAAAAACCTGTTACTGCACAAGATTCTGTGGAAAGGATAACAGCAAGAGTTTCTCAGCACGGCCCACCCATTTTGTACATTGTGTTATCTGTATACAGGAGAGGAAAAGCATACATTCAACCAGGCCTCGGTTCCTGCCGGAGCGCACTGGAGCATCGCTCCGCCAGTCAGGAGCCCAGGGGGAGGGCACATAAGCCCCACCCCCTGCTCCCACCAGCCATCAGTTGGGACATGGGGGGGGAGAAACGTTCCCCCCGCCTCCCTGAGCCCCGGGGTTGTAGCCTTGGACTCGTAGGGGCAAATTCTACCTCTCGCGCTCTCCCCCAGCTCTCTTTCGGGGCTCTTTAAAAACTTATGGCCGCCGCCGCTGTTCCCAGCAGCGGCTGCAATGCCCATGGGGGGGGGGGCTAAACGTTCTCCTGATTCCCTGAGCCCCTGGGTGGTGGCCTTGGACTCGTAGGAGCAAATTCCACTTCTTGCGCAAGAGGTCATTCTGGCTCCCCCAGGTCTCCTTCGGGGCTCTTTTAAAAGTTATGGCCGTTGCCGCTGTTCTCATTGGCAGCTGTGATGCCCACGCACGTGGGGGCGCGGGGCAAAACATTCCCTTGCCTCCCTGAGCCCCTGGGTGGTGGCCTTGGACTCATATGGGCAAATTCCACCTCTCGCATGTGATGTCCAAGCGGCGTCATTCTGGCTCCCCCAGCTCTTGGGAGGGGCTCTTTTAAAAGTTATGGCCGCTGCCGCTGTTCTCGGCGGCAGCTGCAACGCCCGCGCGGGGTGAGCGGGGCAAAACTTTCCCTTGCCTCCCTGAGCCCCGGGGTTGTGGCCTTGGACTCGTAGGGGCAAATTCCACCTCTCGTGTGTGATGTCCGAGTGCACGCGAGAGGTCATTCTGGCTCCCCCAGCTCTCGAGAGGGGCTCTTTAAAAAGCTATGGCCACCACCGCTGTTCTCGTTGGCAGCTGCGATGCCTGCATGCGGGGGGGGCGGGGCGAAATGTTCCCTTGCCTCCCTGAGCCCCGGGGAGGTGGCCTTGGACTCGTAAGGGCAAATTCCACCTCTTGCACGTGAGAGGTCATTCTGGCTCCCCCAGCTCTCGGGAGGGGCTCTTTAAAAAGTTATGGCCACCGCTGCTGTTGTCAACGGCAGCTGCGACGCCTGTGGGGGGGACAAACGTTCCCTTGCCTTCCTGAGCCCCGAGCCTTAAAAACGGCCTGCAGAGCCAGCCCCCCTCCCCTCCTTTTTCAGGCTCCGTGCTAGAACACCGGGCCTGAAAAATGGCCAGCCGAATGTCAATTTCGGTCCCATTATATCCTATGGGCCATTGAAGTCAATGGCGAAAACATAGGGTATATTGGGCTGGAGAGGAGAGAGTTTGAGGGAGAGGCTCAAAACTCGCAGGGTAGCTGCTGGAGCCTCTCCCCAAGATACCAACCAAGTTTGAAGAACATTGGACCAGGGGGTCCAATTCTACGGGCCCCAAAACAGGTTGCCCCATCCCCTCCATTGTTCTCCATAGTGGGAGAAAAGTTACTTTTTTCCCACCATAGAGAACAATGGAGGGGATGGGGGCAACCTGTTTGCGGGCCCATAGAATTGGACCCCCTGGTCCAATGTTCCTGAAACATGGCGGGTATCTTGGGGAGAGGCTCCAGCAGCTACCCTGCAATTTTGGAGCCTTCCCCTCTCCTCCAGCCCCCAGAATATACCCTATGTTTTCGCCATTGACTTCAATGGCCCATTGGATATAATGGGGCCAAACTGTGGGAAGCCAATTCAGATCAGAGACTCTGATTCGGCCCACAGCAGCCTGAAAGGGGCCTGAA
>NW_015165834.1:1418891-1502418 GCF_001447785.1 Gekko japonicus | reverse complement strand
ACTTGTTGGGGGGGGGGGGGGAAACAGAGTTCACCAACAGAAAGTTGGATACACAGAACAATCATCTGGAGGCTATTCTAAAGAGCTATGCTTTACAAACAACAGTAAAAGAGAGACAGATCTTGCAATTTCTTCCAGGAGGCTATTCCACAACATTGGAGTGGCCATAGAAAGGCCTACAAGCTAGGAGCAGCAGAATATACCCTTGGAGGGGTCAGAATGACCAGACAGCCCTGTTGCACTAGGTAAAGCTGCTGCGCAGGCCGCAGGCCAGGAGAGACGGTCCTTCAAAATCAGACAGTATGGCCGTATCGTGGATGCTTGGTGGTGTCAAGATAGCTTGGTGGTAGGCCTGCCAGCTCCAGGTTGAGAATTACCTGGAGATTTTGGGGGTGGAGCCTGAGAAGGGCAGGGTTTGGGGAAGGTGAGGGACTTCAGGGGGGTACACTGCCACAGAGTCCACCTTCCAAAGCGGCCATTTTCTCCAGGTGAACTGATCTCTGTCACCTGGAGGTCAGTAGTAATAATGGGAGATCTCCAGCCACCACCTGGAGGTTGGCAACCAAAAGAGAATCACAGAAAGACGATCACGCAAGGCAACAAGGGCAACTGTGAAAAATTAACCATGAAAAAAATCAAACATTCAACAAACTTCAGCATCTCTTCATGTAATAAACAATTCATTCCATGCATATCAATATCATGACCCTGGAGGTGCCTTCCCACTCTATGAGTTCATGATTCTATAATTCACCCAGGCTGGCTGTGGGCACGCCAGCACCTCTGTCAGGCAGAAGCGCCTGAGATCCTCCCCCTCCCCTTTTCCTTCACCCGACTTGGAGACGAAGGGAAGGGAGAGGGGGGAAAGAATGGATCCCAGGTGCTTCTGCCTGTCAGAGGGGCTGGTGCACACTTCCGGTGATGTCAGGGGGTGTGGCATATACTAATAAGTTATGCTAATTAGCTCCTGCTGCTCTTTTTCTATGAAATGACCCCTGCACTCAACCATGCCAAGAGGATCACTGGCTTGGTAGTTATATGAACTACATCTCTGGGATGTTAAAAGAATCAGTTCTGGTTCAAAACAGCACCACATGTTAACTTCTCAGTCCAGGTGCCAAACGGCTCAAAGGCCAACGTCAACCTTGTTTAAAATTTAAGTCTCCAATAATCAATGTGTAGAGCTAGAGAAATTTCCCCTGTCTGTTCTAATAAGGGATTTGATTCCCCAAACCCATTCACCAACTACTAGTGGGGTAAAGCTCAAGAAACAAACCTCCATATTGGAACTTTTCCCAAGAGTCTCCTCTATTTCCCCAAATTCCACTCTTTCACCCTTTGAGCTCATTCTCTCCCTCTCGGTCTCACATAGACACACTTGACAACCAATCCTCGGTCTCAAGTCAGGTGTAGATGTTATACCAGTAAATATGAACACATGTCCATTTTGATGTGGTTGGCGAAGTTAATTTACAATATTTCTCATGTGCAAGTCGATGTGCTGGACTGAGTCAGACCTTTGTGTTGTCACCTCTGACTAGTAGCAGCCACTCTCCCAGGATCTTGGGTCTTTCGCATCATCTGCTACCCCATCTTGATAAATGGAGACAGCTGGGATTGAACCTGGGACCTTCTGCGTGCAAATCAGATGCTCTGCCATGGAGCTATACCCCAACCTGCACAACTTGAAGAAGCATTCTTCAAGTGATGAACTTTCACATATGAATTCATTGTTTGGAAGCCAACACCACAATCATAATAAAGCCACACGTAGCATTCAGAACTGCTGAATAAAAAAACTCCCCTTTTGCTTCAGTGAGTAGCCTCCCATTCATCCTGCCATTGCTGGCTGAGACCTAGCATATGGCAGAGTGAGAGAGAGATTTTGCAATGGTCCTGCCCTGACTGTTTTAGGTGATGAGCCTGGTAGCAGCCAGGCCTTTGGTACCCTTAAGGAGTGGGGACAGGAAGAACTGTTACCCCCAATCTGCAGCCCCCGCTGTCTTCTAAAGTGGGCGGAATGAGGAGTATACAGGGCAGGGAGGTCAAGAATGTGCAGTATCAAGATAAGAACTTCCTCTGCCTTTTATGATCAGCAGAATTCTACCCTGGGAGAAGGGCTAAATGTAGCTATGCAGGAAGCAAGCGGGAAAGGCAAAGAAATGCTGAGCGTGCAAGAGCTGCATGGGAAAAGTACAACTGGTAGTAAGGGGGGAACATTTCAGATTTACTATCTCTGTTCCCATGGTGTTCATAAAGGCAATCTACGAAGCCTAAAGAACATTGCTCTCCATCTAATTCCCATACTTTAAAAGACCAGGCTAGGGTGTGTTTGTATTATGTTTTTTTAAAACAGCATGCAGCTAGCCCCGGATTGGTTAGTTGCTTGTTTTGTGATGCTGCGTTTTAGGGCGTCATATGGCTTGTGGCTCCTATTGTCTGCAGATTACTGTTAGTGATCATCACAGCTACCTTTTGCCCAGGGAAGTTAAAATGGCCTAGGAGTAAGCCAGGCTGAGTGGCTGAGCCAGCACTGTAGGGGGCCACTCAGCTCGGCCCCTGCAGTGCTGGCAGAACTCCTAGAACTTGGCTCTTCTTGCTCCTGGCTCCCAGCGGTCTTCCAAGGCACCAGCCCACCAGGAACTTTCCCTGTAGGTCACATGGCCAGTCTACTCCCACTTTTGCATCTTACCTTCTTACAAAGACCAGCAAAGGAAAACAACCTCCAAACCAACAAAGCAATCCAATGACTAAAGATGCATCTCTTAACCCGGGAGCCAGTCCCATTAAAAACATTGGGGCTTACTTCTGAGTAGGCCTGATGTGGCAAGGCTGTAATCCTATGTGTGCCTGTTTGGGAGAAACTGCCAATTAAAGCAGTGAGACTTTTGTCAGAGTAAACCTGCATGGGATGGGGCATATGAGGAACCCTACTGGAACACAGTGGGACTCGCTTCCGGAAAAACCTATTCAGGCCTCGCATCCCTCATTAAATCTCTCAGGACTAACAGGCTGACCCTAAATATTTATATACTTAGAAATATCCCACTAGGTTCAATGGAGGTCCAAGACGCACAAGACGGCAGCCTTAAGCTTTTCCACTCAACAGTTCATTTATTTCGGCAGGGGCTCTGTTGTGACTGTCTGCGGGATTGTGTTAAAAGCTCTTTCTCCGCAATCCTTAAAGCAGCAGCAGCACCTGCTTTATCTCCATCACACAGAAAGATCCCATAAAAGATCGGACTGATGGGCAAGCAAGCTTCTCTTTGGAAGGATGCATGGCAAATGGGGAGTTTTTCATTCTCCATTACGAATTTGTAAAAATCCCTCTCTGATTTATCGGCCAGGCATTTATTTATTATCATCCTTCTGCACTATGACAAGGAGAAAGCACAACACTGAGGAGCGAAGACTGGAGATGAATCAAGAGATCCGAATGCCTCCATCACTCACAGATAGAGGGACAGGCTCCGCCAGTAGTTCATCGGAGCAAAGCCATCTCTCAGCAAGCCTATGCACAGAGCACCCCCTGCAGACTCGTTGGCAGAGAGAAACTGAATTCCATCCCTGGCCGTTCATGCAGAATAAAGTGTTCCAAGGCACAAATTCTCCCTGGGGAGCAATGCCTGCAGCAGGTCAGGGCATCCTTTCGATGAAATCTTGCTTTATTTTTATCCACCTGGCTCACTGGTTCATAGCCCCCAGTCCGAAGGTTCAGTGCTTGAGCTCGGCTATGAAAACGTGCATGAAGGATAGCTTCAAGCATCACCACACAGCTGACAACCCACTGAGCTCACCAGACCATTATTGTAGTTTGCTAACTTCTTGATAGACCCCTGGGGGCAAACACAGCTATTTGACTGAGTACCTTTGGCTTGGTGGGTCTCTGGTTGCAGAGGCAGGAGAGCTGCGAACTTTAAAAAAAAACCAAACTGGCCCGGTCTCCTTTTGACATTGCCTCGCCTGCACAGGCTAATCCAGTAGGCTGTCCTTCTTTGGAGGCTGGACAGCTATCTGACAGCAGTGCTGATTCTACGACTCACTATGAATTTCAGCAATAAAGAGGATCGTAGTTGAAGAATACAAAAATAAGAGCCAACTACGAAAAAGCACCAACAAAACTAAATAAACATTTATACAAAAATTTATATTTTTCTAGTTTTGTAATTTTGCCTCAGTCTTTTGTTGCAATATTCCAAAAGTTGTATCAAAGTCTTATTAGTATCAAAATCTTATGAGAGATGCTGATTGCGTAAATTATTTCCTCCACTTGTTGGCTCTTTGCTTAGTGTACCTAAAAGCTCCCTGTTAAAAGACTGCCAGTACCCACAGCAGTACTTCAAAACAGAAGCCAAACGAGAAGCTCAAACCATATCCTCTAGCATTTCGAAACTTGCTTTATCTTTGTTACCCAGGAGACAAAACCTGACATCATCTGAAAAAACAAAATAGACCCATTGAAAATTATTTCTGTGGGACCTATGGCAATTTGCCACACTGAATGAAGGATGCTGGAAATTTCCCATTACAATAGCAGTGAGCATGCATTTAAAATGCACCCACCTAACTGGGATAGATAGCACTGTGTCACCCGTATTAGACTGTGATGAGTGAGGCCTACAAGTCACTCCATCACACGCAGCTGCAGTTCCGCTTCCTCACTGCGCTTTAAGTACACTAAAGAGAGTTGGGTTTTATACCGCTTTTTTCCTGTCTTAAGAGTCTCAAAGTGGCTTACAATTGCCTTGCCTTCCTCTCCCCACAACAGGCACCTTGTGAGGTAGGTGGGGAAGAGAGTTCGGAGAGAACGGTGACTGGCCCAAGGTCACCCAGCAGGCTTCAAGTGGGGGAGTGGGGGATCAAACCACACCATGCTAAAAGCCCTTTGCATGCTGAACACACTGGAGAAGTAAATAATTTTATTTACAACCCACTTGCCAGACACTAGTTTCCCACAGCAGCTCACCTCAGTGAAGAGACACAGAACCCTGTCCCAAGCTGGTCTTTCTCTTGAGGCCTTGTTCTTGGGGGGAGGCAGTGTGCCCTCCCTTAGACCTGTAGCCAACAAGAGGCCAGAACATCTTTCCTCTCACCTTATACATTCCCTGGGCAGCCTTATTGACAATACCGGCCTACCCTTCAGGGTTCTTTCAGCGAGAAAAGGCTAGGAATGAGTAAACAGACCTCAACACAACACTTGGATCCTCAACGTCTGCTCTGATTAACATTTTAATCTTTCAAGTCACTCCATTACTAACCTAAGAGTGCCAGTCCTCAAACAAAGAAACGTCAAGAGGAAATTACAACATGGGACTGCTGAACTTGAGTTCATTCACAAATTCAGAACAATTGAACCCCCAGGGCTAAATAGGGACATTATTGTTGTTGTTCAGTCGCAGTAGAGCCTGATCAACGAAAACTGATCTTTAAGACTTCTGATACCCTGCCTCAATGAAAGTTGATACAGGGAGAATTTGTCTTTGTTGCAGTTTGCTTTTCTGAAATGTGGTTAGCTAGTCTATTTCATAAATTTATTATAATGAAATATGACAGTACTGTCAATTCTTGTTGAATACTTCATCCTTTTATATATTGTGTCTTTTTGTACATTTTTATAACTTTTTTTAAAGTTCAAAAACCAGTTGCAGTGGGGAGGTCTGGCTTGTGAACTTCTCAAAAGGAGAAATGTGCCTGCGTGTATCTTGCTTCTCCCTCTGGGAAGCTCACCAGCCAAAAAGCTCTGAGGAAGAGATGCTTCGAAACAATATGCACTGTGACAATGAACCGTAAGGGAGGCAACTTGAACAGAATTCTGCTGCTTCTGGCCTCTCCCCGCAGCCTTAGCAGGTTAATGGACATCTGGGTTGTGCAGAAAGGCGCTCTTGCCTCATTCAAACTGTCAGCAAGCAGAGCTTGCTTAGCTACACAGAATACAGCGTACATCTGCCTGCCCACTGCTAACACCTGGCAGGGCCCTGACCTACCGTCTCATTCCTGTCATGTTCGCAAACATCTTCAGGACGATCACAATAGGATGGAGACACGTAATGACAGAATTTCACACACCCCCGCGCAGGGAAGGCAGGTGTACAGACTGTCCAGATCTGCTGTCAAGTGGGAACAAACAGGATCACACATATCAGAAGCCGTTCTAAACATGGAGGTCTCCACTACCTGTCTTAAGCCAAGGTTTGATGAGTGAGATTGGAGTCCTTAAGGGCCACTGCAGGGCCATTTCCCTGATGCACCATTTTAGTCCCTCCTCCAAGCCATAATCCCAGCTAAAGGAGGCTGTACAAAGAAGACATTTATATGAAATATCATTTGATAAGTTCAGTGCTGCTCAATGTGTGCATTGTATAGTGTGGTGTAGTGGTTAAGAGTGTTGTACTAATATCTGGGAGACCAGGGTTCAAATCCCTGCTCATGCCAAGGAAGCTTGCTGGGTAACCTTGTGCCAGTCATATACTTTCAGCCTAACCCACCTCACAGGGTTGTTGTGGCGATAAAACGGAGAATGGGATAAGCTTTTTGGAGTCCCCATTAAGGAAAAAAGAGTGCATATGAATAAAAAATATACAGGCAACCAGTTTATTTTATGCAGCACATTGTTTATCCTGCCCCAGAGCTCAAAGTGTCCTACATTTTTCTCTGTGTTAACCTAAATCTTTTGAGGTAGGCAAGGCTATGTAAAAGATAGGATCACAAGACAAGATATGAAACTCAAACTATACCACACTGGCCCTTGCCTTCATCTCCATTTAACTAGACTATAAAGCATAGCTGAAAAGAGCTCTGCCCGAGACAGTACACATCACTAAACCAATCACCTAGGTTAGATGGATCATGAAAAGCTATGGGCATTACAGGAAATGGGTGCACCACGGCATCTTATTGTTTTGATATGCAACCTATACTCCAGACAAGAGGCCACTGTTAGGACAGAATATGGAGAAACAGAATGGTTTCCAACTGGCTAAAGTGTCAGACAAGGGTGCGTTTTATCTCTCTCTGTATGCAGAACAGGAAAATGGGATCTGACTTAGATGCAGGTGGAGAGAAAACTGGTGGAAGGAACACTAACAATTTGAGATACGCAGATGACACATTATTGGCAGAAAACGGTTAAGACTTGAAACAATTCCTGATGAAGGTTAAAGCAGAAAGTGCCAAACAGGATTACAGCTGAGCATCAAGACCAAAGTAATGACTACTTGGAAATTATACAACTTAAAGATGATGATGAAGAAACCAAAATTGTTCCAAGATTTTCCATTCCTTGGCTCTATCATCAACCAAAAGGGAGACTGCATCTAAGAAGTCAGGAGATTCAAACTGGGGAGGGCAGCCATGAAGGAACTAGAAGAGATCCTTAGATGTAAGGGTGTGTCGCTGGTGACCAAGATCAAGTTAATTCATAGTAGAGTGTTTCCTATGGGTACGGGTGTGAAAATTAGACAACAAAGAAAGCTAACAGGAAGTAGATTCCTTTGAAATGTGGTGTTGGAGAAGAGTTTTACAGATACTGTGGACCACATATACTGTGGACTATGGATGTGCATTCGGTTCATCTAAACCGAATGCACCCCCGAAAATGGCCCATTCAGGCCCCTTTCAGGCTGCTGCGGGCCGATTCAGATTCTCTGATCTGAATCGACTTCAGCCCCATTATTATCCTATGGGCCATTGAAGTCAATGGCGAAAACATAGGGTATATTCTGTGGGCTGGAGGGGAAGGGGTTTGAGGGAGAGTCTCCAAACCCGCAGGGTAGCTGCTGGAGCCTCTTCCCAAGATACCCACCAAGTTTCAAGAACATTGAAACAGGGGGTCCAATGTTCTTGAAACTTGGTGGGTATCTTGGGGAGAGGCTCCAGCAGCTACCTGGTGAGTTTGGAGACTCTCCCTCAAACCCCCTCCCCTCCAGCCCCCAGAATATACCCTATGTTATCACCATTGACTTCAATGGCCCATAGGATATAATGGGGTCGAAATTGACATTCGGCTGGCCCAAAAACTCCCCAATCTGCTGGTACTGCCGAAATGGACATGCAAGAGTCTTTTCTGCCTGCTGAAATTCACTGGAAAAGACAGTAATGCTAGGAAAAGTTGAAGGCAGAAGGAAAAGAGGAAGACCCAGCATGAGATGGATTGATTCAATAAAAAGTCATGACCCTTGGTTTGCAAGACCTGAGAATGGCTGCTAACAATACAAGCAAGTCACGTGCTTTCCCACCAACCTACACTCCTCTATCCCACCTATCAAGTCTATAGTTATAGTAACCTAACAAACTAGTGCTGGAATGCCAACCTGCTATGGATCCTGAAGATGACCTGAGGGAATCAGCCTCCATCACCATTCATTAACAACCACTTGACTCTGCCATGGTGCAAATTATATATTTATTAGTACAACAACAATAAGCTCCAGTTATTTCAACTTGAAGACATTTGATATCTCAGCTGCTCTCGTGAGCACCTTGTAGTTCATACCAGCTACAAGACAGCATCCAGATTCCTTGAACCTGTTAAGAGAAACCAATGCAACTTAGTTGTCTATGTTATTGCAGGCAGTAATTATAAGCAAGTTGGACAGTGCTAGGAGTACAAACAATTTGCTTTTCTACCCACACAGTCTCATAGCAAGTTTGCAGAGCCTTAGCAATGGAAGATGCTGCACCTCAATTCCCTACTTGTACTTTTTGCAATAAGAGGAAAAGAAGAGGAGATTGGATTTATACACACCCTTCACTACCAAAAGGAGTCTCAGTGTGGCTCACAATCTCCTTTCCCTTCCCCTCCCCACAACAGACATCCTGGGAGCTAGGTGGGGCTGAGAGAGCTCTCTCAAGAACTGCCCTTAAGAAAACAGCTCCAAAAGAACTTATGACTGACCCAAGGTCACACCAGCAGCTGCATGTGGAGGAGTGGGGAATCAAACCCGGTTCTCCCAGATCAGAGTCCTCACTCTTAACCACTACACCAAACTGGCTCTCTACACCAGACGTTTCTCTATATGACTGTGGTGACCCAAAAGTCCAACTTTACTTGATACAGTAAACCACTACAGGAAACAGAATATGAACAAATCAATAAATCTACAAAAGCATGGGACCCACATTAACATGCTTTACAACCCACTTTTGGTCTGGTACCCAGAGTTTGGGAAAAACTGCTCTAAAACAGGGGTCCCCAAACTTCTGAACCTGTGTGGGCACATTTGGAATTCTGACACGGCATGGCGGGTATAGACAAAAAAAAAATGGCTGACACGGGAGGCAAAGCCAGTCCCAAAATGATTGCCAAAGTTTTCTGCAGTAATGTGGTGTTTTAGTGTAGCCTTGTGTATTGGTGACTACCGCCGCCAATGCAACACTTCAAAAAAATCTACACAGCCAATGAGATCTCCAAGTCAGTTAGAAGCCTTGCTGAGCAAAAGCCCTACCTGACCCCACCCGCTTCCTAAAAACACTTGGCAGGCACACTTATGCTGCCGGACGTGTATTAAGGTGTTCTATGAGCATCAGCTGTGCAGTCTTGGTAGATTTGCCTACAGAAACATATACAACAAGCGCATGCAGCTTCAGATGGGGACAGGTGACACAGGAACACATCAGTATCAGTGGAATCAGACCATCTGGCTAGAACAAGTTTGGTCAGCATTGCCGATATGATGGGGAAAAAAGTTGAGCGTCATCATATACCACTGAATGACATGCCTTGTAGCACCTCTGTTTTACTAAAAGGGACGTTTAACATTGACCATAAGCAACCGAAGACTCACCCTGCAACCTTCAGGAGATGTTCGTCTAGAGGAATCATCCAAACTCTACAGCATTCTTTCAAGCATCCGAATCTGAGCCAACTTGTCTTTAGATCTGCAACACAATTGCAGGGCGTATCAAAGTATGAAAGCCATTTTATACAAAACTGGAAGAACCCGGTTAAGTAGTAATATACTATAGTACAGCAAAGGACTGGTGATCTGAGTCTAAGAAACCTGAAAGAATCTGTTAGCAAACCATTCTATCTTCCCTTGGTAGCACCATTCCTTTTGCTATATGAGAAAAGAAGTCCCTACTATTAACTTTGCATTCTCTTGCAATTCCAAGGTGTCAGTCTCATGCACTGACCACACAGAACCCAGGGAGATCTGAGTATGCATCCTCCACAATATGCTAGGTTGTGTTGCTTAATTTCCTTTCCGCCACCCCAACACCAGGGAGCTCCAAGTAGCATACTTAAGTTGCCCCCCCAACACTAAGGTATCCTCTCTTAGCAACCATGTGAGGTTGGTTTGGCAGAGATTGGGACTGAGCTGAGCTGGTATTTTTTATCTTCCTAGTGCAAGCCTGATTCTCCAAAGTTTAGTTTTTACTAAGGTACAATGAACTGCTGAGTTGATCCACATCAGACTGCAGCTGAGGGCCTCAAATGATTGAATTCACTTCCAGACATGAAGGACTCCTCTTTTGACCCAACACACTAGTTTTCCATAAGGAAGGATTTGAGAGAATACAAAGCTAAGCTGGTACACCCTCTGACAAGCGTATCGCCGTCCCAATCTGCTAGATGCAGTGTAATGCACTGGTACCCAGACATGGTCCCCGGGGGTGCCACCCTGTCTGCGAATTGTTTCCTGGCATCAGCCGGATTCCAAGTTCTGGGGATAAACCCATCGAGTCTCAAATGGAAAACACAGAACTTGGGTGGCTCCTCACCAGGTGACTAACACAAGCCTAAGCTCTCACCCACGTGCTTCTCAGGCTTTTAAATCCCCTCCCTGGGGATGTAGAGCAAGCAATATTTTCCCTTTGGATACTGAAAGAAAGCAAAATATAATAGGGGCCAGCAGCACTGTAGAGATGAGCCCAATTTTACTCCAACATAAGCTTTTATAAGTCAGAGCTCTCTTTTAACTTAAAGACACTTGCTGCCTCCTCACTGCAAAAGGATGTTTAGAAGATTCCAGGAGAGACAGCTCCCTCTGCAGACTCAAAAGCTCCAATTCAGATAGGACAACACTTTGCGAGAACCTCCCAGTACTGCAATTGGCCCCACCCCATAGCAGCCATTTTGAACCTGGACTTGTTCCCATGGCAGCCATTTTGTAGTGGTGCCCCTTCTCAGATTTCTAGAAGTACCAACAGGCTCACCAAGGTAGGTCTCCCAGTGTAGCAGTTACAATGTCAAACTAGGATCTAAGACTTACACTTAAACCCCCACACTATTATGGGACTGCCTTGGGTGACTTTGGACCAGCCACTGGCAACCCAACCTACCTCATTATTAGCATGACAATAACAAATGTCCTAAGGACAAGACAAAAAATGGGAAAGCTAAGATAATGCACGCCCTGACCTGGATGGCCCAGACCAGCCCAATCTTGTCAGATCTAGGAAGCTAAGCAGAGTTCAGTCTGGTCAGTATTTGAATGGGAGACTAGCCAAGGAACACCAGGGCCGCTATGCAGAGGCAGCCAATGGCAAACCACCTCTGAACGTCTCTTGCCTTGAAAACCCTGTGGGGTTGCCATAAGTCAGCTGCAACTTAACAACATTTTACATGCACACGAGGTAACACCCACCCAGTTGCAAACAATATTATTTGGGACGAGGGGCTTACCTGTGTACTTCTTGCGTATGTCCAGGCATTTCAGTGGAACAAGAGGTCCATTTCCCAAGGCTTAAGTCACCCTCTCTTCCCCATCAGTCGAGTTCAACTACTCCACGGAACTCATCAGTGTCACCCATCCTAAAATGATGCAGAAAAAAACAGGAGTTTTTACTGTTTCTTCGATGCCTTAGTAAACAATTTGCTCACAACTTAAAACACACTAAAACCACACAGCCATTAGAAACAGTTACGCTGATGTATCAGACAAGAGCTGGCTAAAACAGCAAGATCAACAGGGTCGGTCTGCTGGGGAAAAAAGTTTTAGTCATCACGCACATCAGCTTTAGACTCACACCACAGAAGGGACAGCCCACTCCGGTACAAGATACTTGGCAAATATAGAGTTCTTCATTTCTGCTCTCAAATTAACAGCTTGCATGCATAACGTCCCTCACCTCCCAAATGCAAGCCACTAATAGATTTACATGTGGCTTAAATCCCAAAGAAGTGGGCATGTAGCAATGTACTATGCTTTCCAGCCACATGATCATGCATGCAAATGGCACCTACGGACAAAGTCTACAAAAGATAGGCACGACTGTATTGGAATCTTCCCCCAGATTTTCTCTGGCAAGAAATACAGCTCTTCTCCCACATTCATGCTTCCTACCAAACACTGCGCTTTTAACAGCAAACTGAGTACACCCCAAAGACACATCCCTTAGTCTTGGATAAAATTCATCACAAAATTCTTAAATGGCAATTTGCAAAAATGTTTTTGTTTGATAAAACAGAGGATTGTGGATACTGATAGGCAGAATGATATACTGTAGAACAGAGACATGGAATACACTTCTTGACCCCATTAACAAAGTTCTACGGCCTATTTTCACCATCTGCCAAACCACAAATATAGGAGAACGTTTACTCTTATGCACTGGGACGTTCTTTCTCTAGTGATTACAGAGGGAAAGTGTAAGAAAATCCCATTTGAGGAATGTATATGCCCCTGCTGTAATGAAGGCATTGAAAATTTAGAACATATTATGTTCAATTGTAAGGCCCATAATAATCTCCATAAATCACTTCTGCCTCCTAAGTCCTTGCCTCTCACTAGTAGGCAAAATGTATTATGAAAAATCTCCTTGGGGACAGACACTCAGAGGTAACGTATCAAGTGGCTACATATGGTTGGCTAGCTTTAAGAATTAGAAAAATCTATAATAACGCAGCAAGTGATCTTACTGTCAAGTGTCTGTCTCTTAATAATTTTAAAATGCACTTTATTGCTGTTTTAAGCTTCTTTTACCTTTGTTTACAGGTGCTCTTAAAGGTAAAAGGTAAAGGTTCCCTTGCTCGAAAGCCAGTCGAATCCAACTCTAGGGTTGCGGTGCTCATCTCCGTTTCAAAGCCGAAGAGCCAGCGCTGTCTGAAGACGTTTCCGTGGTCATGTGGCCGGCATGACTAAACACCAAGGGGCTCTTACTACCTATTAATTTTCTTGTGTTTTAAACGTTAATTGCTGGCTTCGTCCGTAAGTAAAACTAAGACAAAAAACTGATGTGTCTGTTTGCATTCATGTTAACTATTACAACCATAAGTTAATGTGGGCAGACGATCAGACCCCAGAGGTTTTACTGTATTAGACCTGCTTTTAAGATAGCAGCCAGAAACTCACCCATCTTTGCAGAGGCAGGAGAGCACTAGAGGTTCCCATCACCACCTCCTGCTCTGACAAGGTCGCTCGCAACAGTTCAGGCATTGCCCTCAATGGCAGGACACCCAGTGTGCAAAGAGCAAAACCTTCCACCTGCAAATCCAAACGTAAAGCATTAGCCATGGAAGAGAACGTGAAGGGAGGAAAGGATGGCTGCCAGACCCCCCCTGCCTCACCCCCCCTGTGTTCAGTGGTGTATCAGACAGGTTCTGGCTTAGCAGCAAAGAGATCAACACTTCCGCTCTGATGGGGAAAAAAGTTTTAAGTCATCACGCACACCACTTTTCTAAGACTTTCACCAGTTAAGGCTCCCAGGAAGTCACATGATCAAACCTAATAACAATAATGAAGCAGCGGGAGGGGCAGCTGTTAAGAATGCTGGAAACCCACATTCAAATCCCAACTCTGCCCTGAATTGCTCCATGCGTCGTCGGTACATTTTAAAGCTTGCTTTAAAATGTTCGGATTGTTCACCACCTTGGGGACCGCCAAGTTGGGTGGGTGGAAAGGCAGGATAAATATGTCTTAACTGAATAAAGCACGTGGCCTGAGCTACTACTGGGCATTCCCTCTCAAGCCACAACTACCACACAAGATTGTAGTGAAGACAAAAAAAACCGGGGGGGGGGGAGAGGAACAACCCTATGCTCCTTAAGAGAAAGGCCAGGCTAAAAATGTACTAAATAAGGTAAATTAATCACTAAGAGGCTCCGGAGAGTATACTGGGAGGCAAAAAGTGGTCCTTCCCGGCAGGAAACCAAAGCAGAATAAAGGATAGAGCATAACAATAGCATGCAGCAAACAGAGAGAGAAAGCGGCAACCTTCCCAAATGTCCTGCGATGGCTCTTTGGCTGCGGCCCTTGCAAGAGCACAGAAATAGAACTAGTCCCAATCCTCCTTACCAAGCCTGTAAGCGGCCAGATCCAGGCGGTTAGCCGTGTTGGTCTGAAGGAGCAGAACGAAGTTTGAGTCCAGGGGCACCTTTAAGACCAACAAAGTTTCACTCACGGGATGAGCTTTCTCGCGCGCGCGCGCGCACTTCCTCGGGTTTCTCAGGAACCTAAGGAAGCGTGCGTGCGTACGAAAGCTTATACCTTGAATAAAATTCTGTAAGCAACCAATATAGGTCGAGTGGAGCAAAGCGGGGCGCGAAGAACGTCTCAAGAGAATTAGAACCAGGAAAAACCGACCACCGAACTGGATGGTCACGGATCGCCCACCCCTACCATACAACCTACCAGTCCGCAGTTCGATGGAAAAGAACGCGCCTCGCCGCTCTACGTCATTATATAGCTTCACTGTGTCTTCAGTGCGCATGCTCTCTCAAGGCACCCTTGGGAAATGTAGTCCTGCGAAAGCCGTGGCTACGGGTTCTTTTTGCCGGGGGGTGGGGTGGTTTGCATGCGTTTCTTTCCGAAGCGGGGGGGAGGGGGGAAGAAAAGTTGTACTGAAGATTTATTTATTTATTAAAAAAACGATAATACACATTTATCGGAAATCTGCTGGGCTGAAGTAGAAGTTGGTAAGAGTTAATAATAACTTGGGGTTACTAAATCCATGACCCACAGGATTTACTGTTTATTCCGTTCTGAGGATTAGGAATTAAGGATTTGTCTGTGACTGTCTGATGCAACATCAGGAAGGATGTTAACCTGATCGAGGTTTTAAAAAAAAATCCCTACTCTGCAGTGAAGTTTGCTGGGTGACTTTGGGTCTGTCACTCTCTGCCAGTCTAACCTACCTCACAGAGTTGTTGTAAGGATAAAACGGAGGAGGACGGAAAGAAGTATGTGGGATAAACCATAGTAATAATAATAATAACAACAACAGCAGCAACAAACAAAAAGAGCACTGAATGACTACACCAACGAAAGCAAAGATAAGTTTCTAGCTGAAGTGTACAAGGAAGATTTATTTAGGGTTACAGCAAACCAAAGAAGATTACAAAAAAGACTGCATCAAAAGCACTTGCATGGGCAATATTTGAAAGACAGAGAGAATAAAGTTGATAACAACAACACCCGGAAGTGGCTCCAAAATGGGCACTTGAAGAAAGAAACAGAAGGACTCTTTCAAGCTGTACAAGACCTGGAAGTCAAAAGGAATAGTATGAAAGTCAAGATTCAGAAGACCAGTGATGACAGCGAATATTGACTTTGCAAGACAGACGGTCAGTGCCTGCAGTAAAATTGCTCAGACTGACTATAAAGAACGCCACAATAGACTTGCAGCTATGTTGCACTGTAAGCTTTGCAAGAAGCATGGTTTCCCATCAGCCAGAAATTCATGGGAACACAAACCAGACAAGATCATGGAGAATGATGAAACAAAGATTCTTTGGGACTTCCAATTACAAACAGATAAACACCTGGAGCATAACAGCCCTGATATCACAATTGTAGAAAAATGAGAAATAGGGTCTGGATGATTGACATTCCAATCCCAGGAGGCAGCAGAATAGAAAAGAAAGAACAGGAGAAGATCACAGAGTATCAAGACCTACAAATAGAGAGCCTCTAGGAGAAGAAAGTTACCATTGTGCCAGTTGTCATTGGAGCTCTTGGAGCAGTGGCTAGAAGTCTCAAGAAGCACCTGGGCATCTAGCAAATAACACCAGCTCAGCTCCAGAAGACAGTATCGCTTGGAACAGTGAGAATCCTGCAAAGATACAGCTGCAATTCCCAATAATCTAGCTATATCTTGAATTGCAGAACACCATCTACCAGTCAAATATCTTACTGTGACCATTCATAATAATAATATTAGTAGCAGAAGAGGCCATTTTGGTGGGAGCAGATTTATTCACCACACTGCTTTGGGACTCCACTCTTGGCATGTATATACAGTGTGTCAGCCAACCCCAACATCAGGATTTCCTAAACACTGGCACCAGAGTATGCAACACAAAGAGGAAAAGTCAGTACATGTTTGTGTGAAACAGTAGGGATAGGGAGGTAAGCTAATCGGTGGGCAAAGGAAACAAGAATGGGGCAAGAGGGGCCCAAGAAATACAATATGTTGGATCACACAGATTCATTCTGATAAGGGTTGTGTGTGTTCAAGTGCCTTGATCAAAGGGAAAGCACCACTGTGGGAATGGAGCCACAAGATCCAGACCAGTAACTATTAAAATCCACACACACACCAAAAAACCTCTCCCTCATCTCCAGAGGTGTTTGTCCTCAACCAGAGTGCTGAAGTAAGCCACAAAATTAGACCTGGGAATGACTTCAGTTCAGGTCTTCTGTCCACAGCTGTCACTGTTTCTGACACCCCCCAAGTGAGGGCAGGTGGGGCTATTGTCCAGCAGGACTTCTGATTTGGCCACTGAAGATTTGGTTAGCTGTGCAGATTTTTTAAAAGTTGCTTCAGGAACAGCTGCCACCACAGAAGTATCTTCACTGCATTACTGTGTGTGTATGCAAGAAAATGTTTTTAAACCGTATGTTCATTTTAAAAAGGCATCATGTTAAACCAAACTTCTATGTAAAATTCTGATGAGTTACTATTAGAGTTTTGTATAACCTCACTCCCTGACATTTTGTGGTTTGCTCCGTCTCTGGAGAAAGCCATTTTGTAGTTGTACCCACCACCATGTTTCAGAATTCCAAAGGTGCCGGGGACTCTTGGTGTAGACATTACGGACCTTGATAGCCCAGTAGTCTGATCTGGAATAAGGTGACTTCATGTGTCTTGTAACCTTGGACATGCACACATACATACAAAGTCCTTGCTCAGCTTGTTATCATTTGGTTTGGTTGGTTACAGCAGATCACCACTTGCTGGGCCTTTCTTTATGTTGCGCATTACAACCAAAAAGAATATCTCTATGTATATGCAGCATGTACTTCCCTCATTATGAATTATCTGTATGTGGTAGTCATTTCACTGAGATTAGAGAGGTACAGCATCCTACTGTATGCATTACAGATCTTGGTCTGTTGCAGCAAAAAACCTGAAAAGGAGTCTGGCACCTTAAAAGACTAACATATTTGTTGTGTCCGCTGGCCGCCACCGGGGCCAGCGAGTATCCCAAAGCTTGACTCTGGGAGAACAATAGGGACTAGGCTCCTAGTCCCTCCACTGGGGAGCCAATGAGCACCGTGGCGGGAGATTCAAACCCACCAACGGGGCTCAGGGGTGTGTCCCCAAGAGTGTATATAGTTGGCCTGCCGGCCGTTAGCGGAATCTCTGGTTGTGTACCAATAAAGCGTGCTATGCACTATGCCAGTCTTTGTCCTTCATCCATGCGGCAAACCCCACTACACAATAATATTTATTGAAGCCCATAGTAGCAGATTTATTGAGCTCATGAAAACTTACACTTCAATAAATCTGTTAGTCTTTAGGGTGCCACAAGACACCAGCTGGATATGTGGGATTTACAACACTGCGTTTCAGAAACTGAGTGCTGAAGGTTAAGTGGAGATCCTGGGAGGCAGGGGGAGAGATGTGTGTTAGGAGGACCGATATTGAGAAAGAAGGGGGGGAGCTGAAAACTGGAGAGACCGGAAGGACTGGGGAATCTGGGAAAGGAAGTAATGGGACAAGAGGGGGAACTTGAAATAGGCATTTGGAAGGGTTGCCAACCTCCAAATGGTGGCTGGAGATCTCCTGCTATGACAACTGATCTCTAGGCAATAGAGATCAGTTCACCTGGAGAAAACGGCCTAATTAAGTCCCTCCCCTCCCCAAACCCCGCCTTCCTCAGGCTCCATCAACAAAATCTCCAGGTATTTCCCAACCCAGAGCTGGCAACCCTGGCATTTGGGCATATTTGCAAGGGGGGTAGTGTTTATGCTGGGAAGCTAAAGTGAAAGAAGCTTGGGGGTTGCTGTGGGTTAATGGAGGGAAGGAAATACAGTTTGGAATGTGGGCAACAGCAAACTGGGGTTTGGGGGGTGTAGTGTATTCCAAAGCTGCCATGGAATGCATGATGTATGTGAAACATCTCATTGACTTGTAATGTTAAGCTTCGTCCTGGGCTAGGATCCAAATACATCCAATCGTGTTACTACCCCAGGAAGCACCTAACCAATCACCTTCTAGCAAGCTCCCTGAGCGGGAACATCCGTGATTGGTCCTTATATGAACAACCTTATTGGTTGGTATTTGTACAGTGGGTGTGGCTACATTAGCCGGGAATGTTTAAAAGCAGGACAGCTGCAATGTAAAGGCTGTTCTGGCTATCAGATGTTGATCCGTGTTTGAGTTGTGTTCGAGTTGAAGAATAAAGTCGTGTTCTTGCTGAATCACTCTCCAACTGCTTTGTTAAGTGAGTGACTTAATGGGGGGGGGGGAGATATGGAAGAGGAGGAGGAGGCCTGGAAAAATATCTAGACCCAACAATTCTCAACCCTTTATGGAAATAAAAATGCTTTGTGAGCATCCATGCAGGAGTCCCTTCTGCTGAGTTGGCAGAGAATGCCTTATTAGCTGGCCTCCAGGTGGCAAGGAGTGGACCTGGGGCCTTCTGCAGGCAAAGCAGCTCACACAGATCAAGATGGGCAGCCGTGTTAGTCTGTCTGTAGCAGCAGAAAAGAGCAAGAGTCCAGTAGTCTTTAAGGTGCTACTGGACTCTTGCTGTTTTCTAAAATTTGTGGCAGGCTATGAGCTTTTGCGAGTCGCTGCTCCCTTCTCCAGATACCACACAGAGCAATCCTATGCAGAGTTACTCCACTCTAAAACTGCTCAAATAAATGGGCTCAAACTGGAGTATCTCTGCATAGGATTTCCCCGTAACTCTGCCACTGAGCCACCACCTTGCCACAACAGGTATCTCCTTGCAAGTAAATATATGAAGATGTGAAGGTGCTTTATGTTGAGCTGGGCCACTGGTCTTTCAAAGTCCATGTTTTCTACTCTTGACTGGCAGTGGCTGTCCCAGGTTTCAGGTCAAGGTCTTTCATGTTGCCTCACCTGGGCTGAGGCTCAGTGGTAGAAAGTCCTTGGTTCAATCCTCAACATCTCCAGTTTAAAAAATGTGGATGACGAAGAAGCGACTGTTTGGGTTTGGGCACTGTGTTAGGCAAGCCTCTTCCAAGTCCAGGTACCCCAGCTTCTTCTCTGGACTGAATAATCCAGCTAATGCAGATAGTGTCCAGAATTATTCACTCCCAGCAGAGGCAGATTTGAATGAGACAAAGCCAATGAATCATTTAGACAGCAGACAGATTCCTTTTGGGGCCAATGCATTGCATTCTCAGGAGTCCGTAACTGTTTGCTTCATTTATTTCACAGACTGTGCTCTTGCAATACTCCACTGTGTCCAGTGTTGCAGTTTGAGAGTTAATGACCTAACACTCTCTTTTTTATCCAAATTCCACCTCCTTATTAGAAGCAGTTCCTGTAATCTCTTAAATCTCCATTTTCCCTATAAGTACAGCTTTTCTGAATTTCAGATGTGTTTTGATACACCAGCCCTCCGGAGCACTAGCAATTATTGCCATTGTTTTCTGCCCAGGGATCAGACATAATGGCTGTGCTTACAGACTTTCTTATGCTCACGGTGGAAATATTTAGATGTATCATCCATTCTCTGCTTCAGTGGATAATGAAACCCCCGGAGAAAACAGTTGCTAATGAAATCTGCTTGATAGCAGGAGCAGCCAGTACAACTGGCATTGGGCGCCTTTTGGCACTGGAATTTGCCCAAAGGAGAGCTACCCTCGTCTTGTGGGATGTTGACTCAGAAGGTAATGAAAACATAGCGAGGGAAGTGCGTGAGCTGGGCGTCAGGGCTTATGCTTACACTTGTGATGTGAGTCGACGGGAAGAGGTCTACGCTGCTGCTGAGAAGGTGAGGAGAGATGTAGGAGATGTCACCATCTTGGTCAATAATGCCAGCATCGTAACTAGGAAGCCCATCTTGCAGTGTCCAGATGAACTTCTGGAGAGGACCATGAGGACTAACTGTCATGCTCATTTTTGGGTAAGTGGCATTTCTTGCAACAAAAATGAAAGCATTCCATCTAACTCTTCCAGAGTTCTCAGTCCATTTTCTCCCACAATGAAATCTCCTAACAGAGACATATTGATTAAAGTTTCCCTATGAGCAGAAGCATGAACTGGGAGCCTGCAGCTCTAAGAGCCCAATCCTATTAATTCAGAGCCGGCCTAATCATGGCAGTGCAAGTCCACAATCCTCTGTGGCGGGTGCAGTGGCGGACCTACATTTTTGGGACCCTGAAGCTTGAACTGTTATGGGGGCCCCTTCTCAACCAACAACAATAGGGCAATATCCAACAAGGTCCAAAGAGCCTTTGCTACCCTTGCAAGGACCTAGGGGCCCAAATGGTGGAGAATGGGGTGGTGGGGTGGAGCCCTTGAAAATGGACCATACACCAGCAATGAGGTCTGGGTAACCGCTGTTCGGATTCTGCAAGCCCCTGAGAAAATTTTGAGATTTGACCAATTACAAGGGTCATTTTGAGGCCACATGAAACGGGTATTAGAGCATATTCTAAGGTCAATATTAAGTGCTTCAACCCATTGGCTTATGATTCTGTCATTAAAATAGCATTTTAATAACAAACACTTAAAAAAATTCCATCAATTTTGTTGAAAAATTCACTCAATTAAAAAAAAAGGTTGCTTCAGGGCCCCTCCAGGGATTAGGGGCTCTGAAGCTTAAGCTTCATGAGTTTCTGTAGTAAATCTGCCCCTAGGTGGGTGCTGAGATTTCAGAGGATAATCTGTGCCCTACCTGGATAAAACAGGCTAGCCTGATCTCATCAGATCTCGGAAGCTAAGCAGGGTTGGCCCTGGTTAGTATTTGGATGGCAGACCATCAAGGAATATCAAGGGCGCTACACAGAGGCAAGCAATGCCAAACTACCTCTGAAAGTCTTGGTCCTTGAAACCCCTACGGGGTTCCCATAAGTCAGCTGTGACTTGATGTGGTGAAATGGCTGCCAGGCAGAGGCAGCAGTGTATTTTAAAATGGATGCCAGCCTGGTAGTCCTTAGGAGGGGGGAGGTACTCCTTAGGGAACAATGGAGCTGCCATACCTCCCTGCCTACAGTTCCCGGAAGCTGTAGGGAAAAGAGCAGGAAAATATGGACACACCCCAGGGGTGGAGCCAGGGAGGTAGAGGCTTTGGCTCCTGAGGGGGGAAGTTCAGTCTCAGCCTGGTCTGGCCTTCAGCTCAGCTTGGACGGCAGCTTCGAGGGAGCGTACAGGTGGGGGCTAACCCTAACCCTAACCCTAACCTCAAACTCCAGGGCATCCAGGCCACTATAAACAGTGGTGGACAGCCAGGAGAGTAACTGTACCAGTGACCAGTCTGGTGGAGGGCTGGGGGGTTTCTCCACAACAACAGGAGGGGGAAAGCAAAACCCATCCTGAGGCCCACAACCTCCAGAGATAGAGAGGGGTGTATAGGGGACAGAGAATTGGTGTTTTAAATCGTATTTATTTTCTGCCCAGGTTGTGTTAATGTGCTTTTGTTTATTTTCTGTGCTTAACTTGTACATAGTTAAAATAAACTTTTTTGAGTTAAATAAGACCTGGTGTGCTGTGACCACCTAGTCATCCCTGCTCAGCATGTTACCAGGGGCAAAGGGAGGATAGGGAACACAAACGGGCCCAAATCGGAGGGGTTTCCAACTCTCCAAAGGGCACCCAACGAGTGTGGTACCAACTTCCCAAGGTTGGGGAATCAGCCAGAGGGGTCTCACTGTCCCTCTGGGAAGGCGATGTCAATTCAGTGAGTGGTGGCAGCATGTAACGAAAGGAAATAGCCCCACCAGGAAAGGGTGGGAAGGCAAAAACAGGGGCTTGCGAGCCACAGAACGGCTGAGGGTGGGTCCCCGTTTCACCACACTTGACAGCACTCCAAAAAAAATCTGTGTCAGGGAATGTTTTGGGGAGCAAGCCACTGTTTGTAGCTTGTTGATGTGTGTGGGGCAGTTTAACAAGTGGAGTGATATTCTGCATTTTGGACAATGTGTCTGAGAACCTCTCAATCTGCCATAGGCATCCAGGACACAGATACAACTGAGGCAGTACAGACGGACGTTTGTGAATTTTTGGTGTGTGTTTCTAAAATATATGATGGCGCCTAAGAATGTGGATCTGAGAGGGAAGGAGGCATGGTATAGCCTGAACTTGTCAGATCTTGGAAGCTAAGCGGGGTCGGTATTGGATGGGAGACCACCATGGAAGACTCTGCAGAGGAAGGCAATGGCAAACCACCTCTGCTTCTCACTTGCCTTGAAAGGCCCTTGCTGAGGTCGCCATATGTCAGTTGCAACTTGATGGCACTTTAAAATATCAGTTTAGTGGCATGTATCCAACCATATGTGGAATTTGTGGAACTCACTGACCCCCCCCGTTTCGCTCCGGGGGGGGGATCAGCAGACCTGTAGGAGCAATGCTGGGGGCAAAGTAGAATTATGTAGTTGGAAGAGAATTGAGAGAAATTGCTGCCTCCTCTTCCTCAAATGGAAATGCCATTTCATCAGAGGAACTGCGTGGCAGGATACAAGCCAATATTGATCCCAGGTTAGCTAACGTGGAACACAATTGGGTGAGCTAAGAAAAAGAAACTATTAAAATAGCATCCGTCAAGGAGTCCAAGGCTGAACCCCGTGAGTTTCCAGGACTGATGTACACAAGCAGCTAAACCTTTTAAAAATGTTTGTAAAGCTTTATTTAATATCTTTCAGAACAAAAATGTTTAATCTACAGAAAACACAACGCTCTAAAACAGGGGTGTCGAGCTCATTTGTTATGAGGGCTGGATCTGACATAAACGAGACCTTGTTGGGACAGGCCATGTATGTCATAAAATGTAATGCCAGGTAGCGGAGATATAAACTTGATAAAGGACACAAGCACAACAGGTTTTTTTTTACTTAAAAGAAAACATACTTAAAACACTAGCACTCTTGCAATATTTTGTTTATTTAACAGTGTCTGAAAATTGACGCCCCTTGCTCTGAATTATTGCATCAAAATGTCTGTGCAGTAGCAATCGAGTATGCTGTTCAGGTGCGTATCTGTAAGCTGCAAACATACTTTTGATTTAGAAGAAGAAGAAGAAGAAGAAGAGTTGGATTTATGCCCTGCCCTTCACTACCCAAAGGAGTCTCAGAGCGGCTTACAATTTCCTTTCCCTTCCCTTCCCCTCCCCTCCCCACAACAGACACCCTGTGAGGTAGGTGGGGCTGAGAGAGCTCTGACAGAAACTGCTCTTTTTCAAGAACAGCTGTGCTAGAACTATGGCTTGCCCAAGGTCATCCAGCAGGTGCAAGTGGAGGAGTGGGGAATCAAACCCGGTTCTTCCAGATTAGAGTACCACTACACCAAACTGGCTCTTTTATAGTTTAATTACAGAAATCTCATGCTCAGTGTTCTGAGTCTAGGGCCCAGGGGAAAACATGAAATGGCTGGGCATTACGAGCTTTTGTACATAAATTGCTTCGTGTGCTGGTCAAGAAGGCATCCTGACACATCCTGAGAAGGCATCCTGACACAGACTGAGTGCTATGTATTTGTCTGCAAAACTATAGTCTTTCCCAGAGAAATAACTACAACTCCTCTGAGGCAGTTCAAGAATAGAGAGACAGCTATAGTGGTATCAGCCTACAGTCTGGGAAGCTTAAATTCAAAATCCCCAGTCTACAAAGGAAATGTACTGGGTGAACTTGGTCTGGACACACACTCTAAGCCTAATCCACCTCACTGGCTTGTTGTTATTCCTCATCTAAATAGTTCACATTGCTTTTCTATTGAGAAAGACTGGATCATGAGGGCATGAATACAGTGAAAAGGGGGCGGGAACCCGGTTGCACCCAGGAGCGCCCTGGCATAGTGAGTCCAACAGAACACACACTGTAGCGAGGCACGCAAAAGTCATACCCTGAATAAAACTTTGTTGGTCTTAAAGATGCTTTGTATTTCTCTCTTGCTATTGAGGCAGCTGAGCAAAGCAAGACAGGAGGAAGGGGAGGAGCCTCAGCCAATGGAGGGGAAGAAAGGCTTGCCTTTGTCTCCTGTGTAATTGAGGCAGCCTGGCTAGGAAGCAAGCTCTGGCTCGTTCCCTCCCTCCCCCGGGGAGGGACGGGGGAGGAGCCTCAGCCAGTGCAGAGAACAGAAGCTTGCCTATCTATCTCTCCTATGTGATTGAGAGAGTCTGGTAAAACAATCTGCAATGTAGCAGCAGAACTGGAGAAAGAAGCAGAAGGCAGCCAGTTCCTTGAGGGCTGGATAGGAGCCCTCCGAGGGCCTGATCTGGCCCACGGGCTGCATGTTTGACACCCCTGCTCTAAAATCATGCAGCAAGAAAAACAAGAAGAACACGTTTCCAAGACCTGCGTTAGATGGCAGAAAGCTTAAGAGTCAAAGGCCATAGCTCAATCGTTCTCTACATTGCTGTCTATTGCAAAATGAGCATATCATAGTCCAGGCCTTCAGTCCATCAGAATCCAAACTAGTCTCCTTTCTCCAGGCTCTTAGCTCAATTAAAGTTTTTCGGCCGAGTAGTATCAGGTGATGATGACATCCAATCAGGACACATTCTTGCAGAAACCCTTTAGAAAGTTACGTCATCACTTCTGATTCCCCCCTCCCATCCTGTGGGCTGCAGGTTCTCATAAGAAGCTCATTACCACATTTCCAGCTCTGGCCTTGAAGATGGTAAGGGCTGTGTAGGCCGATAGACCCAATTAGCAACCCCTGCAAGATGGAATAAGCCCGCTACTATTCACGTTAATCCTTGAGAGGAATTGGGGGTTCCTTGCCTCACAGCATCTTGTTCCGCTCTTATTTAATTGTTCAACATGACTCAGCGTAAGATACCAGGAGGCAGCCAGCAGAGTTTTAATTCCCCAAAGGCAGCAAAAAAAGGAATCATCAACCCTATATTTACGTATTCTAAAGTAAGTCTCGGTGAATTTAATGAGGTACATTCTCCAGTAACTATGCAGAAGATTGGGCAGTTATACAGCTTAGGAACTTGTAATGTAGAAATATATCCAGTCCTCTTTAAAGAAAAATCTACAGAACCATCATTTTATGGCTCACTTCATTTTGTAATGAGTTTCCTACTAACCGTTATTTACCTTTCTGCATTGCTTCCTGCTTTTCCTACAAGGTTTCATCCCTCTGCCCACCTTACAGAGTACACAGATGGGGTCAGGGGCAATGTTCCCTCTAAGCCGTGGAGTCTTGTGAGCAAAAATTCTACTTTGTGAGCTACTGGCATTAAAGTTGTGAGCAAGCGATTTGGCTACTACATAAATTAGTTTGCTCTGGAGCCATCCTTCCTGAGCTGAGACAAAAACGTGTGAGCTGGAGGCTAAAAAACAATGAGCTAGCTCACATTAACTCAGCTTAGAGGGAACACTCCCCAAGAGGAATTGCATGTTCTCCTTGGTTGCCAACACTGGGGTTCCTGATTCAGATGCGGACAGTGATACTTGTGGAGAGGCTCCAAGCTTCCCCCCTGGAGCGTTTTCTTAACCTGAAGCAGTCCCAGAGAACACTGTTTGGGGAAGTCTGTTTCTTCCCAGGGATAGATGTCAATATTCCCAGCAGATCCACTCATGCTCACCCTAAGACTGTTTCAGGTTGGGGAAACATCAGTGGGCCGAGGAGCTGAAGCCCTTTGTCCACATACTTGGTGGTCTTGATCTTAATCAGGAACCACAGTCATGGAAAGTGAAGATAACCCACAAGCCATGTGTGATGATCACACAGGCTGGGGACCCCTGATCCAACCTGTGTATTTCATTATGTGTGAAGCCGAGTTATAGGGTTAGGTACATAAAGAAGTTACCCAAAGTGGTATGTTTGGGGTTTATCCAAGTAGGTTCTGCTTCCAAGCACGATTGGTGGTTTTGCAGCAACTGATTCTGGAAAGCAGTTTATCAGTCAAACCCTGACAGAACACAGACTGGCTGAAATGATGACAAGACCATTGGTAGTGGAAGGGCATTTTAAGAGGACTGAAATGAAGGGTAATCTTGTTACAGTCTTTAGCCTTGTCACATGGGCTGCTAAACCCAAAACGCCTCCAAAGGAACTTTAAGTGGGTATTTCTCTGCAGGAACAGGGAAAATGGAAAACATTCGGCTGAAAACAAGGCCTGGTGGCTCCACAGTACAACTGACTAGGTCCATCAATGGCTGCAAGCCATTAGAGACAGCAGACCTCCGAAAGCCAGTGCTGGGAAGCAGTAGCAGGAGACACTCTTTGCCTCTGTGCCAGGGATGTCAAACTCATTTGTAACGAGGACCGGATCTGACATAAATGTCACTTTGTTGGGCTGGGCCCTGTGTGCCATAAAATGTAATGCCAGGTACTGGATATATGAACTGTATATAAAAGACAGCAGCTCATAAACGCTGATTTGGTGTATCCTCACTGCAAGACCCCATGGGCTGGAAGGGGGTGCAGAGGAAAACCACATGGGCAGACTGGAGAGCCAGCAATGTAGCACTGGGCAGATGCTCCCATGCTGCTTGACTACTGCAGACTATGTTGTTCCGCTGTGCTGAAGCCACAGTCGGAGTGGCTCCACCCACTCCCCTCCCTGGGCAGTCTTCTGTTCCCTCCCTTGCAGCAGGCCACATAAGAGCCCTGGATGGGCCTTATGCTTGACACACCTGCTCTATGCTGTGTTTGCCCTCCAGGTCAGCTGACTGGCTTCTGTGTGAAACAGGATGCTGGACTGGATAGACCACTGGCCTGATCCATCCGGGCTCTTATCTCTTGTTAGAATGATATTGAGAGTTAACACCAGTCCAAACCCATTGAAATCAAAGAGGAACTCAGCCTAGCACTCCATGGCTAGTCTGATGATAATCCAGTTTTGGGGAAATTCTTGGGGATTAGGGGGTAATACTTGGGGAGGGTGGAGTTTGGAGTAGGGAGGGAGATCAGTGGGGATGTGATGCCATAGAGTCCACTCTCAGGAGCTGCTGTTTCCTTCAGATGAATGGATCGCTGTAGCTGGGAGATCAGGTGTTTTTTCCCCTTCATTTTTTAATTGAGAATATATTACAATTTCATACAGATGTTTCTTTCCTAATATATTATACTGCTTTTGAAACAAAACAAAACAAAAAAAACCCCATTGAGGTGACATGTCTGTTTATATCTTAATCCCAATCTTGTTTATAACCTCTTCTTTTTCTTATTTCCTTATATTACCCGCTTATAATACCACCATGCAACTTCCTGTATATCATATTCTATCATATTCTTCTTGTGTCTTCTTCAGTACCTAGAAAAGAAAGCTGGACGGGGTTGCCTCCGATACTGGGTGCTGTAGGGGAAATCCCTCCAGCAGGAGGGTAACCTCCACCCTTTTACCAGAGGTCTTTGGGGGAGCACACCCTTTACCTCCTTGCTATGCCCTTGTTATAATACTTCAACTCCTTTCTAATAGTTACTCCTTGTATCTAATTCTATGTTCCCAACTTATATTTATTTATTTTAATTGCTCTCCACATAACTTAATATGCCATTGTCAAGTCCCAAGACCCACTGTCCCCTTCAAACTCCTCCGTCTGTTTGCTTAGTAACTGCGTCCAAACGTTTTTTGCCTGTGGTCTCATTGTAAGTGGTGAGAGTTTTTCCATTTAGATTGACTACTAGGTGGCCGAGTGGAAGCCATCTATTCTGAATTTCATGGTCTCTCAACGCCTTCGCTGTTTCTCGTAGTCTGCGTCTTGCTATGGGAACCTCTGCTGGAATGTCGACGTATAGAAAAATGATGGTATCCTCAAGAGGTAAACCCTGCTTTTCCCTTGCAATTTTAAAAAGTTTGTTTTTTGTCTGTACCTCTTTGAATTCGATTGCAATGTCTGGGGAGGCTTCTGCAGAAGCTCTTTTAGAAACGTTCAGCTGGAAGACTGAGGTAATAATCTCTTCAGAAATCCCTGCTTCCCCAGCTGCGAGGAGGATCTGTTGCAGCCATTTATTTAAAGAAGCAGTGAGGTTTCCTGCTGCGCTGAAACTTGTTGAGACTCCTCTAAGTTTGGATTTCCTTTCTCTTTGTTTAGTTTCCTGTAGTATGATTTTATTTTTCGTCCATGCCTCAAATTCTTTCAGCTCTTTCATCTCATCTGCTACTTTCCTAGCTGTCTGGTGTGCAGCTTCAGCCTTCCTTTCCGCCGACTTTAGTGCAGCGGTGAGCTCGTCCAGGTTCTTATTTATTGGTTCAGCTCCTCAGAGTTTGTGTTAATCTTCCTTGGAGGTCTGGGGGGGGGGGGTCTTGGCTCCCTTCTTTCCTCTAGTCTTTCCCATACCTGGCATTGAAGTTTGTGTCAGCGTTGGTTTTGTTTGGAGAGCAAAACTGTTGTTCTTCAGTGGGAGTAGCAGGAGCGTCGAAGGGATGCAGCCAGCCGGAAGCTCAGCTACCTGGGAGATCAGTTGTAATTCCAAGAGAACTCTAGGCTCCACCTGTAGTTTGGCAATCCTAGTTTGGCTTGTACCACTTATGTATCTGAAGATGTGACTTATGTAGCTGAAAATTCTTTTGTACAAAAAAAAGGCCCCTCTCTATAGAAAACTAATTACCAGGGGGCAGGTTTCTAGCTAGGGTTGCCAGGTCCTTCCTGGCCACTGATGGAGGGGGGTGAGTTGTCAGATCCAGGTTGGGAAATACCCAAAAGATTTGGGGGTGGAGCCCGGGGAGGACAGGGACCTCAGTGGGGTACATTGTTATAGAGTCCACTATCCAAAGCAACCATTTTTTCCTGGGGAACTAATCTCTGTAGTCCAGAGAGGAGTGTCATGAGAGAGCCAGGGCTCAGTGATAGTGAGGACTCCTCAGGAGAAGAGGAGCCTCGTGTAGCCAGCTCTGAGTTAACAGAAGCTGGCAAGCAGGAAGATGAGCTGCAGGCTAGTCAGGGTTCACAGCCAACAGCTGATATGGCACCCTCCAGCCCTGACTCAACAAGTGAAACTCAGTTGGTCATTCCCAGGCCTCCAGCATCACCCACACCCTTAGAGCGCCACAGACAGAGGTTGAGAACAGAACTCCAGGCAAGATGGCAAACTGCATGCCTCCTGGCCCGACGATAGCTGCTTGCTGATAACAAAGATGAGTACCTGAGCAGCTGGTTGCAAGCTTCACCCTTAGGTACCAAGAGAGGCTTTTAGGTGTGGATGCAACGCATACGATAGATGCTAAGCCACTGACTTTGGACTGTCCAACTATGCCGTGTGTGACTTCTGGAGCCCTGACCTTTGGACTGTACAACTCTGCGCTGCCTGATACCTGAACCTACAAGCCAGTACAATGAGCTCTAATTCGGGGGCTGCAGCTGGTGCAGAATGCGGCAGCCAGGCTGGTAATGGGGGTCCCAAAATGAGATCACATCCAGCCTGTACTGAAAGCGCTGCACTGGCTGCCTATAGTGTTCCGGATTCGCTTCAAAATGCTGGTGCTTACCTTTAAAGCCCTACATGGCCAGGGTCTGGCATACCTGAGGGACCGCCTTTCCCCATACAGGCCCCAAAGAGCACTTCGGTCAGGGTCACAACACTGCCTAGTGACCCCGGGACCTAAAGAGGCCAGGCTTGCTGCCACAAGGGCCAGGTCCTTTTCGGTGACGGCTCCTACCTGGTGGAATGAGCCCCCAGAGGAGATTAGGGCCCTGCGGGACCTTTTACAGAGCTCTTCCGCCAGGCTTTTGAGTAGGAGCCGCCGCCGCCACTATTACCACCATCATGTACTACAGAGCAGTGCCGTCGGGGTGGGCTGATTAGCCAACTGGAACATCTCGGCCTATGGCACCCCCCCCCTTTTCTGTTGACCTCATGGTGATATATAATAATGAGTGAGTATTTTAACTACCGATGCATCCTGTAAGATTGAATTATGTTTTAAGTGGCTAACTGTGTAATTTTATCGCACTTTGCGTGCCTAAATTGTTTTAATGTGTTATATTTTATTGCACTGTTGTGCCTGTGTAAGCCGCCCTGAGCCCACATGCGGGAGGGCGGGGTATAAATGAAATAAAATAAAATAAATAAAATAAAATAATTGTGGGGGATCCCCAGAAAAGATTAATCAGTCACATGAGCTACCACCTGTAGTCTGAACTACTATAATACAGGTTTAACCCTTAATGGTATATAACCCTAGAGACCTGTGATTAGGATTTCCTCCTTGTTAATGGTAAACAAGTAGTGAAAACCAAGGCTGACTGTGAAGAGCTCCAAGAGGACCTCCACAAACTGGGTGAGTGGGCGACAATGTGGCAAATGAAGTTCAATGTTGGTAAGTGTAAGGTGATGCACATTGGGACAACCAGCTTCAGGTATAGGCTAAGGGGAATAGAATTTGCTGAGTCTGAGAGGGGAAAAGATCTTGGGGTCGTAGTGGATAGCTCAGTGAGTGTCAACCCAATGTGCTGCAGCAGTGAAAAAGGCAAACTCTACCTTAGGGATTAATAGGAAAGCGACTGGGAATAAAACGGCCGATATTGTAATGTCCCTGTATAGATCCATGGTGCAGCCTTATTTGGAATATTGTGTACAGTTCTTGTTGCCATATCTCCAAAAGAGCTGGAAAAAGTGCAGAGGAGGGCAACCAAGATGATTCGGGGGCTGGAGTACCTTTCCTATAAGGAAGGGCTGAACAGACGGGGACTTTTCAGTTTAGAAAAGAGACAACTAAGGAGGGACATAATAGAGGATTATAAAATTATGCATGGGGTGGAGAGAGTTGACAAAGAGAAAATGTTCTCTTGTTTCCAAAATATTAGAACTCAAGGTCATCTAATGAAGCTGATGGGCAGTAAGTTCAGGACAGACAAAAAGAAATTCTACTTTACACAGAGAGTGGCAAACATGTGAAATTCGCTGCCAGAGGATGTACTGATGGCCACAGGAATAAACAGCTTTAAAAGGGGATTAGATAGATTCATGAAGGAGAAGTCTATCAGTGGCTACTAGCTGTGGTGGCTGAGGGGGAACCTCTACATTCGGAGGCACTACTAAACTTTGGAATCCCAGAGCCTGGAGGCAACATTAGGGGAAGGCCTCAGCCTCTATGCCCTGCTGTTGGCCCTTCAGAAGAACTGGTTGGCCACTGTGTGAGACAGGATGCTGGACTAGATGGACCATTGGTCTGATCCAACAGGGCTCTTTTTATGTTCTTAAACACAATGGGTAGGTTGTGATAGCCCTTTTGCAAAGCTGGCCTTGGAATGCTGGCTCTTTTTATGTTCTTAAACACAATGGGTAGGTTGTGATAGCCCTTTTGCAAAGCTGGCCTTGGAATGCTGGTTCTGTGTGTGCAACTGTAATAAGCACATGGTGCACATGCACAGTGAAATCTGTTGTTTTTCTGCAGACTGTCAAGGCTTTCCTTCCACAAATGATCAAGAAGGGACATGGCCACATTGTCACCATAGCTGGATCACTGGGGCTCTTTGCAACCGGTTCCATGGAGGTTAGTAACTTACAGTCAGTTAAATCTTACCATTATACACCTGCTCTCTCAGAAAGTGTCCTGTTTCTTGTTCTGTGACCTTCAGAATCAGAACCAGCATAACCTAGAAAAACATGGATGTTTTTTCTGCATACTGCCTTGTCTGATTCTGAAAGCTTAGGATCAACAACGGTCAATGAAAAGGAAACCCCAAAAGAGTAGGGCAGAGTCAGGACTATCCAAAACATCCAAAAGGCAGGAACGATCAAACGAAAAACATCTGGAATGTCTGAATCCCAAATGGAAAAATATAATGAAGTACAAGAAAGGGGACCCACGAAAATCACGGGGGGAGGAGCGGGGGAGCTCCACACAGAGCAAGCGGAGGTGGAAGAAGCTTCCCCCCTCCCGTCGGTTCCCCCGTCTCCTGCATCCCCCCAACTACCACCCCCAGCTTGCCGCCCCCCCCAGTCTCTCTCTCTTCCCCCCCATTCTCTCTCTCCCCCCCTCGGCAGTCTCTCTTCCCCGCTCCCGGCCGCCTCCTCCGCCTCCTCCTCAAAGTGAGGCCCGCGGCTTGCAGCCGCCGGGGCTCGCCGGGCCTTGCCGTCGCCGCCTCCTCCTCCTCAAAGTGACCGGTTCCTCGCTCCCCTCCCCCCCTGAATCGAGGCAGTTCGCAGAGCATTCCCTGCGCATGCGCAGGGGACGCTCTGTGACTTTTGGTGGGATTTAAGTATCCCCCCGATTTTTTTTCCAGCTTTTAAGATTTTTGTGCACACCTGGGGACCGTCCCAAGTGTGCACAAAAATCCCCCTCCCCCCCAGGTTACTTCGATGTGCGGAAATAAGTATTCGCACACCAGGGGGCGACTTGGCTATTTAATGAAGTATGGTATAGCCCAATCTTGTCAGAAGCTAAGCAGGGTCAGTACTTGGAAAGGAGACCATCAAGGAAGACTCTACAGAGGAAAGCAATGGCAAACCACCTCTGCTTTTCACTTGCCTTGAAAGCCCCTTGCTGGCATTGCCATTAAGTCAACTGTGACCTCACAGCAATTTATGCACACATCAAGCTGATTGGTGAGAAAAGGAAGTTCAGACCTCCGTATCCCAAGTGATGCCCAGGGGGAGAATGCCTGTAATGAAAAATGTTTTTTCCCCCACCATAGGGCTACTGTGCAAGCAAGTTTGCAGTGGTCGGGTTCCATGAAGCACTGAGCCACGAGCTGAAAGCAAAAAGAGTCAACGGTGTGAAGACTACTCTCGTGTGCCCTTATTTTGGTGACACTGGCCTCTCAGGATGCTTTGGAATCAGGTAACAGCCCTGACCTGGATGGCCCAGGCTAGCCCGATGATGACAAATCTTTGAAGCTAAACAGGGTTGGCCCTGGTTAGTGCTAGGGGTGTGCACTCAATATATACTGAGCTGAATAAATACCTGAAAAACACCTTATTGGTATTTTCCAGGTATTTATTCAGCCGAATATAGATTGAAGAATCTGATTTGGCTACCGAAATAGCCACACCCAAATAAAATCCAATTATTCAGCTTTTATTTGGGTGCGGCTGAAAGGCATTTAAAGAGACAGCAGTCCCTTTAAATGCCCTTTTTACTCCTTTGGTTTTAATGGATGATGGGGGCAATTGGGGGAGGGGCATAGAATTGTACTCCCTGGTCCAATCTTTTTAAAACTTGGGGTTTATTTTATTTTTATTTTTTGAGGAGAGGCACCAGCAGCTATGCTGCAGATTTGGTGCCTCTGCATCAAAAAACCGCTCCCTAGAGCCCCGAATACCCTGGATCAATTCTCCATTATACCCTATGGGGTATAATATACCCTGTATCCTGTGGAGATGGTCCCCATAGGGTATAATGAAGCTGAATAAATTCAGGTTTCCCAAATATTTACCCAAATCTCAATACAATACCAATATTGGTATTCAGGAATATTTGGAATACCGATATTTTTTGGGTCCAATAGACCTGACACCCCTAGTTAGTACTTGGGTGGGAGATTGCCAAGGAAGATGAGGGGCTGCTACTCAGAGGCAGGGAGTGGCAAACCACTTCTGGATGTCTCTTGCCTTGAAAACCCTATAGAGTCACTGTAAGTCAGCTGCAACTTGGTGGAATTTTCCACCAGCAACTTACAAGGGACTCACACTCAGGCAGATCCGAACCGATCAACTCATTTCCAGACGCAGAAGTTTCAGTGATGCATTTAAAGCCTCTGGGTGGATTCAGACCACCATTGTCCCCACTGAGTGACAATTTCAATAGATACTACCAACTGAGAAGCCAGAGGGATCCGAAAAAGTCCAGCTGCCTTGAACAGAGGCTCAGCTCAGACATCGCACAAAACCATGGTTTAACGATATGGTTAGTTAGGATTCATCAGACATGGACAAACTGGTTTATTAACCACCCTTAGTTTTAACTAAATTTTCACGTAATATCTGAATGCCGGTAGGTTTGGTTGTTCTCCAGGGATGCCCTCCCAGATGACAAAGAGCAGGAAATGAAGCTAGCATTTGTTTCTGGATGATTGGGAGCTGAATCCCAGTTTCACGAACCAACCACAGTTAAAACAAGCCATGGCTTTGTTCTGAGGCAGTGAGCAGTGACGCATGAAAGCTCATCCCCTGCCACAAATTCTGTTAGTCTGTAACGGGCTACCAGACTCCTGCTTTTTCCTACTGCTACAGGCAAACACGGCTACGCATTTTGATCTATTTCCATGGCTTTGTGTTTTGTCAGAACCGAGACAGGATCAGACAGCTGGCCTTTTGTGACCTGGTGGTTTGTGTTATTGTAAAGCGTTGGGCTACCCTTGAAGACAACCTGCAAACGGCAGCTGGCTCAGAATGTGGCAGTCCCGTTCTTGTTGGAGGCCAGCCGATGAGAACGTATCTCGCCGATTTTAAAACAGCTACACCGGCTGCTGGTTTTGAGCTACCCCCCCCCCCAATACCTCTAACTGGATAATTTCTCAATTCCCAATTCCTGATTCCAAAAACAAATAAAACATTCTTTGAGAACAGCCACAAATAGGGCTGCCAACCTCCAGGTGGCACCTGGAGATCTCCTGCTATTGTCCTTGGTCTTCAGACCACCAAGATCGGTTCCCTTGGAGGAAATGGACGCTTGGGAGTGCGGGCTCTGTGGCATTATACCCTGCTGAGGTACCTCCCCTTCCCCAAGCTCTTCCCCCCAAATCTCCAGGTATTTCCCTAGCCACAATAACATAGAGTTGACAACTTCCTCAAGCCTGGAGCAAATTCTTCCTCCTTCCAGTTACTAAGAGGACTCTATTGTCATACAAGGGAATTGTTTGCAGGCTTCTGATGATTCTTCAGAGTTTTAACAGTCTACTTGTATTTTGCTTCCCCAAGCTCTTAAGAGCAAGCAAAGTTCTTTGGCGAGGCAAATAATTATTGCACTTCCTCCTGTCCCTTAAAACACTGTTCCAAGATCTAAATGCACGATTCAAAATCCTCTTTTCATTCAGTTGGAAATCATCAGGAGCCATTGTCTTCTTTGCCAAGAAGCCGGTTTTTTAAAGGAGATCTCCACACTGTCAAACCTGTTCAATATTGGCTTCCTCCCAAGGACATGACAGGAGCGGATGGACATCATAGGACCTTCCCTTGGAGACCAGTTAAAGACAATTTTAGATAAAGACCCACACAACAAAAAAGGAGGCAAACCCTTCCTTCCCCCCCCCCCCCCCCATTTCTCTCAGCCTAGCAAAAAAAGAGGTCGGTTCTTAAGGATTCAGAAGAGCAGTCACAGAACTGTTCCACACCGCACCATTTATTGGCCCTTTTCTGAACTACTAAATGCTGCAAGGGGAAGGTGCTATTCAGATCCCACTTTTGCAAGGTTGCCAGCCTCCAGGTAGCTGGAGGTCTCCTGGTATTACAACTGATCTTCAGGTGACAGAAATCAGTTAACCTGGAGAAAATGGCTGCTCTAGAAGGTGGAACCCATTGAAGTCCCTCCCCTCCCCAACCCCCACCTTCCTCAAGCTCCACCCACAAAACCTCCAGATATTTCCCAAACCTTATTAAATGGTATGATCTGTGATACTGTGTAGTTGCAACTATTTCTTGGAACCAGTTTGTTCAGAAATGAGTCAGCAGATTCGCATCTAGATTTCTTCTGTCACTTTATTTCCTGCATTGTTCAGGGGGTTGGACTAGATGACCCTGGAGGTCCCTTCCAACTCTGATTCTATGACTTGCTGTTTCCTTTATCCCTGTACTTAATGCAGGCAAGAACTTGAAGCCATGATTTCTCCTGTAAATCCAGGCTGTTGGGTGAAGTCAGCAATGCAAGGCATCCTTCATAATCAGCACATGGTCTGCATCCCCAGAGTGATGTACTTTGCAATGATATCAAAAAAGTAAGATACTCTTTTGGAAACTGCAGACATGTTCCCTTTTGGTCATATAACATGCGGTACATACATTTTATTTACTTTTTTACCCACCTTTCCTCAAGTTTTGGTGCAGTGAGAGCCAGTTTGGTGTAGTGGTTAGGAGCGTGGAGTCTAATCTGGAGGAACCAGGTTTGATTCCCCACTCCTTCACATGCAGCTGCTGGTGTGACCTTGGGTCAATCAGAAGTTCTCTCAGAGCTGGTCTCTCAAGAGCAGTCCTCAAATAGCTCTCTCAGCCCCACCTATCTCACAGGGTATCTGTTGTGGGGAGGGGAAGGGGGAGGAGATTGTGAGCCGCTCTGAGACTCCGAGTGAAGGGCAAGATATAAATCTCTCCTCCTCCTCACAGCTTGGGCAAAATATGTTCATTTTACCCCAACAACAACCCTGTGAAGTAGGACAGCAGAGATCATCCATTTAATTTGTAGTTCTGAAAATGTGTTTCATTTGAATTAATAACTAGATATCGAGAATCAAACTTCCCGTTGTCAGATATCTGATGAAGGGAGCTTTAACTCTTGAGAGCTCATACCCTGACAATCTTGTGGGTCTCTGAGGTGCTCCTGGACTCTAATCTAGTTGCTCTACACAGCTACCTTCGGAAATGATTCAAATAACTAGAGCGTGAATGGCCTGAGGTCACCCAGTAAGATTCAGGTCAGAGTGAGGATTAAAACCCGGGTCTCTGCAGTGCCCTCTAACAATTACTCCACACAATTTAAATGCCCTGAGGTAAGAGTTTCTAGTTGATGCGAGCACACAGACCTGGCATCTTAATTTCTTAAATAACTTGATTAAGTAATAGAAAAGAGTAAGAGTCCAGGAGCACCTTAAAGACTAACAACATTTGTAGTAAGGTATGAGCTTTCTTGACTCACTGCTCACTTCTTCAGATAATCAGGGCTCTTTTTGTAGAAAAAGCCCAGCAGGAACTCATTAGCATAATAGGCCACACCCAACAGCAGGAACTCATTAGCCTATTGGGCCACACCCCTGACAGCATAGCTCATTAGCACATTAGGCCACACCCACATGTTACCAGAAGTGTGGTTATCCAGCCACACCCACCTTTTGCTTGTTATTCTGTTTACCTTGTTTGTTGTCAAAACCCAGGGCCTTTTTTTGTAGCAGGAACTCCTTTGCATGTTAGGCCACACACCCCTAATGAAGCCAATCCTAATGGGTTTCTGCTGTTGGGTGTGGCCTATTATGCTAATGAGTTCCTGCTGGGTGTGGCCAACTTGGGAGCCAGCCGGAACTCCGTTCCTGTGCGTTCCTGCCCCAAAATAGCCCTGGATAAACTTGAATAAACGTGTGTTGATTTGGGGTGCAATCCTAGCCGGGTCTATTCAAAAGTAAATCCAATTTTATTCAATCGTGCTTACTCCCAGGAAAGTGTTCTTAGGGTTTCAGTACTAGAAATCTCGATGTTTCTCCTTGATTTTACTGACTGTAAGCTAAGCTTCTGGAGGGAAGGTGGCACGGTAAAATCCAGTCTTGTCAGATCTCAGGAGCTAAGCAGGGTCAGCCTTGGTTAGTACTTGGATGGGAGCCCTCCAAGGAAAACTGCAGAGAAAGGCAATGGCAAACCACCTCTGCTTCTCCCTTGCCTTGAAAGGCCCTTGCTGGGTTCACCATAAGTAAGCTGTGAATTAATGGCTCTTTACACAGAAAGAGAAAAAGTCAAGCTAAGCCCCTTTGTGTAAACAGGGAAACATGTGTCTCACACACAAATCTAACAGTGTTAATTTCCAACAAGTGGCACTCTTAGTAAACATAATTTACACACCACACCTCAACTCACCCCCTTTTGTACCTACAAAATAGTGTTTTTATAGTTGGAAGGGTACTGGTTCTGGTGGTCCAGATCCTTCTTTAGTTAGCAGAGTGCACAAAGCTTTAATGCAGCAGTGCTTGTATCAGACCTCACCTGACCATGCGCTTGCACAGTTGCAAAGTCACACAGAGCCACTGTTTCAAGTTGAAATAAAATAATAATTACTTTATTCTAGAAATACATACTTGATAGTGCAGGGTAGAGAAGTAGAGACAGTTCCTATGCCACCTAGTTAACAGATGGGAGTGGATGCAGAGGCATCCTGCACCCCCATCTTGTGTCTATGGGAGAAAAGAAAGAGAGAGAAAACAGAAGGAAGTTGCTTTTCCCTAAGGAGTATTCATCTGCACTTCAAAGGGAGTCAGTGACAGTGGAGAGTAAACAGGAAGATGCTTAGTGTTTGCCTGTCTGCCTGCATACTCTGTGGTCACTTGCTTCTGGAGGTCTTGAGACCCAGGGGCATCACACCTGAAACTTCCAACAGTTATGGGGAGTGGCGTTTCTTTTTCCAAAATCCACTTATTAAAGATATAGTCATTGATTCTTGTTATTCTCTTTATCTTTCAAAAGAAGACTTTCTCTTTCATTTCTCCTTGTAGTTTTCTTTTAACTTTCTATGCACCTTTTTGTCAATTCAGCCCTTGTAGTTGTTTTATGTTACACACCACAGGATGGCACTCTGGCAGGAAGACATTGTTTGCCTCTGTGTATGTGCAGGATGAAATTCTGAAATTTCCCCTTCCCTTCTTCAAATTTCTCTTTTGAGCCAAACAGTTCAAAACAGACTTTGAATTTTTAAAGAAGAGAAAATAAATGGATTGTTGGATTTCAGGGAGAAATTGGGTGATGAGGAATTAAGAGAATTCCTTAACAATGCTATTACACAACTAGCAGTTGAAAATGTGTGTGTGTGTTTTAAAAACTGCCTAGGTCAAGCTTAACAGAAAAACAGTCTGGAGTTGTAAGTCTCTAGAAGGACACAAAATAAAGTTCTGGCATATAAAAAAAAGGATTTCAGTGCTGCATGCAAACAAAATAAAGAGGGGGATCATCAGCACAGGATGAAATTGACATGAGATATAAAGAGGAAGAGAGAGACTGGGATGGGAAGCCTAAAGCGTGGAAGGCAGTTTTCCCTTTAATGCTTTAGTGAACAAAGATGGGGGGAGTGAACCATTTTGGCAGTCTCTGGAAGCCTGATATTAAAATGATGGCTGAGCCACATGGACCTTCTGCAAATCGCCAAACTTAAGAATTGCTTGGCATCAATCCATTTGGAGGAAGAGTGCAATCCACACAGGACAGGCTTTAAAAAACTGCCAAGATCACAACTAGCATGCAAGATCAAATTAGAGAATCACAGAGAAAACCGCGCAAATTTGCAAGGAAGGGCAGGAAATTAACGTTACTATGCCACTGCGCTAGGGCATCAGCAAAAATACTCCCTGATCATTTTTTTTCAATTCAGTGGCACAAGACCAAAAAAGGTCTCCAGAGCTTCTGCCAGAGGACTCCTCCCTCATACATATTGCAGCTCTGTGCAAAGTGTAGTTGAGCTGCAGCTGACTTTGCTCAGGCGTGCGCGCGCGCGTGTGCACACACACGTTGCCAACGATCACCACTTGCAATGCCAGTGGGCTCTACCATGTATTCTGTACACTCAACATATTTCCCCATATTATGAGATCATGTGACTTTCCCATTTTTAACAGTAGCCAATAACACAGCGGAGAATCCCCTAGTGCTTGGCAATATGGAAAACGGGGCTTCTCAGCTGCTTGTCAGTTTCAACATTGTCCCCCCCCCCTTTGCCTGCATTCCTCTTTGTTCCCTTTCATTCAATGAACTGAGGCTAAAATGCATGCACAAAACCTGAACCACAAGGATCTAAATGGAAGAAGCTTGCTGGATGCTACTGCACAGCTGCAATAGAGCAATTGTGTAAATATATATAAAAAAATCCACCCTGATTTAGAAAAGTGAATTTTTTTTAAAAAAATTGTAGCTGCAGGTTAAATACACCAGAGGGAAAAGAATGGTGGATAAGACGGGCACAGAATCTGAAGTCAAGATTAAATCTGAAAATCTCCAGTAAGATGTGCATGCGTAATGGGCCTTTGCCTTCTTCCTGTTCACTTACAAGTGCTGTCCAATATGTCTGTAGGCTCCCTGCCTCCAACAGTTTCAGGCTACAGACTTATTTGACCAGGCTCTTCGGCTGACAGCCCTGTTATGTCAAACCCTCACGAAACAGAAGGGATCCTGTAACAGAGGGAGGACGGAGATAGGGCCAAGTCAGTTATTTGTGCTTCCTTTTAAAGTCCCGATACATCGCAACAAGCAGTTGTTAAGCTTTTAAACAAAGTTATCCATTTTCTCTTCTTCCTCAGCTTCCTGCCTTGGGATGTCCAAGTTCTTGTTCAAAAATTCCTGGGATTGGATAAGTACGTTCCTCAAAAAGAAGCAAATTGTGCTACAGGAAGATGAAGATTCTCCCTTTTCAAAGAACTGAGCTTAAAGCAATATTTCTAATACTGAAATCAAGACCAAAAAAAAAAAAAAAAGAATGGAAAAAATTACTTACAACTGTGCAGCATTTAGCTTGAGAGATCCATTGGCACATAAATAGCTTTACTACCCTCTTCTAGAACATTCTTCCTTTGATCTATCAAACAGGAGATGCGCAGTTGCAACAACAGACTGAACAAAATTAAAGCTAGTCCTCCAAACTCAGACCTCAGTGAGAATTACACAGTAGGTAGAATCCTATTGGAGTAACATACCTACTCTTTGGATGATTTTCTTTGCTTATTCCATGGTAGACTGAGAGCCAGTGTGGTGTTGTGGTTAGAGTGCAGGACAAGGTCTAGGGGACCCAGGTTCAAGTCCGCACTCAGCCATGAAAGCTCACTGGGTGGCCCAGGGTCTGTTACACACTCTCAGCTGAACCTATCTCACAGGGTTGATGTGAGGATAAAATAGAACCATTTTGGGTCCCCAATGGGGAGAAAGGCAGGGAGAGCCAGTTTGGTGTAGTGGTTAAGAGCCGCAGACTCTAATCTGGGAGAACCAGCTTTGATTCCTCCCTCCTTCACATTCAGCCCACTGGGTGACCTTGAGCCAGTCACAGTTCTCTCACGAGCAGTTCTCACAGAGCTCTCTCAGCCCCACCTACCTCACAGGGTGTCTGTTGTGGGGAGGGGAAAGGAGACTGCAAGCCGCTCTGAGACTCTGAATGAAGGGCAGGGTATAAATCCAACTCTTCTTCTTATAAATGAAGTAAATAAATGAAATGCTTTCTAGGAAAGCTGGCCCTAGAGTAATAAGGCTCATTACCTCCTACTTTCTAGCCCAGATGTGCAGATGACTCATTTCAAGGAGAAATTTAGTTTCCCATCAACAGAGAAATAAGTGAATTGATTTGAATAATGCCAAACTTGGAGGCAACCTGGAAAAATGGTTCAGATGTGTACATTATTGTGTATTCACTCATCCAGCAAAACTTAAAAAAATAATCTTTAGCTGAGCGAAAGGGGTTGGAATGTAGGCCATGATATAAATACAGTTTAATAGGGAGTGATGTGAAGTCTCCTAAATCCACACTTCCTTCTTGCGTTTTTCGCAAGTTAGATAGAACATATTCCTTTGGTATTACAATTGCCCAAGTGACCGAAGTCACTTCTTTGTGCCACTGCTTAAATCATTCATGTGATGCCAGTTTGGGGTCGTGGTTAGGAGTGCGGACTCTAATCTGGGAAAGCTGGGTTTGATTCCCCCACTTCTCCACATGCAGCTACTGGTGTGACCTTGGGTCAAGTTACAAGTTCTTTCAGAGCTGTTCTCTCACAAGCAGTCCTCGAAAGAGCTCTCTCAGCCCCACCTACCTCACAGGGTGTCTGCTGTGGGGAGGGGAAGGGAAAGGAGATTGCAAACCACTCTGAGACGCTGAGTGAAGGGCAGGGTATAAATCCCATCTCTTCTCTTCTTCTCTGATGGGGACAGGTTGGTTGGGACTGAAAAAGCCACCAGATGCAAATTAGATTAGATCCTAGCCTGCCATGGATTGTTAAATCAAGCTGACAAGACCGGAGAGACTTGGGTGGCCCAGATTACTAATGCACCTTAGACAAAGGTCCTTAAAGTGTTGAAAGAGACCCAGAAACTGCTGCACAGGTGGGAGGTTTGGATATATTGAAAACTGGAGGTGTGAAGAATGTTGTAAGCCCCTCAAATGGGGAGAGAAGCGGGGTATAAATGAAGGAGGGGAAATGGCATGACAAGGCTGTGTGAATATAGGCTGTTGCCAAAACCCATTGACATTTTAGAGAAAATAGCATTAGTATAGTAGGTATTTTCCTGTCAGACATGAAACTCAGCCTTCTAAGAAGTGCTGGCACACACAACCTCTACTAATTTAATACACCTTCCATAGGCCCCACTAAAGAGTAAGCAGGTCTCATGGTACCACTGGTGGAATCCATCCATAGCTCTCTCTCTCTCTCTCTCTCTCTATATATATGTATATAAATGTTTCATGTGTAGGCATCACCCAAGCCACCCTTTTTAGTAAAATGAAGTTCTTACCACTATGAGGTTAACATTTTTTTTAAATGTAGAAAACAAAGTCCTAGAAATTTATAAGCAAGAGCAATCAAAGCCAGTCTCCTATTTCAGTTAAAATATTTTACTGCCTTCGCTTTGAGACTTTAAAGTGGACTGCAAAACTGCATGGAATATTGTATATGGAGAAGTTTCCTCTATTGTGTCAATGTCTGGATCAGCTCCATGGGCATCCAGGTCAATGCAAGTTCTGGAGTGCGTGGAACAAAAGAGAGAATGGCCACAGGAGACAGGAAAGGCACAAATGACCTTCCACAAGCTGCACTATCCATTCTTCAGCCCCTCCTGTGCATAATGAAGGGAGGCCCACCTGGCTGGCTTTATAAGATTCCCCCCTGCCACTGACCTCCCCACCCCCGCCCCAGAAGCCCTGGGGCTGGAGGAGAGTGGCTCCTGTGAGAGAGAAGTGGCAAAGATGCTTTCTGTGATCTCAGCTCCATCCAGAGCTCTTAGAATCCAAACCCATGATCCTCGCTTTAAATACCTCCATGGGCTAGTAAACCCTGACCTGGATGGCCCAGACTAGCCCAAACTTGTCAGATCACAGAAGCCCTGGTCTGTATTGGGTTGGGAGACAATCACAAAATACCAGAACCACTAACAGAGGCAGGCAATGGCAAACCAACTCTGGACGCCTCTTCCCAGTGGTGCGGTGAAACCTGCTTACTTTTTAGTGGGGCCTATGGAAGGTGTATGAAATTAGTGGAGGTTGTGTGTGCCAGCACCTCTCAGAAGGCTGAGCCTCATGTCTGACTGAGGAAAAGTAGGTTGCTTACCAGTAACTGGTGATCTTCGAGTGGTCATATGTGCATTCACACCCATGGGATCTAATGCGCACGCGCTGGGTCGAACGGTGCTGTAGCAAGCTCTTTTAATGGATTTTCGCACCCAGTCCCTCGGGCATGCGCAGGAACCCCACCGCGCATGCCCAGAGGGGTGGGTGCGGACATCCCGCCAGCTCCTACAAACCGCCACAAATCAACCCCTATTCAAAAATGTAGAAGCTGACAGCAGCGGGGAAGGAGGGCGGGTGGTGTGAATGCACAGATGACCACTTGAAGATCACCAGTTACTGGTAAGCAACCTGCTTATCTTTGACGTGGTCTCTGTGCTTCACACCCATGGGAGATTAGCGAGCAGTGGCCTATCTGGAGGTGGGTGCTGGCAGGTCTTTTACTGCGTAGCCGAAGACAGAATGTGACATCCCATGTTGGTACTGGTGTTGGTACGGACGTCTAGGGCGTAGTGCCTAATGAAGGTGTTAGGCGTGGCCCAGGTAGTGGCTTTGCAAATGTCCGGCAGTGGTACTCCCTGGAGGAAGGCAGTGGAAGTTGTGACAGCCCTGGTAGAGTGAGCCCTGATATGGCCAGGCAATGGCTGTTTGGCGAGTAGGTAACATAGATGGATTAGACCTACAATCCACTTTGACAGGCGCTGGGCTGTGATGCGCGTACCCAGTCGTGCCGGAGCGTACGAGACGAATAGTTGTGAGTCTCCTCTAGTCGGGTGTGTTCTACTGAGGTAGAACAGGAGAGCCCGCTTTACATCCAAGAAGATGTAAGAAGGACTGAGGACATGGGCAATGCCAAGGTGGACGAAGTATCAAGCTGAACTATATTGTAAACAGCATCTGTTGCTTGCGGATGTTGCTGGATGACAGAGAGACCTAAAGAATGGGCCATTCTTTTGACCAGATCAGGGGTAAGGTTGTCAGATGGAGAGACAGGTAAGTCCTCCGCGACATCCTGGTTGGGAGACGTATGGTCAGGAGAGGTATGAATCTCAGAAGCCTCTGTATCTGAGTCCTCTTCCATGAAGTCAGAGGAGTCTTGTTGTGGTGTGTGGACCAAAGTGTCCTGTTGAGAGGGTACTGGTTTTGTTTGGACGACAGGAATGACAGGGTTTGGAGTGACCGGAGGATTGACAGGACGACTTGGTTCCAGAGAATGGTGGGACGGATCGACTACAGGAGGACGCGACAGAGATGCTGAAGGTCTCGACTTGTGGGAGGATCTCGACCTATGAACGGAGTGGGTCGAATAGTGATCCCAATCAGAATAGCCCGCTGGAGTCAACCACGGCATGGATGGTGGATTAAGCCCTGTAGAGGTACCTCAACTGTCGTTGATCCCACGACATTGGTGGGGGGGGCAGGAAGACTCTGGGGGAGCGACTTCTGGACCGTGGACGTCTGGGAGACAAAGCATTAGCTTGTCTGCGGGCATTGTCCCTGTAATGTCGGTCGTCGATATCGGCGTGTGCAGACGAGGGGGGTGATGCTGAGTGTCACATGCAGAATATCGGTGCCGATGTGGAGTGATGTCGGGAGCTTCCGATACCGTCGATGTCGACGACAGAGAATGCTCTACCATTTCGATGTCGGAGTAAGGAGGCTCCATTTGGTGGACAGGGGAATCATATACATGGATGGTCGGTATCGGTGGAGGAACTTGGGCCTCCGATATCGATACTGCCGTTGGAGCGGGGGGGCACTATGGGGGCATCACCCAGCGCAGGCACTGCTTCCTTCCCCTTCTTTGCCGCCTTAGGGACTTGGAGGTGCCCTTCTTTACGGACTTAAGCTCCGTACTTGCCTTAGCCTTCTTTTTGAGTCGCGTTGAGGCGGACGATCTTGCCTTCGATGTCGGGAGCTTCGGTGTCGGGTGGTCGACATCGAAGGCAGGTCTCGATGCCGGAGCTGTCGATGTAGACGGTCCCTTCCTCCATAGCTGAGGCAGGAGCAAGGGCCAATTCAAGCAGCGCCACTTTAAGGCGAGCAGCGCGGTTCTTCCTCGTTTGGTTGGAGAAGCGAGCACAATGACGACAGGACTCTGGCTTGTGAGTCTCTCCAAGGCAAAAAATGCAGAGGGTATGGCGGTCGGGAGGAGTATGTTTGCTACCACAAACATCTTGCATCTATTGAAAAATCCCCACTTCTTCTCCATAAAGAAATGAAGTGGAGGAAACGGTTGGGGGGGGGGTAGCCCGAAGGCCTGAGGTAAATTCCCCTCAGAAGAAAATAAAGTTGTTGTTTTTTTAAGTTTTTGAAGAACAAACGACCAAAACAGAAAAATAAAGTATGGAAATACTTCCTAAGAGCTGTGAGGCAAAAGCGAACAGTGAACCGATCAGACCGACGAAGAAAGAGGTCTTTCCAACGCGGCGGTAAGAAAGGAACTGGCGGGATGTCCACGCCCACCCCTCTGGGCATGCGCGGTGGGGTTCCTGCGCATGCCCGAGGGACTGGGCGCGAAAATCCATTAAAAGAGCTTGCTACAGCACTGTTCGATCCAGCGCGTGCGCACTAGATCCCATGGGTGTGAAACACAGAGACCACGTCGAAGATAATACCTACCACTCTAATGCCATTTTCTCCAAAGTGTCAATGGGTTTTGGCAACAGCCTATATTCACACTACCTAAAAAATGCTTGTAATGCCATTTTTTAAACTTCATTTATACCCCAAGGGGTTGCTGTAAGTTGGCTGTGATTTGACAGCAAAAAAAGAAAGAAAGAAAGGGGGGGGGGGACTTTTAAAGAAAAAAGCAGACCCAAACAGGAATAAGGAATGTGAGGAATAACGAACACACCCACTTTGTCTTTTAGTATTTACCATTTATTGGTGACAAACACTACGTTTTACTTACATTCCATGGGGAGAAAAAATTCCAGCGTAAACAATGAACTGAAGCAGTACTTAACTTGCAAGGCTATCGTGCTTTACCTGGACCATATGCAAAAACTTTACTGCACACATTGCTGTGTGCAATAAACACAACATCAAAAGCAACACAGTTTATATATAAACATAGGTAATTTTTTTCAGCCCGACATGGAGATGTAATTAAACAGTATAAAGCACTCAAGGAAAATCAATCTGCAGTTTTATATGCACTACACTGAGATCATATCCTGTAATGTACCGAGTTTGTGTGCCTTTATACAGACACACATACACAATTTCATATTTTTAAAACAAAGATTAGCGACCATTTAAACTTCTGCTGCATTCAGGTCCCCCACCCTTCTCCCTGAAAAATATCCTAGAAATCAAAATGATCAAATGAAGTTTAAAATCCCTAAAAAAGTGTAATTATTCATTCAACCGTTTATAATTAGGCTGGGTTTGCCTAAGTTTAACGCGTTCACTTTTATTTTTTTAATTTATATATTTTTTAATCCAATGGCAGGCACACCATTTGTTTCCAGTGAAATTTCCCCACAATTTCATTAAAAACAAAAACTGAACACATACACGGATATGATCTTCCCAAGTTAGTTCACAGGTTAAGTGTGTCAACTTCAGACAACAAAGTTTCTAAACTGTGCTATAGTTCTAGGTACAATTAAGAAACTTGTTTTTTCTTTTTCAAATGAAAAATTTATAGTGTCATTCAAAACAATGCAATGAAACTAAAATTTTTTTATCACTGTTTGGAAAAGCAACGGTTATGATTTAGACACTACAGTGAGCTGTGGCCACTGCAGTGCTCTAAAACAGTTAGGTTACATTAATTAGGAAGCGTTTGATTTTCTCTGGTGCTTTCGGGGTTGGGTCCAGTCAGCCTTTTCAGGCAGTGGTATCCAGTGTTTGTCCCAAAGTGTTTGAGCTAGCCGGTTTCAGGAGAGGGTCACTTTCCATTTCTTGCTTCACGCATCTAGAGAAACGAAAAAGAAAAGAGAGAGTTCTTTGCATTTGGTCCACTGACATTTGCTCCTACACACCAGCGTTTCTGATGAGCTCGTGCCAAAAAAGAAGGCAAAAAAACTGGAAACACTTTTACTGTCAACAATAAATACAGCCAAAGTAATATCTTTATTAAAAACCTTTATCTTAATGATTTCAAGTTACATTCAATCCTACTCAAGCCCGTGGTAAGAGGACAATTGGAACCACTATAACAAATATGTATACAAAACGCCTTGAATGTCTTCATCAATGTCTTCATCAATTTATTTCAAGCATGCTGCCAGACAGGAAATTAAGCTGCTTCTGGCAAGGAAAACCTGCTCTGCTAAGCAGACGCTGTATAATTTACAGCTCTATAAAGCATTTCCTGAGGAGTGGGGGATGGTGAAAGAGCATCTTGCTTATGGGAACGTATCCACAGCTTCAAAGAAATCAGGACGGGACATTTTGTCCTAAGCAGCCACTGTAGGGCAGTCACGATAAGGACATAAAGCTGGCTCTCCCACCCTTACCAAGGTGATGACACAGCTTCGTTTTTGCAGCCCCAGTGTAAAAGAACAAACAAAAACTATATAAAAGAGCCATTATTTTTCTTTGTATGCTGAGTGTTACAAAGCTGAGGCTGCTTTTGATTTAAAAAACAAGTAAAAAGAGGGAAAATGTTTATATCGTTTTTACTCACACAGACATTGGTCCATTTCCTGTTCTTGGCATCTCTGTACTTTGTTGGTCCAACTCAGACAGCAATTTTAAGATGTTTAACGCAGCCTGGAGCAAGGAAAGAGGCACATAACACTCACGCGTTACCATATTTAATTGAAATAGGGCCGAGAGCATCAACTTGGAACTGCTCAAACTCACAATGGGATTTGTTTCGAGCACAAACAGGACATTTTTCAACAACCAGTTCTTGGAACGAGCCACTGGGGAACTCTTGGGGTGATATGGAGTGTTCCCACCGGGCAGAGATGAATGAAAGGAGCTCACGGACAAAATGGCTAAAGCTGCTCAAAGTCTGCTTCCACAAATAGGTGTTTAGAGTCTGCTAAAACTAAGCTAAACAAAGTGTACCATCGAGTCACAACTGACTTGTGATGACCCCATGAAGTTCCATCTCATGGGGTTTTTGGTGCAAGAGATGAGCAGAGGTGGTTTGCCTTTGCCTTCCTCTGCAGAGTCTTCCTTGCTGGTCCCCCATCTAAGTACTGACCTGGCTTAGTTTACAAGTTCTGATGAGACTGGACTAGTCTGGGTTATTAGGGCTGCAACTCTGTGGTCCCCCCCCCCTATTTATTTTATTCAATTTTTAGGCCACCCTTCCCTGCAAGCAGGGTTCAGGGTGGCACACAACGGGGGTAAACATACAGTAATTAACTTAGATTAAAATTCTACAATAAAATGCATTATAGCCCCTGCTAAAAAACTACAACAAAGTAGAGAAAAGGAAGATGGCAATGTGTGTTTTCCTATCCTGACCAGTAAAGCAGGATTCATGGTTAAGACTATGGGAAAGATGCACAAACCCTAGTTCACACATTACTTTGGTGGGTGGGTGGGTGGGTGGGTGGGTGAGAGACGACAGCACAGTCATTTGTTCTTCTTCGCTTCGAAGTTGTGCATGCACCAGCCTCCACTCTAGCCCAGTGTGAACATGGCTACAATGGTGCTACATATGCTCAAGAGCCATCCTGTCACACTATGCATAATGGTGCAAGTTGGAGCCCCCCCCCCCAGAGGGGGGGGGATTCAGGATTTATGCTTGATTTGAAAGTAGTTTGTAAGAAGGGTGCTATGCTGTTCACAAATCTAACTGGAGCAGTGCATTCCAGACTGTTCCAAAATGTGAATACTTCAGTATGTAGGTATGCTTGATCGGGGAGGATCTACTATGAAACTAATGAAGCTTAAGCTTCAGGGCCCCTAATCCTGGAGGGGCCCCAAAGCAACTTTTTTTAATGAGTGAATTTTTCAACAAAATTGATGGGGGCTTTTAAGTGTTTGTTATTAAAATGGGTCTACTTTAGTGACAGAATCATGCCAATGGGTTGAAGTACTTAATACTGACCTTAGAATATGCTCCAGTACCCATTTCGTATGGTCTCAAAATGTCCCTGTAATTGGTCAAATTTCAAAATTTTCTTGGGGGCTTGCAGCACTGTTGCCCTATATTTACTGGTTGAGAAGGGCCCCCCAAAACAGTTTAAGCTTCATGGTCCCAAAAATGCAGGTCCGCCACTGCGCTGGATTACAGGATACTTAACATCACCTGGCAAATGCAACAATATTTGTTGCTTCTCTCCAGTTCCCTTTTTATAGCAACAAGATCCCAAGTTCTACGTAGCGTACAACCCAGTAAAAACCTGGAGATGATGTCTTGCCCTTTAATCTGCAGGAAATTATGCCAACTAATGAAACTGGAATTTCTGCAAGTCAGCTGAAGAGATGAGATTCCAGTTTCCTTACCATATCATGGCAAGATTCTACATCCTTTCCAATTCCATGGCTGATCAGGGGTGGCTGAGAGGAGCAATTTATAAGAGACACAAATTCATTCTTGTTGTTTTTTGGGAAATCTTTGTATTCGACCTAAGAGAAAACAAAAAGCTTTACTTCATTTATTTCGTTTATGTCCCCCACCTTCCTCTGTGTTCGGGACCCCCAAATGGCTTACATTCTGCTCCTCGCCTCCATTTTACCCTCACAGCAACACTGTGGAGTAGGTTAGGCTGAGGGAGAATGAGTGACGGCCCCAAGGTCTCCCAATATGCCTCCATGGCAGAGTGAGGATTCGAACCTGGGTCTCCCAGATCCTAGTTCGACACTCTAACCACTACAGCACACCAGTTATTGCCAAATAAGTGCCCAAAGACCCACTCCCCAAGGACAAGCACCCTGACCCTCAGGCAAACTTCTCAGCAGCACACAGATTCTCCCACCCCAATTTGTGCAGCCTTACTTCTCCAAGGCAAGCAGCAGGAGTCCCTCTCAAGCAGCAGGAAAGACTCCTGCGGTTTCCCTTTTTTGATGACAGGAGGCATCCGCTCTCCCCCAAGCACTCTGTGCCTGCCGGCTGTGGTGCTCTCAGCTCTACGTAAGCCAAGCCAAGGTTGGCGGGCTCCTGCTTGAGGACACACTAACACACACTGGTGTTTCTGGACTGTTGTCGTGATTGGTCCCATCTGGGCTCCTCTGTCCCAGGGGAAAAAACTGCCCTGAAATTAGGGGCCACTTGCTAATGGCGCCGTTTGGTTTTTTCCTATTTGCAGTCTGTGGAACCGCCTGCTTCTCCTTCTCATCCAGCCTCTTCTGGAGAAGCGTGACAACAAAGACTTCCCTGAGCTGCATCTGTGCCCATCCATTAACCTCCCCCCAATGAATGCCATCCTCGCTATTAATTTATCAGTACCAATCTTCACTTTTTGTCTTGTCCAAAAACAGAAGCTTAGACTCTATGTTTTCTGGAAGAATGGGGAGGTGGTATATTTGTGCCAATTCCTCCCTTCCACTGCAGGCCACCATGTTGTCCCCGGGGGCCAAAAATCCCCAGGGATTTGAATTCAGGAAGGGGCACAGCAGAGTTCAGGAGGGGTACGCCTCTCGAAACACTGCTCTGTTTGCACTAGACAGAAGCTAATCCACAGCCTGTAAGCCCCTTAAAACAAGATTTCTATGTTCTTCTACAGTAATGTTTTTAGACACTTCAGAAGTCTTTGATGAAGAGGTATATAAAGAAAATGGTAGCTTCTAAATGATGGCAGCAAGATTCTTACATTGCACAAAATGTCCAAGAATTACTTCCTAATACATTAAGTGTGACAATGGAAATGTTAAGTCTGCATTGCAGGGGAATATACAGAGTGACCAAGTCATGTCTAGCAGGAAGAGTCAAGTAGCTGGTCTACATTGCCAGGAGATTCAAGCAGCATATTTGTTTCTATAAATATACCAGGTAAACAACAAAAACAAAAGGTTAAGACGGGCAGCCCTGTTAGTCTGCCTGTAGCAGCAGAAAAGAGGAAGAGAACAGTAGCACCTTAAAGTCTAACAAAATTTGTGGCAGGGTCTGAGCTTCTCACCTCTCAAGAGTCTCTGAAAAACTGAGCAGTGACTCACGAAAGCTCATACTCTGCCACAAATTTTGTTAGTCTTTAAGGTGCTACTGGACTCTTGCTCTTTTCTACTGCAAAAAAAGGTTGAGAGCACAAAGAAACAGAAAAATATCAAACATTAGGATGGCGAAATACTCATGTATATTGATGTTGTTATTTGGACCAGAGACACGCAGATGTGGAAATATCTGAAGACTGATTTTATATAAGGAGTACTCAATTCAGTCCAAGAAATGAATCTGGTTATCTTGCTGATTCTTGTGATTTGTTGTGTCTTTTATGGTGTGCTAATTATGGTCATAAGCCACTGACAACAGCTTTGTGCTGAAATGCAGTTGGCATTATGTTTTATTGTATTTAGCAGTGCGTATTATTTTATTTTATGTGCACAAGTGTTTCCTGTTTTGGATTTGTTTAGATATTAAATTACTGGTGTTGTGTGCACATAATTGAATTTGTTCATTTAACTATTGCATCAGAGTGCCTTTTTTCCTGTTTCTTTGTGCTCTCAGCCCTTTTTGGTTTACCCCTCTCTTTTCTGGTTGGGCATTCTTCCCTTTTTTTTTTTGGTCTAGAAATGTACCCCTACGTTAGGATACTTCCCAGGTAAAAAGCTATATAGTAAAGCAGCTCATCAGGAAAGATGGCTCTTTTTTCTGGCTCCAGAAACAAACCAGGCAGGTGGCCCTTGAAATATTCTGCACTATAACTGTCACCAAATATTTGGCCACTTGTACAGTAACTCGGTTTTCTGCATATCTTAATAATTGATAAATTTTCTAATTCAGATAATTAGAACCAGCTCCAAGTAATGGGAGAATTACCTTGGATCTTAAATCTGAAAATACAGGGCAATCTAAAACAATATGGTCAACAGAATCTAATCGATCTAAAACTGCAGGTGCAAAATCTACCGAAGAATGGTATACCCCAGTATATTCTCAATAAAACTGCAGACAGCAATGCATCCAACCATGCTAACATAAATCTCAGCAGAAGAAAATATCTTCGTGTTTTAATTGGCGTGGGAATTAATGCCAGTAGCAAAAGTAGAACACACTCTGTGGTCTTCAATGGCCAGGCTTCTATAATCTGAATCAGAGGTTCCCAAACTTATTGGGCCTACCACCCCCTTTTCAGAAAAAAAATTACTCAGCGCCACCCTGGAAATCTACCTTCAAGAAGTGGACAAAAAGATGCAGTTTGTGGATCTCCACCTGGATCTTTCCAGCACCCCCCAGGGGGTGGCACTGCCCACCTTGGGAACCAGTGATCTAAATCCTTCAAGCAACCAGGCCTTTTTTCTGGCTCTACTGTTCTACTTTATGACATGTAGTGATTCCCTCCCCCTGGCCCCACACCCTCAAGGGAGCTTTGTAATGGAGTGACCTTGTATTTGAAACAGGACCTTTGTCCAGGTAGGGCGAACCCACAGAAATTCCTCTGGCCATGCAGACTAATTCCCAAAGTTGCGCTAGACAAAACATGCAAGTCCCATCAAACGAGCAGTACAACTAAGCTACAAAGGGCTCTGTTTGCTTGAAAATATGAAGGACCACGGGCTAAACCAGGGGTCCCCAATCTTTTTCAGCCTGAGGGCATTTATGGAATTTTTGATGTAGTGTGGTGGGCACAGCCACAAAATGGCTGACACGAAATGGCTGCCACAGGGAGGAGGAGTCTGCCAGAAAATGGCTGCTGCAACTTACCTTGACTCATACAGTACAGATCCTTGTGCTGTTGTGGCAGCTGCTGCCAAAGCAACATTTTTAAAAAAATCTGCACAGCCAATCAAATCTCCAACGGCCAATCAGAAGCCTTGTAAGGCAAAAACCCCACCTGGCTCCACCCACTTTCTAAAATCACTTGGTGGGCACCAGGAAAACTGTTGGTGAACATCATGGTGCTATACTGAAAGGAAAGGCGTCTATACCACTGCAGTGCTCTGTGGGTGAGCCGTAGGCTTTTAAAGAATGTTTTAAGCACACGATGCAGCACAGTAACAGCCTTCAGAGCTACCTGCCCTCCTCCAGGAGTGGCAGCCATTGGTTACAGCTTCGTGGAATCAGGTTCTCATCTAGGGAGGCAAATCCCACAAAGAAGCTAAAAGCATTCCTCGTGCGAACGGTTTACCTGGATTCCCTGAACACTGGAAAGGTAGTCCAACTGTTCTGAGGGTCTAGCGAGTGGTCCATGGGGTACATGGCCCGAGGAGCTGTTTTTTAAAATGGTCTCAGCGGTAGGGGACGTGCCACCGTATAACAGCTCTCTTGCAATCATGGCCGTCACTGTAGCCTTGGCAGGATTCGGGGCTGCCCTACTGAACTCTTTGGTGTGGTGTCCTTGATTCACTCCTACAGCCTGCGCAACCTCGGGAACCATGGGAAGAATGCCCGCGGGGAGCTGCTGATGGCTGAGATAAGGCATCCTGAACTCGTCCTCTTTATTACCTATGCAGAGATAAAAAATCAGGCAGCAGAGTTGCATTAACTGGCAATTAATTATCTGTCATGCACACGATGGCAGATCACTTGAGTATTATCCAAAATTACTTCTGAAATCCCAGTATCCAGCCCAGCCCTTAGGGAGACAGCAGCACTCTGTATGGGGAAATAGTTTCCTTGGAAGAGTTCTAAACAGCTTCTCCTCCATTGGTCGACTCATTTGATCTACGGTCTCAAGTCAGGCCACGCTAAATAATAATAATTATTATTTTTATTATAACCGCTTCTCCTCAGAGACTTTAACAGGACAAACGATGTCAATAAAATATGGCTGATGTAAACTTCCAAGGGACCTGCCATTCCCAAAGTATTTTAATCCCATACAAATGTAATGCATGAAAGTCAAATATAATTAAGATCACTTACTAGTAGATGTTTCTTCAGAACCGGGTTCAAAAAACGTTACTTTTCTTCCATCACCTGGCTTTTTTACTGGTGTCTACCAAGAGAAAAAAGGAAACAATTTCTTTTAAAAATCTACAATCCCAACCTCTGAGGAAAGGTGACAACACTTTAGGAATTAAAAACCAAAAATAAGGGTTAACCCCACATAATAAATCCTATAAGTTGAAGCCTACCCAGTCAAATAGATAGATGAGACTTTCACCAGGCCTCAGAATATCATGACAGCAGTTCTATGTTAGGAGTAGTTACGTGGTTGGACTACAAAGATCCTCTTGAAATACAATGTCATCTACAGAATGGCACAACCACTGTGTAGGTAATTTGCACAAAATGTTTGGACAAGAGCCACACCCCTTTCCCCACGAAACCAACCAGGTCCAAGTGTTCAAGCCCACAAGGAGGTACGAAAGAAATTAAAACGAGAAGGCAAGGAACGAAGAGATCCAAGGGCACTGTGGCACCACCCACGCATTGCCCCATTCCCAAAATACAGTACTTCTTCTCAATACAGACAAGTCAGCTCTACATCTTGGCCAAGCATACAAAGTCATCTGGATCTACCATCCACACCAGCCCATGGGTGGGCTTCACCCTCAAGCTCCTCCCCCTTGGATCAGCTGTGCCCTCCAGTTCTCGTAGGAACTGTGCATCACCATCTCAGCCCACATTTACAGAAGCCTAAAGGCCACCGTTCAAGAACGCATTACCTTTTCTTCTGTCTTTAGTGCTGGCTTTGGGGGTTGGGGTTGAGGGGCTTTGAATCCTAAGACCTCCAGCATGTTTTCAGCTGCATTACGCTTTGCTACTTTCTTATTCGTTCCCATCCCGTCAGCTGTGTGCATGCCAACTTTCACCTGCAGAAGACAGAAACATGTAACAGTGAGAAACCCTTTTAAATGAGAATGGAAGCATTATGAGCACCAGCCTATCCATCTCAAACATGGCCTGATAGTTTAACAGGAGCTAGTTTTTCCCCTTGATCAATGCTCCCTCTAAGCTGTGGAGTTTTGTGAGCAAAAATTCTACTTTATGAGCTATCGGCATTAAAGTTGTGGTCAAGCGATTTGGCTACTGCATAAATTGGTTTGCTCTGGAGCCATCCTTCCTGAGCAAAGACAAAAATGTGTGAGCTGGAAGCTAAAAAAACTGTGAGCTAGCTCACACTAACTCAGCTTAGAGGGAACAGTGCCCTTGATGGCCTTAATGCCATCTTATCACTGGCACCACAGCCTAAAAATACTAAATCTTTCTTCCATGACCAACCCCTTTTAGCACTTTCCTTTGTTGCTCCGAATTAGTTATATTCTGCAAGTCTGTGGGAGACAATGCCAAGAGAAAAGGACACCAATGCACGGTCACTTCTAATGCATGTGGCACTGGACTTTGTGTCTTTGGTTGAGGAAGATGGAAAATAAAAGGATGAAGAACTAACCAACCACTTGATGACAATACTGCACTGCATTGCTTTAATTAGCAGTTTATGAGTTTTCAAGGCACAGCCAAAGGACGCCACAAGGTCACCAGCAGTAAGATGAAACCTCCCAGTGTTCTGTTTGAGGACTGGACCGCAGCCCTCACATGCTGAACCCCTGAAGAATAAGCTATTTGCATGTATCTTCCTTCAGATCCTAACAGGGAGAAAGCAAAGCTAGGCATGGTATCAAAGGAGGATGACAAAGAGGGACCCGAAAAATGGGCTAACAAAGAGCTTTGGATGCAGTGAGGTTCAACTGCTTAATAAGCACAGAAGGTGGGCTGGGTGTGTGTGTGGAATGAACCCCACGTGAGCGCAGGGCAGGATAAGGGGGAAACTCATGCTAACACTGATCGCTGTAAAAAAATGGAGGATTCAGGCTGTGCTGAGAGTTATCAAGTACTTCCTTTTCGTACAAAGAAAAACTGCCTGTTTGATATCATGAAAATAGGATTAAGTCTTCTTTAAAAAACACCTGGTGTTTTGTTTTTTTGCTGCTTTGAATTCTGAAGCCCTGCTCAAGGGACAAGTATTCAAGGATGGTTACTCTCAAGTGCATCACCTTGTATGGCATTTCTAGTGCATTCTGTGTACTGGGACTTGCCTAATAGTTGACCTCCCTTAATTCTGGGAAGCAGCTCTGAAGGCTTCTATCCTGAAGCGTGGGTAAAACTTAGGATCTAGAGCTTCATTTGCATTTTCATCCCTACTTCCTTCCACCATTTTTCTAAAGGGCTAGAGAACAGACAGCAGACATTTACTGTGGACAGGACTGTGCGACCCCTACCAAAAACAAGTCTGTCAGCACAGAAGCTAGTATGCCAACTGTATTCTGTATGGCAGCAGCCAGTATTAATTACGCAAGCACCTGTCACTGTTGCGGATGTTATAGTAGTTTCTCAATTGGATCGCTGTAATGTCATTTCGATGAGACCGCCCTTGAACGCTGTTCACAAAGACACCTCTGGTCCAGGATGCTAAGCACAGATCGTGCAATACCCATTCCCCTGTGAAATTCACTGGTTCTCAGTTGGTTTCTGGGTTGAATTCTGTTTGCAGATTTTAACCTTTTATTGTGGGATAGTTAGGAACATTTTCTCCCACACTTCACTGTCTGAAGACAAATCCTGTCTGGAGTCAGAACTTGATGAGTAATTGCATCCACACTGTGAAATTTCCTAACCAAGGACACTCGCTGGGACGGCTTCTCTATCTGCACGGGCATTTAAAATTTTCCAGGGTGAAAAATCACTTCTGATTTGAAGGTGAGACGCACTAGTGCTGCGCATTCAGGAACTGTTTTACAGTGTTCTGCTGTGATTTGATTGTAGGGTGCTTTGAGGACCCCTTTGGCCAAAAAGCACCTTAAACATTTCATGGTGAGGCATACGTACCCATACCAAAAGCCCTGGCATGCTATCTTACATCATGTGGCCAGGGGTGGGTGTGAGCGGGAAGCTGAACTCTGTGTACAAACCTGCATAACGAACTCCCTGCGCCTGGGAAGCCCCCGTTCTGTGATGAGCATGTATTCCGGCTCCTTTTCTTTCTTGGCTTGCTGTATCTGAGCCAGTCTGCTAATAGGATTCATACCTTGGCCATATTCAGGGCTTGTCTGTAGCTGAGAATGGAAGAAAAGGGGGTGGGGGGGAGAGAATCAGCCAACTGCAGCAATTCCAAGATCATACAGCCTGACTACAAACTATTTAACTTAGACCTCGTATATTTGATGTTTCCTTGTCCCAGACAGCTGGGGTAACATAACCGTGTCACATCTTGGAAGCTAAGAAAGGTCGGCTCTGGCAGTATTTGGATGGGAGACCACCAAGGAAGCCCAGGGTTGTTATGCAGAGGCAGACAATGGCCAACCACCTCTGTTCATTCCTTGCCTTAAAAACCCTACAGGGTCATCATATGGCAGCGGTGACTAGATGGCACTTTCCAACCCCACATTTTACACTAACAAAGACGGATGCTACCAACCGTACTCATTTCACTATATTATGCTCAATTTCTGCACACAGTTGTCACAAGTAGGTTGAACACATACACACACACACGACTAAGGCAAGAACACACTGGGAACATCCACCAAAATGGAGTTACACTAGAATAGAATCATAGAGTTGAAAGGGTCATCTAGTCCAACCCCCTGCACAATATGTAATGGACAGAGGACAGCAGCAAATACAAGTATCTAAATGTAGGCAGATTTTTAAAAACTTGCTTCCTTGCAGTTTAGATATATAGCATCAGTTTCCATACAAACCTGTCCAATTGCCTAGGCTTTTGGCAGAGCCCCCCCTCCAAATAATGGGGTGGTGGCTTGGGCTGTTTGTTGTGGCACTTTGCTTCCCTACATCTGTTCACCTGGCACCTGACACTCGGAACAGGTGCCAGAACCTGCCCTCTCACAGGCCTGTAGCAACAGGTAGTTTCTCCCCTCCTCACACCGCTGTGGTGTTTGTCACCATGATCTTGATAGATTCTACCGCTTTTGAGTTTTACTGCTGGCTTTACAGCTATTGTGATTACTGGATTTTCTGCATGTCTTGCTATTCCGTGAGCCGCCTTGAAAACTATGATACAAGGCTGCACAGGAAGAGATCACAGCATAAAATACCTGGGGCACCGTAACAGCAGACAAGGGGCAGCTTTGTCCATGGGAGACGGCCAAGGGCTCCATCAGAGCAGAGGATGGCATTCACCCCCCTCCCCCAAAGAAGCAGGAGTTTTATGGAAAATTAATCGGGGCCTTACAAAATAAAAGAGTAATATTATTTATTCTAGCCTATGCAACTAGAATAGACCAGGCTTAGCCTGGGCTCGTCAGAGTTTGGGAACTAAGCAGGGTCAGCCACAGTGTTCCCTCTAAGCTGAGGTAGGGTGAGCTAGCTCACAGCTTTTTAGCCTCTGGCTCACACATTTTTGTCTCAGCTCAGGAGGGATGGCTCCAAACAAACCAATTTATGCAGTAGCCAAATCACTTGCTCACAACTTGAATGCCAGTAGCTCACAATGTAGAGTTTTTGCTCACAAGATTCCACAGCTTAGAGGGAACATTGGTCAGCCACCGTCAGTAGTTGGATGGAAGATCGATAAGGAAGTCCAGGGTCACTATGTGGAAGGCAACAGCAAACCATCTCTGCTCCTCTCCTGCCTGGAACACCCCATGGTTAAGTCGACTGCAACTTGACAGCACATTCCTCTACTGCCAAGCTTCTGTAAGTCACAGCTCATTTCATCAGATCCATTTATACTACTTGCTGTTTGGATGAACACTCTATACATCCGATGAAGTGAGCTGACTTGCGAAGGAGCCACTGGGACTTCACAGACTTAACGCAGCTCCCCGTTTCTCATCTTTGCAACAGCCATGGGTTCTACTCACTTTTACTATTGATTTTGTTTTCTTTTTGATCCGTGGCTTCATTTTCTCCACCGTCGGAAGAGGCGGCAGCTTTTTCAGCTCTTCCAGGACTGCTATGGCGGCATTCTTCTTGGAGATCTTCTTGCTCTTGCCCTCGCCCTCGCCCGTGAACTCGCCGACCGAAACCTTGGTTACAAAGCTCTTCATGTGAGGCGGACCGCTTTCCCGGGTCACCTGTTTCAGAGGGAAAAACTGAGTGAAAGCGTGATAAACACTAATTAAAAGCGGTAGGGTACAATGGTTGTAGCAAACTTCACTCACATGAACTATACTCTAAATCTGGAGAGGGGAGGGGACAGTAAGGAGTGGAACTAGATTAAACGGGTCAACGCTGCTTATAAAAAAATAACAACCACCTCCCGGTTTAAGTTGAAACCCCAATGCTCCCTCTAAGCTACGGAGTCTTGTCAGCAAAAATTCTACTTTGTGAGCTACTGGCATTAAAGTTGTGAGCGAGCAATTTGGCTGCTGCAGAAATTAGTTTGCTCTGGAGCCATCCTTCCTGAGCTGAGACAAAAATGTGTGAGCTGGAGGCTAAAAAACTGTGAGCTAGCTCACACTTAACTCAGCTTAGAGGGAACACTGAAGGACACTTCCCTCACCCCTTCCTTCTGCAAGTTAAAAATGTAAAATCGAAGAAATATTAACATGTTTTAGGGACTTTATTCTTTGTACAGCCTTGTTCTATTAAACAAGTACCAAATTCACCTTTTGGAATAGACATCACTCCCCCCTTCCTTTTCAAATAATTGAGTCCATATACAAGCGAGTATAGCATATAAAATTAAAGCATATTAAATCTTGGCATGCGGCCATGCTTGAGTTAAGCAAACACCCAAATATTAGTTTGCAGGAAAGGAGCAAATGCTGCTAAGGCACTCTTTAACTTGACTCCGAACAACGTCTGAGTCCAGTGACACCTTTAAGACCAACAAAGTTTTATTCTGGGGATAAGCTATCTTGTGCTTTGTTGGTCTTAAAGGTGCCACTGGACTCAAACTTCGTTCTGCTGCTTCAGACCAACCTTGGCAGTGAGCAGTTCATAAATACGCATGAGGCATTATCCGAAAAAAACGGTATATTCTTTAAAATGAATTTTTGTCAGAAGTTGGGACATTTCATAGCACCAGACTGGGATTAACAAGCCCTTCCCCATCTTAAACCAAGCTACACCCAAATACAGGCACAGGAGACAGCAGCTCTAACGAAACTATGTTATTTCAAGGCCCAACCAAATAATTATTTCTCTAGACCCACTACGAGCTTGTAACACACGCTCTTCTCATCTTCGGAATCATGAAAAGGGAAAAAAAATATCCTGTTTTATTTCTGAAGTGATATAAACAGACGATACTTGGTAATGGGTTTGCAGCCAGAGTTGGGTCCCCTTGCCACCCCTGCTAAAGTGTACCTCCCCCCCACACACACACTTGGTCCCTGCCCAGAGGTGAATTGGTAGTGCTCTTCCTTGATATTTTGGAATATATCTTGTGCTACCAACATCCAGCCTCTCAGATCCCTTTTTGATAGATTTCAAGGACCCAAGGATGAAGAATCTGGACGTACCAACACATGGATTTTAAGGTCAGATGTATCCGACCCAAAATGTCCCCCCCCCCACAACACCCACTGTTCTTCAATATTCTAAATGAAAAGCCCCTGTTACAGCAATTAACTAAACCTACCTCAAAATTCACAGGCAAGTTCCTTTTAAGTGCAATCTCAAACACTTGGCTTATTTCAGATTTATTGAGATTTTCGTCGTCTGGTTCTCTCCCATTAATCTAAGAGAAGAACAATGATATTGAGGAAGCTTCTTCAAACCGGCTCACTAACAGCACAAGGGGGTTAGTATCGGAACCGTAAACATACTTTCTTTAAAAGCAAGGTTAAGTTGCCCTCTCGATGCCAGGTCTCACCACAATTGCCCCAGCATGCAAAGTGAAATGTCTGAAAGTTACCAACCTCCCTGAAAACCAGTGTGGAAAATATTGAGTCTTATCTATGAAAGACTCAGGGACGCACATTAGGAAATGTTAACTTCAATGTATGCACATACCATTTACCGGAAGGAAATGTATATATGGGGCTGGAAAGAAAGGCCAATCAGGGTTTTAGCCTACACTGTGTCCAATATAGAAGGCTGAAGACAGTAACCCATCTCCTTGTTACAGGCAAGAATCCCGAGAGGCAGAACCATTTCTTCGTGTCTTTCAGAACCGGAGCCTATGGCGTCACGTGGCATGCCACTTCTGAAACTGAAGGGAGTTGCAAGAGAAGGCTGCAGATAGGAGCCTGCTGCTACAAGAAAAAGGAAGTACAAAATCCCCACCAGGTGCCTCCAAGCCCCTGGGCAAACCTAGCAGAGATGTTTGGATCTCAGCTACAAGTTGTAAGCACTGAATACTGGCAGTGCACAGCTTATCTCTGATTAGAAACAATAGCTGCTGCAATAAATTATTTTCTACTGTGTTGGCAAAGTAACTGCTTTTCTCTGCGTGGGGTACAGATGGATGCTGGGATGCTCATCCACTTTTTAACATTCGTTCCGGAAGTGCAGAATGCATCTATTTGGAGTACAGGAACGGAAACACTTTCCAGTTTAAGTCTGGCAGGACAAAGTTGTAACAATCTACAAGCAAAACAGTGCATTTTTCTTTCTTCTCTCATGCAGTTATGCAAAGTGATCTAAGTTTCTGGCCAAGACAAGCTATTTCTGCAATTTGGATGGATGCAAATGTGCATGTGTTTGCATTACTTTATTCTTCATCAGCTAGTGGTGGAGAGGGGAAATAAGCTATGCAAGACACCCCAAGCCTCATCTTCTGGCCCCTTCAAATATTACTGAGCGCACCACCAATCTTCGTAGAGGTTCCCCCACCCATACATTAGAACAGAGCTTTTGATACATCTTTGCAGTCATAAGGACTGGTGGTGGTGGTGCAAAGTGCCAACAAGCCACAGCCGACTTATGGCGACCCTGTAGGGTTTTCAAAGCAGAGAGACGTTCAGAGGTGTACTGCCATTGCCTGCCTCTCTGTAGCAGCCCTGGACCTGCTTGGTGGTCTCTCACCCAAATACTAACCAGGGCCAATCATGCTTAGTTCTGAGATCTGATGAGATTGGGCTAGCCTGGGCCATCCAGGTCAGGGCATAAGGAGTAGATACTTGCTTTTTAAAAAAACAATTCTCAACATACTGATTTTTGTGACCAGTATCAAGTTGTTGTTGTTTATTCTGTACTTGCATGGAATCTTTAACATGCAGGAGAGGAGAAGGATGTGAGCTGCTCCTATAACAGCCAAGCATGCATACCGATCCAAAATATGCGCCATGCACACCAAACCAGAGTGAAAAAAGGCAGACAATGACTTCCACTCGTTTCAACAATAGACCCCACTTCCAAGATCCAGACTTTCAGGGCTTTTTTCAAAAGCAGGAAGCAGTCATCTAGGACGGAGAGCTGCCACAGGGACTCTTCGAGTACCTTGCCCCTCTCAGAGACGAGTCTCCTGACATCCCAAGAACTATTCCGCAAACAGGATGAGTAAAACCCTTCAACAGTGAGGTGAACAGGACCACACATTCTGAGCCAGATAACAGACAGCGCGCAGTCTAGCAAGACGTGACCAGAAGACCACTGTTTGCATAATCGGAATTGGTGGTTCAGGAGAGTCACCTGTGTCAGTGGGGTCCGCTCTAATCAGCTGCACTGATTTCCCCCCCTCATAGCTTACCTATTTAAACACGTATGCTGCCTTTTCTAGTCTTGGGGGGGGGGGAGTCTGTCAGCTTCATTTACAATCTCAGGGTTTTAACTGTGCAATTGACTCCGTTTTAAGCAGGCCTCTGTATTACAAGCCAATATCTTAGAATTATTTCCTAACGATGTCAAATGTATGATGAATGATATATTATATGTGAAGACCAACACCACAAAAGTGAGAAGAGAACTGGGGCGGTGGATTCATCCCTGATGGCAGAGATGGGGAAGTTTGGATAGCCTGGAGGCCCATCCTGGAGACCAAGCTCTATGAGGAAAGGCTGAGGGACTTGGGAATGTTCAGTCTGGAGAAGAGGAGGCTGAGGGGGGACATGATGGCTCTCTTGAAGTATTTGAAGGGCTCTCACTTAGAGGAGGGCAGGGAGCTGTTCCTGTTGGCAGCAGAGGAGAGGACTTGCAATAATGGGTTTAAATTAAGGACAGGAAGGTACCAGCTGGATATTAGGAAAAACGTCTTTACAGTAAGAGTTGTGCAACAGTGGAATCAGCTGCCTCGGGAGGTGGTGAGCTCCCCCTCACTGGCAGTCTCTAAGCAGTGGCTGGATGAACACTTGTCAGGGATGCTGTAGGCTGATCCTGCAGTGAGCAGGGGGTTAGACTAGATGGCCTGCGTGGCCCCTTCCAACTCTGTGATTCTCTGATTCTATAATGAGAGGCTTCAGTTATTAACAGCTCAGGAACTCTGTAAACATACAGAATGACATTTAATTTTGTTTTTTTTTAAAAAAAATCAGATATTTAACATTCTGTGTGAACTATTTTTGGTGGCGCCCGTTTAGAGCGGATTCAAATACACAAACTTCTATTCATTCGTCGAGCAAAACAAGTTTTTTTAAAAGACCCCACTAACACCATGCACACACAGGAGTCTGAACCCACACATGCCTCACTACTAATTCACAGTCAGTGGCTCATATGGTGATGAGCTGGGTTATGAGGAAATATCAATGCATGCTGAGAAGCCTTCCAGCTACAGTATCCAAGGGAAATAAACATATGGTATAGTGCTATGCAGTACATGCATCATCCCCTCCTTTAAATTACCATCATGCAACATCAGTCAACTGCAGCCAACTGGAGACAAGACAGAAGAGAATGGCAGGAGAATCAAAATAGATGGCTGTTCACCTATAGTTTTGCTAATAAAAAGGCTGTACTTTTTTCTTCTGCACTATACCCAATAAAAAACCTGCAGGCTCCGATTAGTACTTGTGCCTGGTCTTTATATTCTGAATTACTACAAATCTTTTTTGAGGGGGTGGGTGGGGGTGGGGGGCATTCTTTTGTACCAATAAGTGTTTGGTGCGACTTAAAATCTACTTTGCCCCAATGGCATCTAATCCAAAGTCTACAACATCTTCTAGCCTTCGTTTTAAGACTTACAGATCTGGCTGCCTGATGAAGAATTCGAGGGAAACTCCAAGGTTTGATCACTGCTTTAAGACTTTTGGGTTGGGCCTAATAAAAGGCACTGCCGTTTTACGGACAAACAGACCAACATGGCTACAGGCAATCTTCAGCAATTCTTTAGATTCTCATTTTACTGTCAACAGGAAAACAGGAGGAGGAGGAGACTGAAGATGAAATGGAAAACTTAAAACATCAAGGTTTTGAGAAGTGCCTGTCCAGCCATAACTTGGGGTAAGAGAATATGGTTTGCATACAAAGTCCAAGGTTCTGACCTCTAGTTAAAAGGATTTCCAATAGCGATGTTGGGAAAGTGCTACGCCCAAGGCCTTGGAGCTGCTGCTGGTCAAGGTAAACAGCAGCAGGTCAAACATCTCTGGCAGATTCAAAAGCAAGGCCAAAATTAAGCCATTAAAAATCCAGTTCCTCTCTCAGACGCGAGTGAGCGATGCCAGCGATTCAGTTCTGCTGCTAGTGAGCGGCATTATCCTTCACACAACCCCACTATATGGGTGAAACTGAACTCCCTGTGAAAGTGATTGAAATACACCCCCCCCCCCCCCCCCGAAACAAGCACTGGACTTTGGCTATGAGAATTCTGCAGATCGTGATGACTGCAAATGCGGCATCACTTAAACACGTCCTACAGGAAAACTGGTCCTCACACAACATTTTCTCAGAGCTCCAACCTTGGATATTAGGAACTGCATCATTACAGATGCACCTTAAGTGTCCTCCTCATGACTCCAAAATGAGTTAGAGAAGACTAACTGGTGACCAAAATTTAGGTTTTAAATATGCCTCAGATACAAAAATTGAACTCTGCGCGTAGTAAAGTTCTGGGTAGACCCACTGAGTCTCTCTTCTAGATTGATTACGATTTTCCCGAGGTAATGCAGTTAAGCTATGCAGTAACTTGGGCACCACCAGAAGGCACATGCTATATTTGTGGATGGCCTGGGATTAATTGGAAAGCAGATCTGTCTTCCGGTGGAGCAAGGAAGAGAGCAAGCAATAGTGGAAGAGGCCAAAAATATGGCTGTTCCTCCCTAGTTCTGTAAAATAAAGGCAAAGGTAAAGGTTCCCTTGCTCGAAAGCCAGTCGAATCCGACTCTAGGGTTGTGGTGCTCATCTCCGTTTCAAAGCCGAAAAGCCAGCGCTGTCTGAAGACGTTTCCGTGGACATGTGGTCGGCATGACTAAACACCAAGCGCACGGAACGCTGTTACCTTCCCACCGAAGTGGTACCTATTTATCTACTTGCAATTTCTTGCTTTCGAACTGCTAGGTTGGCAGGAGCTGGAACTAGAGATGGGAGCTCACTCCGTCATGCGGCACACTCGGGTCCCGAACTGCTGAACTACTGATCTTCCACAGCCTGCAGTTCAGCGTCTTAACCACTTGAGCCAACGCAGCTCCAAGTTCTGAAAAATAGCAGGGGTCTAACTGCAGCCCATAGGGAATACCATTATTTACTGAAAAGTGGTGTTTTAGACTACTGATATTGTGGCTAACCAGATTTTGCCATAGAGTATGAATTCATATTAAGTAACTGCAGCCAAACTACTCTGACCACCAGTCCCGCAATAAAACAACTTCATCCCTACCAACTCCCACCTTACTGCCTGCGGGCTGTTCCGCCAGCAGCTTGTATACACATTGCTGAGTACCACCTTCAATGCAATTAATGCCATGGCTGCACAGACCTCCAGTTAGCTGCAAGTACTCTCTAAGCGGCAGTGTTAGAAGATTTTATAAGAGCAAAAGCAGAGAATCTGCCATAGAACATAAAGCAAGGGCTGAGCACCAGCTAACCTAGATTTCAAAGGTACGAAAAATAAATGTGATCACACGTGCAAGAAGCCTAAAGCCACAGCATTTGTCCACATCTAGCAAGCAAAGAGCAGAGGCGGTCAACAATCTGCAAAGTACACAGACAGGTGGAGGCTGGAGAATGCGCCAGACATCCTACCTCGGGTTTCTCAGGCAGGGGCTCGTTTTGCAGGACTTTCAGTGCTTTAGCAGCTGCGTCATGCTTCGCAGCCTGTCTTGTTCTACCTTTCCCGCGAAACTGCTGTCCCCCAATAGAGAGCTCTACTTCATAGAGCCAGGGTCCCACAGGAAATGGATAGAAGTACCTAAAAAACAGAAAGACATGACATTTCAGGGTTTGGGTGAAAAACGGGGATTATCTTGCCAGTAGCAAAAGCTCAAACGAGGCTCTAAAAATGGAAAGCCAATACTGAACACCAGAGGCTCACTGCTAGCCCTTACTGTGTGATTTCGTAGCACTTTTGGTGCCTACACTGTACGACCAGAAATGTTAAGACTAAAATCCAGAAGCACGGAGTAGCAGCAACAAATTAAAAGCTTATCTAAACTCAAATCAGCAGGTTTCTCCAGCCTATGGCTATTTTCCACATTCCGCTTTTTAAAAAGAACATTGTATGCACATGTCTAAAATATATCTGCCCGCTCTGTTTAAGCCAACCAGCCCTAAGGAAGGAGAGCGACAGTTATGTGAAGAGCGCCAATAATGCACAGGACTGCATGTCAGTTTCACTTGCCAGGTTTTTGCATGTCAAGATTTTTACACAGAACTTTTCCTGGAGGTTGTTGTGCTGCAGAGGAAAAGACGGGAGAGCAGGAAAGTTATTGTACAGCTCTGCTCAGTGTCTGCATTTCTGTGCCCCGTGCATTTATCACAAATGCAGAAGGCATGTAACCTCTGTTTTTGCCCACATCCTAGCTTTCTAGCACAATGATACCCACTTCATGGCTCTTCTAAACACTGTGTCTCAATGTGGCACCTGCCCCATGTTTCAGGGAAGTGGGCAAGGCCATGCCCTCATGGGGCTTTTGGCAGGCGGTTGGTCTCCACCTTCAAATAGCTGCCACCAGAGGAACAGGGGATTGGATAGCTCCATGGAGACTCAAGGGGACGGGACAGGTCCATGGAGGGTAGACCTACCAGTGGCTACTAACCATGGCGACCGAGGGGAACCTCCACATTCAGAGGCAGTCAACCTCTGAAATCCCAGAGCCAGGAGACAACAGGAGGGGAAGGCCTCGGCCTCTATGCCCTGCTGTTGGCCCACCAGAGGAACTGGTTGGCCACTATGTGGGATAGGATGCTGGACGAGATGGACCACTGGGTCTGATCCTCCCTGAGCTGCAGGCCTCATGCCAGGGATGGAAGTACATGTGGCTCTTTTGGGTGATGGTAACTACAAACGTGGCTCTCCATGAGCCAATCAGACTTTCTTCTTTGCATCCTACGCCCCAAAACCCAGGACACTCTAAAGGCTTGTCAGTTCATTCATTCATTTTCACCTTTACTACAGAGTCTTTAGGGGAAGCAGAACAGGGTTTTTACAGACGCCATATTGCCCGAGATACTGGAGAACGTTTCAAGCCGTTTGCACCTAACCTTTCCATGCAGGTTATTTATAAAGCTTTCTTGTTCCAAGAGAAAGCTGGGAGTATTTCTTGAGGACCCCCCCCCCCCAACTGTGAAGCCCAGACTTCATTAAAGGAGACAGAATCACTGCAGAACCTACCTTTGGGGATAAGCACCACCTCTCATACTATAGTTGTAGGAGGATCTCATCTCCGTGTAAGGATCTATAGGCTTGTACATAGGTTTCTTTCCCAGCTTCATACAAAGCGCGTTCAGCTCCACTGTGGGGGTTACACTATCTAAAGAAAAGAGGATAGGGCAACTGTTAATGCAGAGGGTTTAAGAGAACCATATTGTACCCTGAACGTTCATCCCCCTTGACAGTCAAAGGCATCAGGACACACATGAGAAGCATCAAGTAGAGCAAACAAAAACATTCGTGTACTGAGTGATCACAGAAAGCAATGCTGCAGAATCATGAGTCTGACTATTAGAAGTATTTGTTAGTTAATTCACGGAAGCCAAGTATGTGCAAACAGCCCCCTGAAGAACTTACATTTTTTTGCTGCAACATATAGCTCGATTTGCATCTGCAAGAAGGTATTGAGGTTAACTAGCATTTGACAGGAAAGCCGTTACCGTATATGCAGAAAGCGAAAAGGCAAGCACGAAGCAGACACGCTGTTCAAACTGGGAGGTGCCAGTTAAGGTGGTCTGCATTGCATCTGCTCGGTTGATTAACTGATTGATTGCCATCAGGTCACAACCAGAGGTCATTTCGGGGGGGGGGAACGTGGGGGATCGCAGTTCCCCCGAGTGAGGTGCAGGGGGGCGGGGCACATGATGAAGCCCCGCCCCCTGCTTCCGGCCGCCCCGCTTCCAGCCCTCATTCAGCCAGGAGGAAGCAGGAGAAGAGGGAGGGTAAGTTGCTTCCTCCCCGCCTCTCCCCACCCCTGCCTGCCTGGGGCCAGGGAGGGCCTTGGCGGGGCTTCCTTGCACTCCCGCTGGCCTTGCAGGTCCACCGCCGGGCCCCTGATGTCAGGGGGTGTGGCATATGCTAATGAGTTATGCTAATGAGTTTCCCTAGCTCCTTTTCTACGAAGTGACCCCTGGTCACAACCAACCTATGGTGACCCTGTAGGGCTCTGAAGGCAAGGAAAGCTCAGAGGGGGTTTTGCCACTGCCGCCTCCTGTGTAGCGACCCCTGGTCTTCCTTGCTGGTCTCCCATCCAAATACTGGCCAAGGCCGACCCTGTTTAGCTTCTGAGATCTGATGAGATCGGGCTAGCCTGGGCTATCCAGGTCAGGGCGCTTGGTTTAATATCACTGTCTTTGCCCCACTCCCCCTCGAGCTCCCATATTGCTGGCGCTAGTCTTTTGCATCCTGCGTTTGCTGCACTGCCAGCCAACTCTCTCTCATTTGCCTATGGGCCTCGTACAATGCAAAACCTTCCTCCTAGAAGGTTACAACCGGTGGCCACGATGTGAAGGGCTATGGATTCTCTAGCTATGTACATCAGAGTGTACACACTGGCTTTGCACAGCATGTTTCAAAACCATACGCACTACTGACAGTCAGAGAACCCCAAGGAGACTCCACTCCAGAGGGAGGAAAAAACACGCTCCCACCTTGGGACTCGCCTGGCCCCTATGTTCCCTCTGGGAACCAGGCCAAGGCATTACTATTTACACAAATAACTAAGGGGTTCCCTCCCTTAGGACTATTTTATTCATATCCATATCATTTTAGACTGCTCTGTCTGTTGTAGGCGCTTTTTTGTGCCCTGGCTCCTCTTGTTTTGATTGCCGTATTTCTATTCTGCTGGCTTGGCTTGCTTTATTGACTGGTTTTATTGTCCTAACTGGTTTTGTTCTGCTGTTTTAGCCACAAGCTGCTTTCAGCGGGTCCGAAGAGGCAGCATGCAAATTTCCTGAAATAAACAAATAACTCCCCACCCAGAGCTTCTGTACATGCAGAAAATACTTCAGAAAACGTGAGACCCTCAAGAACCACACCAAATTGACTTCGGACTGATTTTTGCCATGATTTAATACAACACTGCTTATTTGATGTTTTCAGAGCTTTCAAAGAAAGAAGAAGAAGGAGAGATTGGATTTATACCCGGCCCTTCACGACCCAAAGGAGTCTCAGAGCGGCTTACAAACTCCTTTCCCTTCCCCTCCCCACAAGAGACACCCTGAGAGGGAGGTGGGGCTGAGAGAGCTCTGACAGAAACTGCTCTTTTTCAAGAACAGCCATGACAGAACTATGGCTGTTGGTGATTTAATGCTCACTTGTATACTGTTGCTTCCATCTGTGGAAAACGTAGCGGTTACGATGCTGGAGTAGGATCTAGAACAGGGGTCCCCAACCTTTTTGAGCTTGCGGGCACCTTTGGAATTCTGGCACAGGGCACAATCACAAAATGGCCATTGAAGTAGGCGGAGCAAAATTATGTGCAGCTCTCATAGTACATCTTCAACATTTCAGGCAGAAGCTGTTTAAAAGGATGCCTTTCCATCTGCACAGCCCATCAGAAGCCCCAGTGGGGGAAAAGCTCGACCTAACCCCACCCCCTTCTAAAAGCACTCGGAAGGTGTCTGGAAAGGAGTCAATGGGCGCCATGGTGAACACAGCATCACGCTGGGGACCCCTGATCTAGTGGGACGAGGACGTAGTAACTACTTCATAGACCGGTGCTGCCACTGCAATTTTATGGTTGGTGTTACTCTGACCTTTGTTTTAAAATGAGATGTTACTGTTTCATTATGGTTTTTATTGCCTTCGTGTGGTTTTACGATCGCTGCTAGTTACATTTTTTGGCTCGTATCCTATGAAAAGTCAACGGAACACAGTTTTCCCACAGTCCTCTCTCTCCCTCCGCGGCTGCACTCAGTCACTGGAAAGAGGATTACTGAGGTTGCGGGACCCACATGGACAAGCAACCACGCAGGCGGAAGGGCTGTAGTGGAGCCTGCAAAAAGGATGAAGTTTGGCCTCTTCTACACTCAGTGTCCCTTCCATTATCGCTTCACAGGATACAAGCCACAGCGGCGGTTTTTATGCTAATGTTTTACCCGGGTGCGTTTTACTCTGTAAACATCTTGGGTGACAACTGAAACAAAAGGCAAAGTAGAGTTTATTAATCTGGCCCATTGGCCTAAATTGGGAGCCTCCATCTTTGAACAAAATGGCTTCTTTGTGAATGGATTTTTCCTTTAAATTCTGAGTCTCTCGACTTTATTGTCTGGAAGACTGTGCAGGATTATTGATTCACTAAATATAAAAATGCACGCATCATTTCAGACATTGAAAACAGAAGTGGCAACAGGTTTCAGGAGCAAAGCTACATTATGCTCATGTAACGTAACTGCTGTTTCTCCCCACTTCCAGCTAATTCGTGGGCTCCTTCTCAGTTTCACATCTGCTAACTGGAAACTAGGGGGGGGGGGAGGCAGAGGACAGTGCAGGATCAGGCCCAATGGCAAGTAAATCCTCAAACAGAAGCATTCTGGGGGCTAGAGCCCCTACCACAAAGGGTTTGGTGTTCAAAGAAATCACAGGGTCTGCAAAGTGCTTCCTCACAACTGTACAGAGAACATCTGTTGACACTATAGCTTCCCTTAAGCACGTATCCATTCAGGCAGGATGCAATACTTCTGGCTGCTGGGTCACCGATGATCACCAGAAGGTATGAGCAGCAACTGCCGAATGAGGCTATAACTTGTTTCTCAAGCCTTGAAATACAGGGTACACTAGCAATATCTATACACACGAATAACCATGAGATGGGCACTCAGATCACTTAACATCACGTCAATGTTTTCCAGCCGATGTCATTCACACCCTCACTTGAGAGCCACTGAGTGTTGGAGAGGTCCAGCAGCGAACGTTACTGGGCGAGTCAGCCCTTAGACGGCCAGTGGCCCACTCTATATTGAACTGTCATTATTGTTTGCCTCCTTTCTCCCCCACAGTTGCCGAAAACGCTTTCTATCAGACTTCCAAACTCCTTTCTGTCTACAGCAATTCATTTAGAGCTAGAGCTTCTCTGGATTTTCACAGCAGACACCCCGACACAATGGAGCCCAGTGCTAGCCAATTCTAAGTCCGCCGCAGCCACATACCTGGGTTCTTTCCTTCATTACGTGATGGGCGAGCTGTAGGTTTAGGAAACCTCGTCCCTTCCAAAGCTTTGGCAGCAGCTGCGTGTTGAGCTTTTTTAATACTAGTTCCTTCAGCTTCCCAGTGCTGGTCCCCAAGAGTCAGCTGCACTGTAAACACCTAGGAAGGAGAAGGAAATCTTCATAGGGACAACCTCCTAAAAGGCTGAGGTGCTCGGCCTACGGTCGCAAGGCCAGCCCTGCAACAACAGGCATAAATACAATGGATTGGATCCAGTGGAAGATCTCTGTAGATTTCAGGGGTGTGTGTTTCACTGATTTCACCCCTCCTCCTGCAGCTGACCTCTGACCACCCTGTTCTATTCCTGAGAGTTCCCCACCCACCCGACCAACATTTAAGGGGATTTCACTCTGCAGAAGGGGGGGGGGCAGAGAAGCAGAGCCTCCAAGATAGAATCCCTTCCATCCCTGGAAATTCTCCATGGTATCCAATCTAACGTTCTGGTGACTTTGTAGCTATGCAAGCCATGGCTGTGATAATGACATTAGGTGGAATAACCTGCATTTCAAATGTTTATCCTGCCCTGGTGAATGACTTGGGAGGCAGGTGATCGCAGCATTCCAGGATCACAATCTGAAAGCGGAACAGGGAACAGCCCCATGCGACTTCTGAGGCCTCTCCTCCTTATTGAAAGATCTTTATGCAAACCAAAGAGCTGCCTGCTAATCCACACAATTTTAAGTAGCTCCAAGCTAAAGATTAAAATCTGGAGTGGCCCCCAATATGCAGGCCGAAGTGCTTGGGCACGATCAAGTCTTTCGCAGCCTGGCTGTCAGCGGCGAAAGAAATACAACATTCAAGCGAGAAGTGGAGTCCACATCATATTCATTTTGCCTCAGTAACTTCTTGCAGCGCTTTTGGTATAAATGTGGTCTCCTCCTTTTCGTATGAACATGGGAGAAAAGCGGCAATAGTTACCTTTGAGTGAGCTGGACCCTGCTCGCTCAAAAGCTTATACTCAGGCTGAATCTTGTTGAAACGGGCTAACTCATTCACAAGACACATTGGGGTTTTCTCTTTGGGGTTTGCCATGTTAGAAGGAACTGAAAGGCAAGAGAAAACAGCTACTTTAGCATGTGGAAATAAAACTGATTAGTGACAGATCAAGAACTCGCCTCTTTAGGGCAGCTTTGAGAGGAGCTTAAATTGAAAGCTGGAACATACTGTACAGACACGCTGACGGATCATATTAATCAGAATCCCATAAAAGATGCCCAACACGTTTACTTTGTGGCAGAAGTAAAGCGGTTTCAGAAGATCAGCTCACTTTGATGCCCAGAGTGCCAGAAAGGATTAACATTGTGATCAGAGCGAATATTACAGTTGCAAGAATTGGCCAGTAGGAACAATCCACCTAACTTACCCTGCAAGGAAACCTCTACCACGATACCAGCATTCTTGCTTTGATGTTTAAAGGCTGTGGCTCCATGTCTGGCCAACAGAGGATGCTCTGTTCAGACGTTCTCTAAGCATTCATTACTAAGCCTTGACTGGAAAGGGTTGGGGGGGGGGCTCAGTCCTAATGTGAGAGCTCTGCTACCCCTTTGAGTATTCAGCTGCTCTGCATTTCTCCGTATTCTTCATTACCTACTTGAGGCTCTTTTTTTTAAATCACACAATAAAGATCCAGATCTCATGGTTCATCCCTTCTGCTTCTAATCTGACTCCAAGATATAAAAAAGTCCATGTGAATAACCAATAACCCATAAATAACTGGATTTAATAATGATATATTAATATAATAATATGTAAATAACCTATAACCACGACATAGTGCATAAATCAGTTCCAAATAATGCATGCGACTCCTTGAAGTAGTCTTTGCCAAATTTCACAGCTAGCAATATAACGCAATCATGCTAAATCTGTTGGATTCCAAATAATGACTGCTTATAGGAGCCGCATGCATTATCTAAGGCAGGGGTGTCAAACTCATTTGTTATGAGGGCCAGATCTTACATAAATAAAACTTTGTTGGGCTAGGTCATGTGTGTCATAAAATGTAATGCCAGGTAGAAGAGATATAAACTTTGTAACAGACACAAACTTAAAGGGTTTTTTTTTACTTAAAATAAAAACATGTTTAAAATATTAGCACTCTTGCAATAGTTTGTTTATTTAACAGTGTCTGATAACTGACACATCTTACTCTGAATTATTACATCAAAATGTCTGTGCTGTTGCAATCCTGAGTATGCTGTGTGTATCTGCAAGCTGCAGACCTACAATGACGCAGTAGCAGCAGAACTGGAAGAAGAAGCAGAAGATAGCCAGTTCCACGGAGGGCCTGACAGAAGCCCTCTGGGGGCCTCATCCGGCCCCCGGGCCGCATGTTTGACACCCCTGATCTAAGGGCTTTTACATTGCAAGAGGCTTTTACATTTCAAGTTTTGGAAGTTGGCAAGTACTATTTTAAGGAGCCACAATCATTACTTGTTCTGTTTATAAGCACGACCAGCATGCTAATCTGCAGCATTTTTGTTACAATATCTGACACATGTTTTGAAGAAAAGTTTTGCATTAACCACCGCAGACACACAGCAAGAACACTTTTCGGGCTTACCTGCAGCTACACTGGTAGATGTAACAGATGCAGAGGGTAAAGCAGAATTTTGAAGAGGTCTACCTGCATTTTCTGAGGGCAGAGAACTAGCGGGAGAAGGAATACTCAAGGGCTGTGCAAGAGATTGATTCTTGTTTAGTATTTGGGTGCCGGACAGGCCAGCAGTTGTGTTCTGGATTTGAACTTGAGACATGTTGACTTCCATCAAAAAGCAAATCACTGCGGGTAAACTTGGCTTTGAATGCAGGTTATTTCTGTACAAGAGCTTGAATTTCTACCTTAGAAAGAAAAGAAAGGCCATTAAATATTTGCTTCTCCCTCCTTTCCAGATAACTATAGCCAGTGGGCAGTGTTCCCTCTAAGCTGAGTAAGTGTGAGCTAGCTCACCGTTTTTTAGCCTCGGACTCACACATTTTTGTCTTAGCTCGGGAAGGATGGCTCCAGAGCAAACGAATTTATGCAGTAGCCAAATCGCTTGCTCACAACTTTAATACCAGTAGCTCACAAAGTAGGATTTTTGCTTACAAGACTCGACAGCTTAGAGGGAGCATTGGCAGCGGGATCTCCATTTCTACGTTCTGTCACATTTCAACTATATGGAACTTATGATCGAACACATGCAACTCAATTAAAGACAGCAACACCATGTAGAGGCTGACATTTCTATTGCCTTATCAGTACAATCCAGTGTCTTTGAACCAGTCAGTAAATCCACTTATAATACTGATCCCAAACCACTCATGTCTGCAGCCAAGATTTTCTTTAGACTGCATCACTACCTCAGGGAATTAAATTTGTAATTCTCAAACAGGTAAGCATTACAGCTGTTCACAGGGACAACTGCTATGAATATGATTGGAGAAGATATGTGATTTCCTTAAAAAAAAAAAAAAAAGAGGGAGACGTGGGGAAATAATGAACAGGTTGAAACCACCACAGTAGCTGGTTGCTTTCAAAGCTTAATTTTAAAACTGGCCACTGATCCCAAGAACAAAGGATTTATTTCTATACAACATGCTTAAAATCTTGTGAACATCAAGACCAGCTGCTTCATGGTAAATACATAATGCTATTCATGCAGAGGGACCCCTGTTCACATTCTGTATAAAATGAATGCTCCATGTGTGCAGCAGGATATCCCCGTGGGTACCACAAAGATCTTCCTTTCATTTAGAACAGGAATCGTGGAAGGGGACAAAGAGTGAATCATCTGTATCATATATTCATCCATATCATATATTACTGTTAGAACAGAAGATCAGTGTGTGTTGCACACTTAGATACTATTTATTTACACTGCCAAAGGTGATGGGTACCAAGGAAAAGTTGTGACCGGCTACAGACGACACCTTGTTTCCTGTGCCTTCTTATAGAAGCTTTAAAAACTTTTCACACATACAAAGCTAGACGATACAAGTTTCCAGCTTTGAAAAAGGAGCAATTACAAATTAGAGTTTGGGGGCTAGTAAAAGCCATTTGCTTAAATATTCTGTGGGCCTCCAAGCGGAAGCCATGACCAGGCCTCTAAATTTAGAAAGGATGTGTCACAGACAAAGATAAGTAAAAACCTTGTACCTCTGGAAATACAAAGGAGGGTATTAGGGAATTTTTTTTTTAAGTGGTGTCCAAAACAAAGGTCAGCCTAGTGTCATAAATACTTGGTTCTTTACCAGTTATACCAGCAGCTCTGCCCCTGTGCTAGCTTAGACTCTGAGTGAAGTGCGGGGTATAAATCCAATCTCTTCCCCCTCCTCCTAAATTATGCACATAAAAATTCCAGCGCTCCAGAAGAGCCTGTTCTGCAGACCTGCAGAGGCCAAACTGCAAACAATTCCGTAGATTTGGAAAGGGGACTGGCACAGGGACCCTCAGGCAGTGTGGAACTCAAGCACTGGGCTGTGCTTTGACCCTGTCTGTGAGCATCAAGAATCAGGAGCTCTGCGTTTTCTTGGGGGGGGGGGGTAAGGACTGTTCATTTCTGGGTCCAATTTCTGAGTTTGTGACTAGGGGATATAAAGACAAAGCGCTTCATTTTCCTAGTTTACTGCAGTGCAAATTCTCCCTTAGCCCAGACCAAAGCACTCTCCCATCATCTGTTAACTTCAATGCTTCCAGGGCCACAGTAACCAACATTATGTGCATTAATGAAGTAATCAACAGCAGTCTTCCACAATCCCCCTCAAATGTTTCCTTTTTATTAGTTGTTGCGTCTATGTTAATGTACTGGGGCAACTCACTATTTTAAGTTTAGGGATTTCCAGTTTGGCAATAACACTTCCTGTAACTCACAATAGTCTGGCTAAGTGCCCCAAGTAGAAGGTCAGTGTTCTGTACAGGTCCAAATGGCTCATTTTAAAAACCAGGAATGCCTCTCCCTGCAAAAGGCATAAACCTACTAAATATCCCAGTAAGGCAACCAACAGGTTGCATGCTTCTGTCCGTGTGCAAGAAAAAAGACAGCCAAGTCTTTAAAGACTGTGTCAGGAGCATGTGGGGAAGGAGACAGCAAGAGCTTCATTAAAGATGTAGCCCCAGAATGGGCAGACTATGGACAAAACTAGAGCCAACTGACTCAAGAGTATCGTTTGGAAAGTTCCTTTCTGAATGCTCAGAGGTAGTTAATTTCTCATGAACAGGAAAAAATGACCGCTCACTAGCAGCCCAACTTGTCTTCCTTCTTGCTTAACAATTACCTGCAGACACAAATCCAGCTAGGTAAATTATAAAATCTAACAGGAATTTCACACCTTCTCCTTTGAGACTGAGCACAGGGTAATAGACTACTTGTACAAAAAGAAACTTGCGAGAAAAAAAGTAAAACCAGACAGGTGAACCCTGTCTGAGCTAACCTGTACTTCTAGCAAAGAAAATGAATGCACTAGCTAGACTGCCTAACAGAAGGCTTCGGCTCTAAAATGGCTGTACATGCATCCCCCCCCCCCCCCCCCCCCCCCCCCCGCTCCACTGCCCTTTCCAGAAAATCTGGGCACATCCCATTATTTCAGCATGCAATTCATGTTTTCCACCTAAAAAGCTATTTGGAATGAGTCACTACTGTACCAGGAGCACTGAGTCACCTGGAGGCAACAAGGCAAAGCCTGATTCTCAGATGAATATTGACTTCAGTTTAATGCACTTTTCCATGGACATCTGTTAGAATCAGCATACACAGATCTATAATCTGGACAATAGTGTCCACCATTTAGAAAAATATTGCTTCTATATCTGTACAAGTTCTGAAAAACACCATTTTATACAGATTTAATATGTAGGGGGTTAGTAAAGTTTTCAGTCAAGTTATTTTCCCTTTAGTATGCATCCTTATTGTTTTACACACACACACAGAGAGAGAGAGAGAGAGAGAGAGAGAGAGAGAGAGAGAGAGAGAGAGAGAGAGAGAGATGCACACTGTCTCTCTCTCTATATATATATATGAATGAGAGAGGCTCAACAAATCACGAGGCAGCCTAGAAATCTGCACTGTGGCATCTAGTACTTTCAGCATTTATATTATTGTAATATCTCTTGGCAATCCTCAGAAGTGCAAAGGTATTTTGTCATTCTGCAATATGTCTTGTTTTATGGTATGTGCATGAAGCTCTTTGTTATTACTTGTCGATATGTTTAAAACTTTGTGTTTATTTTTAATAGCTGAATTGTCCCTGATAAAATCTTTAAGATGCTATCCAGTAGGACTGCCAGCATACAAGCAATCCCATCCTGGTTCCAAGCAAAGCATAAAGAAAGCAAAGCTGCTCTTTGCTCATCCCCACCTGCATTTCATGCTTCTTTGCATGCTCACTTTACACCATTTGATGGTGATGCATGAATTCATTTCCTAACCAGTTGCTTTCTATTCTGGCTCCAGCATTCAATCAAATGGTTTTTTAAAAAGCAGTAATGGAATTGTGACAAACTGGGGAGAAGTCAGTTTGGGATTAGAGTTCAGCTTTTTGCTCTGGGGAGGACAACCAGCATTGCCCCATATATAATTGTATATAAGAACACTTTTGTCATAGCTTTAATAAAAATTACGAGACACTGTGAAGATCAGGTTTTGTGATAGAAATAATTAAAAAATATGGTCGTAAAAATACAGCACCCGGAAACTGAAAAGGAGTCGGGCTCCTAAAGCCATAGAACTTTTGTCAAGGCCTGTATATGCCACACACTCATTCCAAACACAGTTCTATCGTTTAATTTGAACTGAAACACATACCAGGACAGTTCCACGGTATATAATTAGACTCTGCCAAAGAAACTGAGCTGCCAAATATACCCGAAAATTGCCTACAGCTTTTCTTCCTCTCACTACCCTCCAATACTTAAGGAAGACCATCATAGTCAAGGCTGCAGATGTTAGTAGTAGCATTCCAGTTAGGTTAAGATCCTCTCATCCTTGTCTACGAAATACTGACTCAACAGATTCAAGGATGTTTCTGACAGGAATGAGGCTGGGAGAGCAAAGCTGGGTAAGAGGACTGGGGGGCAAGGACACAGGAACTATGGACAGTACAGAGACCAGAGAATGGCTGCCTGAAAGAAGACAGAGTCAGGCAAAGGGCTGGAAAGGAAGGACAAGAAAGAAGGGAATAAGGGCATAAAAGAACTGGCCATATCCATGGATGGAAGACTGTGGACTGGACATCATGTGTCACTACCACGGAGTGGAGGGAAGAACTAGTTTTGGAGCTCAGAGGACTATGGTCCTTAGGAGACTGAAGTGTGGGTGAAGAAGGGCGAAGCAGTCAATCATTTCACACATTTAAATCAACAAGCCAGATGTCACATGGAGGTCTTCAGTACCTTTTGACCAAGACTGACAATCAGAGCTAGCAATCCTTTGGAAGCAGAATGAAGAGGTTATCACAGGTGGGAATCTACAGGACTCCTGTATGTTAATATCTGTTATTAAAAGGTTTTCTTAGCAATTTACGACCTTCATTACAAGTTTCTGTACCTTTAGATGATTCAGGGACAGTGTACCTTTGGCTTCAGTTCCGAGGGGATTATTTATATGTTGGAGATTGCCTATAACAAAAGGGGGAGAAACAGATCATGTTAGAACGCTGCTTTGAGAAATCAGAACATTGTGTACGTGATCCAAGCAGCTCTTCCTGTTGAGAAAGGAAGGAGGGAGTCCTCCCACACTGACCATCAAAAGGCTATGCCGGGGATCAAGGGACATGCCTGGACAAAAGCCATGCAGAACGGAGCAAAAGAGATTGTTCTTCCAACCCAATATTTCAGTATTCCACAATTCCTATTCATTACTGTCAACAGTCAGGAGCAATAGACAAGTAGGTTCTTAGGCAAAAAAAAATTCAGAGCTTACAGATGAACAGGTAAAACCTGTACTTGTTGTAGATAAAAATATCTTTTGGCCCATTCTAATTTAAGCAACATTCAGTGAGACCAGTGTTCCCTCTAAGCTGAGTTAGTGTGAGCTAGCTCACAGTTTTTTAGCCTCCGGCTCACACTTTTTTGTCTCAGCTCTGGAAGGAGGGCTCCAGAGCAAACAAATTTATGCAGTAGCCAAATTGCTCGCTCACAACTTTAATGCCAGTAGGTCACAAAGTAGAATTTTTGCTCACAAGACTCCACAGCTTAGAGGTAGCATTGAGTGAGACAGGTGTACCATGGGGGATAATCAAGAACGAACACGCATTTTAACTTAAAAAAAAAAACAATTTAGCCAGGAATTCTTAAACATTACATTTGTACCAGGCTAAAGCCTTGCCTCCCCAAGATGCTGACTGAAACAACGTGTTTATACCACATATTGTGGAGCTGGTTAACTGACAATATTTTATGGTTGCTGTTCAGAACTAGCAAGCTGTTGAGCCTGAAGAGAGAGGAAAAGCAAGTCTTGAATTGCTGAAACAAGCCATATAAATATTCTTGCTCAATTTAGAGAGCGGCCTGCCGCCTTAACTATATATTGGTGGTGCCTACCAAAAATTCTTTCTGCCCTTACACGTGTAAGTCTGCACACATCAAGCTAAACCTCACTAGTCTTCCACGTTCATGATGCATGCACAGTGTCCCAAAGCACCCAATCATGCTCATCTCTTCCAATGTTTGGGGCAGGAAGGCTCTACTCAGTCGTCAGCATCTTCCTGTCTGTCTGTTCACAACCCCTTCAACCATCACACAAAACAATACCCCTGGATAGTTTCCGTGAATGCAAAGGAAGTCTGGCTGGGGCCTGAGTATCATTCCTATTCTGTGTGATTATAGAAAGGACCAGGATAGAATGGAAGGCTGCCCAAGCAAACCCCGATTAGATCACACTGATACGCAACTCTGGAAACATCCGACAAATTAGGCATACAACCTCCCCCTTATGCAACACAAAAGCACAGTGCTGAGACAGGTGGGCAGATTGGAGATTTTATGGAGCTGCAAGGAGAATCAAGTGAAGCAAGACACAGATGCGGAAACATGACAAACATCACAAGACTTGATGCCTGGATTTCCAAACACAGTAGAGCTACTGGGGAATAATCTGACAGCTTTGTTCATCCAAGCAAAGCCTTCTGAAGGTGCCATCTTGTAAATGGGTAAGACAGGCAACTGCCTGCATGTGGCCTCTCTGTGGTGGCTTCCACCTTGTAGAACAGCCTGCTGGAGGTCAAGAACATTCCCATCCTTTTAGCATTCTACCGAATGTGCAAAACTTAAATATTCAGAAGGAGGGCCTGTGGCTCAGTACTAGAGCATCTGCTTGGCATGCAGAAGGCCCCCAGATCCAATTCTCAGCATCAGTTAAAGGATCTTGTCCCCAGGGTCTCAGGCCTTTTGCCTGAGACCCTGGAGAGCCACTGCCAGCCTGAGTAGACAATATTGATTTTGATGGACCAAGGGTCTGATTCGGTATACGGCAGTTTCATGTGCATTCATGACATTTTCTTAAAGGGATTAGAACTGTAATAGAATGGAACAGTCCAGGAGGGTGCCTTCATAACTGAACTGAATGCATTTGTAGATAGCATCTTGTTTTCACAGCATTGCCTTCTATATTTGCAATTCCACTTTCTGCATTGTTTATAGGATACCTTGGCTTAGACAATGTGATGTTCTCATTGTTTCCTAACTCCAGAACTATTGAATTGTTAGTTGTTTGTCTTATGGTGCCGGACTGCAGTTTCATATTCTGTAATCTGCCTTGAGTCTTAGCGAGAAAGGCAGGCTATGAAGTAAATAAAGAAAAATAAAAATCAAATTGTCCAATGGAAGAACACTGAAAAACTCCTATGATTTTTTTTTCTTTTTAGAATGAGTGAAGTGTTTAAAATAAGGTTTTTTTCAAAATTTGTGGTATGAGAAATATGTAAGTCTTGGACATGATCAATATGCTACAATGTGTTTAACAATATTAAACAGTAGGGACGGGCATGAAACACAAAAAAAAGTGGTTTGGTTTAAGGCAATCCCCGAATTGAACCCCAAACTGAACTGGCCCAAAACGGCCCCACCCAAACTGAGCCGGTTCAGAGAGTCCCCTTTCTCCTGGCCACATTGAGACTTTAAAGGGGGGGAGCAAAACCAAAGGGTTAAATGGCTGCCAGCCAGCCATTTAAACCTAACGGCTGACTGGTGGATCCTGCACCACTTCGATGTCACATTTAAATGGCTGGCCCCAAACACCTGAACTGAAGTCCAGGAAATGTTAGGAGAAGGTGCCTTCCCTGATCATCAGTTTTGGAACTCCTAACCAGCCCAAATTCCCTATTAAACAGTTCAGCATTTTCAGTGCTATAAAGTTTAGCTTGATATCCAAATATGCTGGTAGTCTTATCACTTGTGACTGTACTTCTGCCCTAACAATATAGTTACTATAGAATTTATTTTCTACTTTCAACTTTTTTCTTCCTGCTCCCTCAAATGTCAAAAAATAAGATAATTTTAAATTTTTATGGTTATGCCAATCAGGTACATTGTACTGCTTTGTTAGCCGCTCTGAGCCTGTTCGCAGGATGGGCGGCGTATAAATATAATAAATATAATAAATAAAAAAATAAGGTACAGCATTTTGCAACTCTCTCTCAAGAATTGCCTATATTTGTGATTTTTTCTTACAGGAAATCAAGAGATCTATAAACATGAACAGATTTAGACAACATAAGATGCATCATTTAAAACCACACAAAATTGTAGTATTTGGCATATTTAAGGGATTTAAAATATGCCAAACAGTACAATTTTATACAGTTACAAATGATGCTGTTGTTAAAACAATAAAATAAAGTTTACTTTTGATAAGAAGGTCTTCCATACATTTCTTTTACCTAAAATTTCTGCTTTTTCCAATTAAGCCCCCCTCCCCATGATTTTCTTTTCCTGTTGCTTCAAAGTTTTCAGAACTCTGAAATATCCAGGCATGACTCTGAGCATATCTAACTTGTGGGTCACAGTTTTGGCCCTCAATATAGTGACAATGCCACTATTTTCTTTCTTTATAGCTTGTGCTTCATTTTTAAATGAGACAGACACGAGGTGAGGAGGCAAGACGCAAGAGGCAGCAAGAGGAGATAAATTGAGAGGACCTATGTTGCATACCTGACTTAAAGGTGAGTTCCACGTGTGAATAAAATAAACAAAGCTTATTGATTTATAGGAAAGGGAGAGGACAGCTTGATGAATAGGCAGTTCATTGATTTTTCAAGTGTCAGGCTGCAGCCCATTTCTACCAAAGTCACCAAAAGTGAAAGACGTATTTATCAGATAAATATGAAACTTTTACTGTAGAGTACAGCTTATTCAAAGTCTACTGCCTACTAACGGCAACATTACCAAACATTGCACATTTGGTTCTCAGAAGCTTCTAGTAACATTTTGGCTACACATCTGTTGCTCTGTAATCTCATTTGTTGCTCTCTACAAAGACTTCCCTAGTATATAAAACATAGTTGACAAAATTATACCTGCTGTAATTGGACAAGCTTGCTAAAATGC
>NW_015165834.1:1415170-1418833 GCF_001447785.1 Gekko japonicus | reverse complement strand
AACTACTGCGAAGTTTTACAGGAAACCTGTGGCACCTGAAAGACTAACAGAGTCATTGTAGCATACACCTTTGGGTACTAAAGCTCACTTCATCAGAAGCATGGCCACTAGAACCATCCATGAAAGCTTATGCTTCTGCCCCTCTGTTTTTTTTTTTTGTTATTACAATAAGCTCACACAACCTGGGAAGCTCTGGTGTACAAACTTCAGGGAAATGAGCAGACCACATAATTGCTCTTGCACAATTCCTCTTGATTAAGGATTTCCCAATGGAATGTATCCAGTGGTTGTAAAGGGGGAAGGGGAGCACACAGCAGAATCTATGCCATGCTATCCTGCTCTTTTTGGCCTCCATTTTTTAATAACCGGGGGTGGGGGGGGGATCTGGTCTGCCAAATGCTATGATGACAGGCTAAGTATATTGTGTGAGGCACTGCCAATTCCTGCATTGGCTGCACACAATAAGGGTACCTGCAGTAATGCTTTTGTTGTCTCATGGAAACTACTACCTAGCAGCATACAAGTGGAAACACTTTCCACTAAATAAGGCTTTCCAGCAGACCATTATGCTAGAGAGCCAGGAGCATCTATAGCCAGGGGAATTGTTGCTCTAACTCATCCAAGACCTGGTTTGCAAAAACATAAGTGTGAAGACGATCCAAATATGCATTGGCCCTACATGATATATCACCGCTGAGTTTAACCAACAGGGGGCTCCAGGTGGGTCCTGAGTTTCAGAAAGTTATGGGGAAGCACTGTGGCTTAATGACAGAGCAATTTTTTTGTACGTAGAAGGTCCCAGGTTCAATGTTCTGCATCTCCAGTTAAAAGGAACCAGGACTAGATGATGCAAAAGATCTTTACCTGATAACCCTGGTGAACTGCTGCCACCCAGAGTAGACAATATGGGCCTTGATAGATCAAGGGCCTGATTCAGTATAAGGCAGCTTCATGTACACGTATGCCAAGAGGACCACTGACCTTAAAAATCATACAGACAATTCAAATGGTCAAGAACGGCAACTGTATGCTAGGCAGAGTCTCTACACTATCAAGTTCACTATTGCGTGATCATCTCACAATATATTGCCTGTGTAATGAGGTGCTCATGATGAGAACATGGCTGCTTTCTCATTTCACAGTTTTCAGCTGAGTAAGAGCATTCCAAGGCAAACCATTCAACATCACAGTAATCCAAGTCTATGCCCCAACCACTGATGCAGAAGAGGCTGAAGAGGACCGGTTCTATGAAGACCTACAACACCTCCTAGAACTAACACCAAAAAATGATGTCCTCATCATCATAGGGGACTGGAATGCTAAAGTAGGAAGTCAAAAGGTAACCGGAATAACAGACAAGTTGCCTTGGAAAGCAAAATGAAGCAGGGCAAAGGTTAACAGAGTTTTGTCAAGAGAACACACTGGTCATAGCGAACACCCTTTTCCAACAACCTAAGAGGCGACTCTACACATGGACATCACCAGATGGGCAACACCAAAATCAGATTGACTATATAATTTGCAGTCAAAGATGGAGAAGCTCTATCCAGTTAGTAAAAACAAAACCTGGAGCTGACTGTGGCTCAGATCATGAGCTACTCGTTGCAAAATTCAGACTTAAACTGAAGAAAATTGGGAAAACCATTAGGCCATTCAGGTTTGACCTAGATCGCATCCCTGATGAATATACAGTAGAGGTGAAGAATAAATTCAAGGGTCTAGATTTGATAGAGTGCCTGAAGAACAATGGACGGAGGTTCGTAACATTGTACAGGAGGCAGCAATCACCACCATCCCAAAGAAAAAGAAATGCAAGAAAGCAAAGTGGCTGTCTGATGAGGCTTTACAAATAGCAGAGGAAAGAAGGAAAGCGAAAGGCAAAGGCGAAAAGGAAAGATTTACCCAACTGAACGCAGATTTCCAGAGAACAGCAAGGAGAGATAAGGAGGCCTTCCTGAATGAACAGTGCAAAGTAATAGAAGAAAACAATAGAATGGGAAGGACTAGAGATCTCTTCAAGAAAATTGGAGAAATCAAGGGAGCGTTCCATGCAAAGCTGGCCATGATAAAGGACAAAAACGGTAGGGACCTAACAGAAGCAGAAGAGATTAGGAAAAGATGGCAAGAATACACAGAAGAACTATACAAGAAAGACCTCAATGTCCTTGACAAACACGACGGTATAATCACTGACCTTGAGCCAGACATCCTGGAATGTGAAGTTAAATGGGCCTTAGAAAGCATTACTAACAACAAAGCTAGTGGAGGTGATGGTATTCCAGCTGAGCTATTCAAAGTCTTAGAAGAGGATGCTGTTAAAGTTCTGCACTCCATTTGCCAGCAAATTTGGAAAACGCAACAGTGGCCACAGGATTGGAAAAGATCAGTATACATTCCAATCCCAAAGAAGGGTTCCTGCCTCTCATGAGAGGTAAGTCATCATTTTGGGTAGAGGGCAACCAAAATTATGCCTGAACTTCTGTGAGAGGAAAGAACTTCATAAGAGTTTGGGAAGGTCTTACAGGGCACAAACAGTTTGCTGCACTGTTTTTAAAGATAACTGGGGGCAGAGGGAAGGCAAGAAGAAGCAGTGTTTCTGGCTCCCAGGTTAAGGCAGAGGTCAGGGGGCCAAGTGAGGACTGGTGATCTCAGTCAGCAAAATTCTTCACTCTGAAACTGCTTTTATGCGACCTGAGCTCTTGGAATTAAAGCAAGGTATCATTTTAAATATATAAATTCCAACATTGTAATATTCAGAATCCCCCTCATGGATCACTGCCTTGTCATGGTGAGGGGGCTTGCGTGGTTCAATGAAGCTGTGGGCTTGAAGCTCAACATCAAAAAAACTAAGATCATGGCATCCGGCCCCATCACTCCTTGGCAAATAGAAGGGGAAGTCATGGAAGTAGTGACAGACTTCACGTTCCTGGGATCCCAGATCACCGCAGACTGTGACAGCAGCCATGACATTAAAAGACGCCTGCTCCTTGGGAGGAAAGCGATGGCGAACCTAAACAGCATGATAAAAAGTAGAGACATCACCCTGCCAACAAAAGTCCGCATGGTCAAAGCAATGGTATTCCCAGTAGTCATGTATGGCTGCGAGAGTTGGACTATAAGGAGCGCCGAAAAATAGATTATTTTGAACTATGGTGCTGGAGAAGACTCTTGAGAGTCCCTTGAACTGCAAGAAGATCAAATCAGTCAATCCTAAAAGAAATCAACCCTGACTGTTCCCTGGAAGGCCAGATAATGAAACTGAAGCTCAAATACTTTGGCCACCAAATGAGAAGGGAGCACTCACTGGAGAAGACCCTGTTGCTGGGAAAGATTGAAGGCCAAAGAAGACGGGGACGGCAAAGGATGAGATGGTTAGACAGTGTCATAGATGCAATGAACATGAAATTGAGCAAACTTCAGAGGACGGCGGAAGACAGGAAGGCCTGGCGTGATCTGGTCCATGGGGTCGCGAAGAGTCGGACTCGACTGTGCGACTGAACAACAAGAGCATCCTAAAGGTGTAGATTAACTGTACTCTGTTTATTCTACAGTTTGCATGAGAGTTTACTAAAAGCCTTGCTGATACCAGAAGACTATTACAGCGAAAAAATCTGCCACGCAGCCACTTTTATGTAGACTTTACACACACCTGGAAATCTAATC
>NW_015165834.1:1411734-1415122 GCF_001447785.1 Gekko japonicus | reverse complement strand
ACTGTGGTGACCTGCATGTGTCAATAATCCATCACCAAAGAGATCGTTATCATTTACACACTTAGCAGCGAATCACCAGGTGTTGTGCCATCAAAAGATAAGTAATCAAATGATATACATAACCTGTACGAATCAGCCCTCATTAAGTCCTTGCAGTGTCACTCCACGTAAGAATGTAAGATTAGATAAGGATTGTTCCTTTTGTGACAAAACCCCCCTTTTTCTCCCGAGCCCATTCCAATGCATATTTTTGGTTTTGTTTGCCATTCCTTCACTTATTCTCACCGACCCTTCTTGAACACACGAACATATGAAACTGCTATATACCGAATCAGACCCTTGGTCCATCAAAGTCAACACTGTCTACTCAGACTGGCAGCAGCTCTCCAGGGTCTCAGGCAGAGGTCTTTCACATCATCTACTGCCAGACCTTTTTACTGGAGATACCAGGGATTGAACCTGGGATTTTCTGCATGCTAAGCAGATGCTCTACCACTGAGCCACAGCCTATTCCTATGTTTATGTATCCTGTTTTGCTCTTAGTTTATGTTTTAAATAAAAGAAGTATTTATTTGGCAGCAAGTCTCATAAAGCTTGATTTATTTAGCACCTGTCCAATGAAACTTGTTCTACAGTACACAGTGGAGGATGGCAGCCTTAGTCTGACAAAGATATTTCTTAGTGATCAGATATGAGTGCTTGCACAACACAGAGTAAAGGGTTGATACAGCTAGAGTCACAGACACTAACCTTGTTGTGAAACACTTGCTAGTAAAGCAACGTGTATTTGGAACCTAGCTGTAACACAGGAAGGTGCAAGAACTAGTCCACTGAAGTAAAGTAGGTGTTCAGAGATGTTTAGGGGCAGGTTGAACTTTTAAATGGTCAGAAACTATAACCTTACTAATGAGAACAAACAGTAGTAATACTTGAACAAAGAACTGGGATATAGCTATCGAAACTGAAAGGTTAACTTCTAAATTAGTCTGCTTTGTCAGGATGGCTTTTGTTAAAAATACCATGCAGTTTAAGCCATGTGGGCTGATGGTTTAATATAGCACCCACCACACTGGCCTCTTCATTACCAGTTATTCTGACACAAGATCTGGACATATCTCTGCTCTTTAAATACCACATCTGCATGACTTCTTAGCTGTCACACTGAGCTTCTCTTTAAATGCTTTCACAAGGATCAAGTGTGCTCAAAAAATGGTGTCAGACGAAGTTTCATGTATCAAGATATTGGTGGAGCAGTTTTATTTCCATGAAACCCGAGATATTAAACATTTTCAAGGTCTCATGTTAATTGCAACTAGATAGTGGCTTTCCACCGCTAGGCAACAGCTTGAGGTTTTTCCCTCTGCACTTCTTCACATTATAGAACATGATGCAACAGATGCAAATGCAAGAGCATTTAAGTTTCACAAGTGATTTCAACTCTACAATGGCAAGAAGTTTAACACATCAAAGCTCTTTCTTATGTTGCTTAAGTAGCCAATTAGATTTGTGGGCAAGTAGTGGTGATGGTGGGGGGGAGAAAGCCATTACAGCCATTAAACCATTCATTACATGCATTAAGAAGTTGAAAGCATTACATTTGTGACAGAACTGCAAAAGCTCTTTTCCAACAAGAGTGAGATCTGACAAGCTATTTCCAGGCTATACTTAAGAAAGCAGACAGCAGGCAGAAGCTAAAGAAACTTATTTAGTACGTAGCAGATCTCAACTCCAGCATATATTCTCCCCATCACCACCTGCAAATTCCATTAAAATTGCTAAGTTAGCATCTTTTAAAGCTCAAAGGAATTTCATATCCAACTGGCAACAGATCTTACAGACTGTACAGTATCAACTGCTTAGCAGAGAGTGACAAAAAAAGGGTTGCCATTTACCTTTGAAACACACATTTTTGCACAGGTATTTTAAGTGGTGTGAATCCCTGCCTACTTCCTTCCACCACCCCAAATGTGCTGGAGAGACCCTCAATAAGAATCCAAATTATGAAGGAAATAAATAAATGCGTGTGTGGTGTGTCAAACTAGGCTCTGGGAGACCCAGGTTCAAATCCCCACTCTGCAATGGAAGCTCACTGGGTGAGTACGGGCCACTCTCTCTCTCTGTCTAACCTACCTCACAAGACTGTTGTTGTGAGAATATAATATAAGAGATAAAAAATACTATGAGCAGCTGTGGGAAGAAAGTCAGGGTATAAATACCTAAAACCTATCAATAAAAGCTCAACTAATTCGAGCATGAGGGAGGGGGCACCAGTCCAGATCTCCTGACCCTGCCTCTTCTAGCCTGTTCATGATAACCATATGAAGCTGCACGATGTTGTTTTAATGCCTCCTTTACACCACCGTCTTGCTTTATTTTCAGTGGCGGAAAGCATTACGTTTGTATTGGAACTGCCAAAGTTCTAACCCTACCAGGCCGCACAGTGTTATTTTAATACTACTTTTACATCACCGCCTTGCTTTATGACCCATACCTTAACATTTTCTAAAACGTGATTTTATTGCCTTCGTTTTACTTGGCTGAGCTGCCTGAAGCAGGTCTCCGGGAGAGGAAGCCACGTGCATTTTGGGAAACAAACAGAACAAGCTAAAGTTCGGGGGGGAGAGTGAAGGGCGTGATCCACAACTATGCAGGGGACGCCCCCCCCCCCAAAGGGCTGAAGGCAGCCTCTGCGGGTGGGTGAGCGCGGCAGCCGCAGCCTCCCACCCCCCCCAGGAGGAGCCAGAGGGTCCCTTCCGCCTGCCCCCCACTAGGCCCGAGCGCAGGCCCGGCCCGGCCGAGGCCTCTCGCCTCCCACATCCCCAGCCCGCTCCCCGGCCGCCCCTTCCCTTCCCTCCCCTCCGCCCCATACCTGGCGGCTGTCTGGGCTGCGGCTCCCGGGCCGGGACACAGGGCAAACACTAAAGAAAATGAGCGGGGCCAGCTCCGGCCGGGAAGGAAGTGACGGCACTGCACGAGGGAGGGAAGGGAGGAGCCAACCAGGCCCTCTGCAGCTATTTATGGCGCCGCCCAGCCGAGGCAAGCACCGCCAATCGGAGCCCGTGCCAGGTCCCACCAGACCGTGTCCTCCCCCGAGGACTACCGCTCCCGCAAGCGCCGCCAATCGGAGCCCGCGCCGGCTCCCCCCAGACCGTGTCCCCCCCCCGGAGGACTACCGCTCCCAGCATGCTCCTAGAATGCTTGCAGCCCGGGCGGCTTCGCTCTTGCTCCCCCGCACTACATTTCCCAGAAGGCCGTGCTCCTTAAAGGAAGGACTCGTGTTCTCCCGCTCCCTCGACGTGTTCTAGAATCCTACAACTCCCAGCTTACGCGCTTCTGTCCGCTGAATGGAGACTGACCTAAAGAACGATTCCCCTAGAATGCCGCGCGG
>NW_015165834.1:1403869-1411724 GCF_001447785.1 Gekko japonicus | reverse complement strand
GCTTCTTGTAGCCCAAACTCTCGTTAACATTGACCACTTGGGACGGTACAGGAAGGAGGTCCGGGCTGTACGCTTTCCTGGGAGTAAGCCCCATTGAATAAAACAGGGACTCACTTCTGAGTAGCCAGGGCCAGGCTTTGATCGGTCGAGTTCATAATCCCTGGGGGATTCTCAGAACGCGGTTTGTAGGAAGTTCGGCCGGTCCTATCCTGTACCTGTTTGCTGGGAGGAAGTCAGGCTTGGTCTCCACATGCTGTAGAATGAGATGATAAATACAGCGAAAGGAGTAAATGTTCCGGGAGCCAGTGTGGTGTCTGGGCAAGAGTGGCACGCGAGGAGCTGGGAGACCTCCGTTCGGATTCCCACCTTGCCATGGAAAGCTTAGCTGTGGGTGACTTTGAGCCAGTCACGCACGTTCATCCTACATTCCTAACCTACCTCACAGGGGATAAAACGGGGGGAGAAGAGAAAGGTGTAAGCTGCTTTGGGTCCCCAATAGTGAGAAAAGAAGGGGATAAATAAATTAAACGAATAATAATAATGGGTAAACCAGCCTCAGGCAGATCTAACAGAGGCGTTCCAGTGCTGATAGGGTTGCCAGCTCCGGGTTGGGAAATACCTGGAAATTTTAGGGGGGGGAGCCTGGGGAGGGCGGGGTTTGGGGAGGGACGGACCACACCAGGATATAATACCCTAGAATCCACCTTCCAAAATGGCCGTTTTCTCCAGGGGAACTGATCTTGGTCACCTGGAGAGCAACAATAATAGCAGATCTCCAGCCGCCACCTGGAGGTTGCAAAATTAGAAATAATATTTGGATAGCTTGAAAGATAAAACGGGGTGCCACTTTAGAGATTGGTAGTCTCTAAACTTTATTCAGCCTACAGTGTAGCATAAGTTTCTGTGGTTGTGACTCAGAGGTTGCTTCATTGGATGTAGTGAACTGTACATCTTAGCAGCAGAAAGGTGCTGGGGGGAGATGATTTCAAGAGACGAGTTTGAAAAGGAGTAATGGGTGGGTGAGAGCCAAAGCCAGCTGGGTAGGCAACGGGTAGGCAAAATAAACCCATACAATATGAAGTCACAGAGAGACAAGTGTTCCCTCTAAGCTGAGTTAGTGTGAGCGAGCTCACAGGTTTTTAGCCTCCAGCTCATACATTTTTGTCTTTGCTCAGGAAGGATGGCTCCAGAGCAAACTAATTTATGCAGTAGGCAAATTGCTCACTGAGAACTTTAATGCTAGTAGCTCACAAAGTAGAATTTTTGCTCACAAGACTCCACAGGTTAGAGGGAGCAAACCTCCTATTCTCCCAGACACTGGCTGGGTTGTTAACATTCAAGAAATATTTAATCTATGGACTCTACCAATGATATATTGCAACTCTCTCAAGTGTCTTTTTTAAATATGTGACCTAAATGACATGCTATTTGAAGCTCACACCCAGAACTGAGTGGAGCAAGCTGTTCTGCTGGGAAAGGTTCATTGATCAGTTTTCTGCATGCAGCTGGATCAAAGCACCCACCCACACCACCAGCAATACTGATTAGACCAGAGGATTCCTATTATGTGGCCTTTGTAGACTCCTGTGTCAAAAGTAAGTGAGAATGCTGGGTGTTGTAGTCTCCACCAGGAAGGCTGCAAAGCTGCTGAGCTGAGCATGTTGCTCTATTTAAAGCAAGTCAGTTGACGGCCCCCAGGGGGCTTCGGAAAAGTGCTTATGTGGCAGTTGGGTGAGTGCTTTTGCAGGCTGTGTGCTGCCACATGCCCTTGATAGTGCTCACAGTAGAAACAGATCAGAGCTAGATACTTAATTGCAGATGAATCTCAGCTTGCTCCACTCAGGCCACAAAGAAACAGAAGTCTGGCAGCACCTTAGAAATAACTAACATTTTATAGTGGCCATGAGCTTTTGAGGATTAGACTTTTGCAACATGGGCCAATGTGGTGGAGGTCATGTGGAGCTTATTCCTTAATGAGTATGGTTACCTGGAAGTCAGTGCCTCCAAATGAACTGAGTGGGACTGATTTCCAAGTGAAAGTTTGTTTCCTCTTTTGATGACACATGTAAATGGGTGGCTTTTGGGATCCAGAGTCAGAAAGGTAGCCAATAATGAATTGTGAAACCCAGCTTCAAACTGCATCCGTAGAAAACTGTGTTTAATAAGGTGGCTGTCTCATGCATAGTTACCCTGCAGTAAGCTCTATTAAATGCAGTGAGATTTACCTCTAAGTAAAATCCTTAGAAGCACACCATCAAGTTGCCAGCCCATTCACATTCACTTAAGAACATAGAAGGAGCCCTGCAGGTTCAGATCAGTGGTCCATCTAGTCCAGCATCCTGTTTCACTCAGTGGCCAACCAACAAACTGTACTTAGGCCAAAGTCTTCCCCTGATGCCGCCTTCTAGCACTGGTATTCAAAGGTTTGCTACTTCCTTTTAGTCACCATGGCTAGTAACCACTGATGGACCACTTCTCCATGAATCTGTCTAACCCCTTTTAAATCCACCCATTCTCCTGGCCATCATTACATGCACTGGCAGTGAATGGAAGGAAGTCCCACTTCTGAATAGATGTACATAGGAATGCACTGCAAGCTGCTGGAAGCAAAATATGCATTCTTTAAATAACTTCTGCTTAAATATATCCAGTATTCTAACACTTCCAGGTCTCATTTTGTATTTATTTGTATTATTTAGTATCACCTTTCTGATGTAGTTATCTTTCTTGTGTGTACATGTTCAAAGTACATGTCCCAATAGTTGCTTTGCTGTCCACTTTATGTATCTGACCTAATCCTAGGATGGCCAGACCCTGTATACTCAAGGACCACTCTTCTTGTCAGGAAATAGTACAGATGCCTAGGCCAGGAACCCTTTTTGTTGCAGACACAGACTGTTTCAAGATGTGTCAGATGGAATAATGAGCAGGGCTACAATAATCAAACCAATTAATCAATTAAAGGCCTTCAGGTGATTAAAAGTACTCTCAGTGGGGCTGTGGCTCAGTCTAAGAGTATCTGATTTATATGCACAAGGTCCCAGAATCTCCAGTTAAAAGGAACAGGTAGGAGGTAAATGTCAGAAAGTAGAGTGAAAGCTGCACTCAAAGTAATTGGGAGAAACAAAACACCAAGGGTAGATGGGATATCAATAGAGCTATCTCAAGATACACAAACTGAATCCATCAAAATTTCACAATAATATGCCAACAAATATAGAAAACAAAACAATGGCCCACAGACTGGAAATGATCCATGCACATTCTAATTCCCAAAAAAGGAGACATCAAAGATTACAGCAGCTATCAGACCACTGCATTAATTACCCATGCAAACAAAGTGATGCTCAAAATCTTAGAACAAAGACTTCCACCATATATGGAAGAAGCAATGTTAGATCTTCAAGCTGGATTCAGAATAGAAAGAGGCACTAGATATTATATTGCAAATTTATGTTGGTCATCGGAGTGTACCAGAGAATTTCAGAAGAAAATCAGTTAATGTTCCATAGATTATAGCAAACTTTTGACTGTGTGGATCATGAAAACCTATGGATGGTTCTAAAAGAAATGGGTGTGTCACAACATCTGATTGTTTGGTGCACACCTGTACTCTGGACAAGAGGCTGCTGTTAGGACAGAATATGGGGGAACAGACTGGTTTCTAGTTGGTAAAGGTATGAGGCAAGGTTGTATTTTATCACCTTGTCTGTTTAAACTATATGCAGAACATGTCATATGGAAAGCTGGATTAGATTTAGATGAAGGTCAAGTGAAAATTGGTGGAGGGAACACTAACAATTTGAGATATACAGATGACACCACTTCAGGGTTTTCAAGTCAAGGGATGTTCAGAGGTGGTTTTGCTATTGCCCGCCTCTGTGTGGCACCCCCGTATTATTTGGTGGTGTCCCATCCAAATACTGACCAGGGCAATCCCTGCTTAGCTTCCAAGATCTGATATCAGGCTAGCTGGGGCCATCCAGGTCAGGGCAACACCATGTTACTGGCAAAAGAGTAGTGAGGACTACTGAAAGCGAAGACTACAACTACTGACAATGGTTAAAGAAGAAATTGCCGAAGCAGGATTACAGCCGAACACCAAGAAAACAAAAGGAACTGAAATGGTTAAAGATCTTCTATTCCTTGTCTCAATCATCAATCAAAAGGGGGTCTGCAACCAAGAAACCAGGAGGAGACTGAGACTCGAAAACCCAGACATGGAGCTAAAAAAGATTCTTAAGTGTAAGGAAGTGTTGCTGGAGACCAAGACCAACATGATTCTTACTACAGTATTCCCCATTACTGTGTTTGGTGTGGAAGTTGAACAATGAAGAAAGCTGACTGGAAGAAAATTAATTTGAAATGTGGTGTTGGAGGAGAGTTTTATGGACACCATGGACTGCCAAAAAGACAAACAAGTGGGTTCTAGATCAAATCAAGCCTGAACTCTCCCTAGAAGCTACAATGATTAAACTAAGGCTATTGTACTGTAGTCACATTATGAGAAGTGTCACTGGAAAAGACACTAGAAAAGAGAAGACCTAACATGAGATGGATTGACTCAAAGACACAAGCAAGGCTGTTAATGGTAAGACCTTTTGAAGGCCATTAATTCATAGAGTCTCCATAAATCAGAAGTGACCTGACAGCACAAAACACCCACAGGTGGGGATGTGAAAGTGGGCCTCTACTGGTCAGAGCAGCCAATGCTTGATAGATCAATAGTCTGATTCAGTACAAGAAAGCTTCACATGTTCCTATGAAGCTCTTTTCCTCCTCCTCAAATGCACATGATATTTTCTCTCCTCTCCTGCAAGAGGATAGATGGGCATAGGAATAAGGTCTCAGAGCTGTCCCCACCAGAGTTGAAGCTGATCCTCACCTCCTTGAGCACGGTCTGGAGGACCCAGATTCAAATCCTTACTCTGCTATGAAACTTGTTGAACAAGCTTGGGTTGCAGTTGCCAACAGCCTTGGAGAGATATGTCCTGTCCCTTTAATTGAGGCTTCGTATGTGGAAATGGATAGTTGAAGTTTTTCATGGCATGGAGATCAATAACATCACCTGGCGAATAACATCCTAGGTAAAGGTAAAGGTTCCCTTGCTCGAAAGCCAGTCGAATCCGACTCTAGGGTTGCGGTGCTAATCTCCGTTTCAAAGCCGAAGAGCCAGCGCTGTCCAAAGACGTTTCCATGGTCATGTGGCCAGCATGACTAAACACCAAGGCGCACGGAACGCTGTTACCTTCCCACTGAAGTTGGCAGGAGCTGGAACTAGAGACAGGAGCTCACTCCGTCATGCGGCAACTCGGGTCTCGAACTGCTGAACTGCTGACCTTCCACAGCCTGCAATTCAGCGTCTTAGCCACTTGAGCCACCGCAGCTCTGAATAACATCCTATTAGGCCGCTATTCAAGAGACAAAGCATTTTTCCCCTCCTGGCCTGTTGGCAACCTGAACTTCGGCCAGTCATCTCCCCCCCCATCAACCTAACCTCCCTCACAGGATAAAATGGAGGGAAAAGGATGAGATGAAAATGTATTAAATTAGGTGGAAATAAGCAGGAGTCCTTTGCTACCTTAAAGACTAATGTCATTTTATGCCAGCATAAACTTTCATGGATTGCAGCCTAAGCCTCCAGTCCATAAAGGACAGTGTCCTTTTGGTTGAGGACAGCAACAGTTTTTACCTCGGCTGACACCCTCCCCAGTTTTCCATGCTTGTTTCGACCTCTTCCCTTCTGCCCTCAAAATGGCCAACAGTCTTAATAACTAATTATAAGGATTACTACTTGCCATCTGTTTTTAAATGACATTTAATATGCTCTATTGTTTTATCTGGTTACTGTTTTAATACTACGTACATCGCCCAGAGCCCTACAACAGTAGGGATGGGCGATTCATAAATTTAATAATAATAATGACAATTTATGCTGGCAAAGAATGATGTTAAGGACTCCTGTTTATATTCACCTCTTGGAGATGTTGTCTTAACAAAGGAAAAGGACAATTAGTCACCTCTCCCAGGATATTACCAGGCGTATAATTGTAAGGATGACATTCTACAGTTTGTTGAGTACAAGTCCCACTGAAACCGAGTGAGGCTTCTTTCCAAATAACCCTGATCCAGAAAGTCTGGTGTTTCTGCTTTTTTTCGGTCAGATTTTTTTTTAGCAGATACAGATTATGTAAATTTGGATGAAGCCATCAACTAACACAATGAACGAGCTTAGATTTGTTTAATCAAGCAACTGCCCTCATTATAAGCAGTAAAGATTTCCCAGTAGGGCGCACAGCCCGGAGATCAGCATTATGTTCAATACAGGTATTTCAAGTTACATTATGGATGCAAATTCAGAAGGAAACGTTGCACTGAAGTATAGAATCTCTTTAATTTTTTTCTTACTTGGCAGCAAAACTGTGAGCAAACATTTTACCATACTTCAAGTTAAGTATTTAGGGTCGCCTAGGCTCCTCAATTTCACCATCACCATTCATTCAACCAATGCCATAATAAATGCTGTTGGCTTCCAGGCATCTTGCTTTCTTATTAACTCTGGAAGTTAGAGACTCATCAGAATTTGTCCTAATTCTAGCATGTGCCTGATATAATAGTTGCGATTCTATAGTATACATTCAAACCACTGAATGCTTAGGAGTAGACTGGGCTCAAATGTTTTACATAAATACTTCACAGGGCTGTTGTTAAGGGGAAATGAATGTATTTTGCCTGAGCTGCCTGAGGAATGGCAGATAAAAATGTAACAAATAAACTGTATGTATTGCATGTTGCATGATCAGAAGCTAATATCTTGTTGGTCTCTAGGTGCTTCTGGACTCAAATCTAGCTCTTCAAAGTAAGCTACAACATCCCTGTGGGGCAGGTTAGGACAAGTGTGTGTAGCTGGCTCAAGGTCACCCAGCAAGCTTCCATATCAGAGTGTGGATTCAAATCTGGGGTCTCTCAAATCTTGGTCCAACTCTAACCACTACACCACATCTCAGCATCTAACCTGTGTCTTGCATCAGTTAAAACTTCACATTGTAGGAATGGTGGTTTCACAGAGTATTTCTAATGAAGGGAGCTTTGAGTCTTGAAAGCTTATACCCCCCAAAATCTTTCTGGTCTTCTAAGGTGCTACTGGACTCAGATCTAGTTGTTAAACGGTTTCCACTTTAATGAAAAAGGGGGACTGAGAAAAGCAGGTTACTTACCAGTAACTGGTGATCTTCGAGTGGTCATCTGTGCATTCACACCCATGGGATCTAATGCGCACACGCTGGATCGATCGGTGCTATAGCAAGCTCTTTTAACGGATTTTCGCGCCCAGTCCCTCGGGCATGCGCAGGAACCCCACCGCGCATGCCCAGAGGGGTGGGCATGGACATCCCGCCAGTTCCTACAAACAGCCGCAAATCAACCCCTATTAAAAATGTAGAAGCTGACAGCAGCGGGGAAGGAGGGCGGGTGGTGTGAATGCACAGATGACCACTCGAAGATCACCAGTTACTGGTAAGCAACCTGCTTATCTTCGACGTGGTCTCTGTGCTTCACACCCATGGGTAGCCTACCTGGAGGAGGGTGCTGGCAGGTCTTTTACTGCGCAGCCGAAGACATAATGTGACGTCCCATGCTGGTACTGGTGTTCGTACGGATGTCTAGGGCGTAGTGCCTGATGAAGGTGTTAGGCGTGGCCCAGGTAGCGGCTTTGCAAATGTCCGGCAGTGGCACTCCCTGGAGGAAGACAGTGGAAGTCGCGACAGCCCTGGTAGAATGAGCCCTGATAGGACCAGGCAATGGCTGTTTGGCGAGTAGGTAACATAGATGGACTAGACCTACAATCCACTTTGAC
>NW_015165834.1:1396182-1400507 GCF_001447785.1 Gekko japonicus | reverse complement strand
CCGAAAGCATCTAACTTCTTACCTTCCTTGTCAGAAGGTGCTGAATGCATTCTCTTGGATTTTGAGGAAGATGTTATCACCATAGAGTTCGGCTGAGGGTGCGAGAAGAGAAATTTGGCATCTGACTCTTGGACTCTGTACATGTGGTCCAATCGTCTTGTGGACACAGGAGCAGACTGGTTTTAGCCATGGTGACTTTGCTGCCTGCAGAAGGACTGAGGACATGGGCAATGCCAAGGTGGACGAGGTATCAAGCTGAACTATATCATCAACAGCATCTGTTGCTTGCAGATGTTGCTGGACGACAGATAGACCTAAAGAGTGGGCCATTGTTTTGACCAGATCAGTGTAAGAGGTAAGGTTGTCAGATGGAGAGACAGGTATGTCCTCCATGACATCCTGGTTGGGAGATGTATGGTCAAGAGAGGTATGAGTCTCAGAAGCCTCTGTATCTGAGTCCTCTTCCATGAAGTCAGAGGAGTCTTGTTGTGGTGTGTGGACTGAGTGTCCTGTTGAGAAGGTACTGGTTTCGTTTGGACGACAGGAACGACAGGGTTTGGAGTGACCGGAGGATTGAGAGGACAACTTGGTTCCAGAGTATAGTGGGAGGGATTGACTACAGGAGGACGCGACAGAGATGCTGAAGGTCTCGACTTGTGGGGTGATCTCGACCTATGAACGGAGTGGGTCAAATAGTGATCCTAATCAGAGTAGCCCGCTGGAGTTAACCTCGGCATAGATGGTGGATAAGCCCCGTAGAGGTATCTCAACTGTCGTTGATCCCACGACATTGGTGGTGGGGGGGGCAGGAAGACTCTGGGGGATCGACTTCTGGACCGTGGATGTCTGGGAGACAAAGCAGTAGCTTGTCTGCGGGCATTGTCCCTGTAATGTCGGTCGTCGATATCGACAGATTGAGTGTGCAGACGAGGAGGGTGACGCTGTGTGTCACATGAGGTATATCGGTGCCGATGTGGATCGATGTCGGGAGCGTCCGATACCGTCGATGTCGACGACGGAGAATGCTCTGCATCCATCTGATGACTTAGGAGCTCTACCGTTTCGATGTTGGAGTAAGGAGGCTCCATTTGGTGGACAGGGAAGTCCAATACATGGATGGTTGGTATCGGTAGAGGGACTTGGGCCTCCGATATCGATACTGCCGTTGGAGCGAGAGGCACTATAGGGACATCACCCAGTGCAGGCACTGCTTCCTTCGCCTTCTTCGCTACTTTAAGGAACTTGGAGGTGCCCTTCTTTGCGGACTTAAGCTCCGTACTTGCCTTAGCCTTCTTTTTGACTGGCGTGGAGGCGGGTGATTGTGCCTTCGATGTCGGGAGCTTCGGTGTCGGACGATCAGCATCGGAGGCAGGTCTCTATGCCGGAGCCGTTGATGTAGATGGTCTCTCCTCCATCGCTGAAGCAGGAGCAAGGGCCGATTCAAGCAGCGCCACTTTAAGGCGCGCAGCGCGGTTCTTCATCGTTTGGTTGGAGAAGCGAGCACAGTGACGACAGGACTCTGGCTTGTGAGACTCTCCAAGGCAAAAAATGCAGAGGGTATGGCGGTCGGGAGGAGCAAGTTTGCTACCACAATGCTTGCATCTATTGAAAAATCCCCACTTCTTCTCCATAAAGAACTGAAGTGGAGGGAACGGTTGGGGGGGGGGGTAGCCCGAAGGCCTGAGGTAAATTCCCCTCAGAAGAAAATTAAGTTGTTGTTTTTTAAAGTTTTTGAAGAACAAAAGACTAAAACAGAAAAATAAAGTATGGAAATACTTCCTAAGAGCTGTGAGGCAAAAGCGAACAGCGAACCAATCAGACCGACGAGGAAAGAGGTCTTTCCAACGCGGCGGTAAGAAAGGAATTGGCGGGATGTTCGCGCCCACCCCTCTGGGCATGCGCGGTGGGGTTCCTGCGCATGCTCGAGGGACTGGGCGCGAAAATCCGTTAAAAGAGCTTGCTACAGCACCGATCGATCCAGCACGTGCACACTGAATCCCATGGGTGTGAAGCACAGAGACCACATCGAAGATTTAAGGTTTTTGCTTAATGCAATGCCTTAGGAGGTAATTCAGCACATACATATCTGCAGGCACTGGAGACTAGTATATAATATTCTGGAACAAATGTATACCTAGCAAGCTGCCACAGACGGCACATATACAGCCAATGCTGAGCCCAGCTACACTGGCTCCCAGTGGAGTGCCGAGTCAGGTTCAAGGTTTTGGTTCTGACCTTCAAGGCCTTGAGCGGTCTGGGACCCACATATCTTCAAGACTGCCTCCTCTGGTATGTCCCCAGGAGAGTGTTATGCTCCGCTGAGAACAACCCACTGGTAATCCCTGGCCCCAAACATATCCGGCTGTCCTCCGCCAGGGCCTTCTCAGTCCTGGCCCCGACCTGGTGGACCTCTCTGCCAAACACCACCAGGGCCCTGCAGGACTTGATGCAATTCCACAGGGCCTGTAAGGCAGAGATGTTCTGCCAGGCTTTTGGTCGAGGGCAGTGATGGTTTTTCCATCATAGCTGGCACCCTCCCGTCCTTCCATCTTTCCCTCCTCGTGCCCTGCCTGCGGGGCGGCAACACGGTCCAGAATGGATTTTTAAGGATTAGATTAATTACACCATTTTGAGACTATTTTAAGAATTTATTGAATGTATTTATTGAATCTGTGAATTTTAACTTGTGGTACTTGATTTTAACGTTTGTTGTGCATCGCCCAGAACCCTATGTACGCAGGGACTGGGCGATTTATAAGTCTAAAATATAAACAAACAGTGAAGTGATGATGTTAAGATTTTTGAAGGAAGGAAGAAGGAGCAGCAGGCAGAGAACATTCTGAAGTAATTCTGAAGCCAAAAATTCTGAAGCAAAAAAAAGCTTCAATTGAAGAAGGCACTTAAAATTCTCATTCCAGAAGGGATTCTGCAAATGAAGGTTGCAGCCTTAAATCTTCTACCGCAGGAGTACTAGTCATTGGACAATGACATTGAATGCTCTTTTATAAAGCTTAAACATCCATGAAGCAATAATTTCTTTTACTCTTTTAGACCTGATTTTCTTCTGCTGCAGACTGAGAGATGCAGAAGCCAACATGGGATCAGGACTATATAAAGGCTTAATTTCAATACACGTCAAAATTCTTGTTGAACATTTGGAATGCCCAGTGGAAGGATCTGGAACCAATTTGAAAAAGATCTGTTCCCACATGGTACTTAAATTGTAAGCCAGTAATAAAGCAGTCAACTGTCCAACATCACATAGCATGGAAATTAAAGTGGAAACCTTACAATTTCCACACCTGTGGAGCATGAATGAAATTGTAGGTGCCCTACAGTGCAAACTTATGTGAAGTTTCCCTGCCTCCAGCAACTCTGCTTAGAACTGCATTGTTCATTCTTTTTATTTTAAAATTGTCTGATTATTGAAAAGAACAACTATTGGCTTATCAATAAGCAAAGTTTAAAGTCTTAAGAGATGCAATAATGGGTCCCAACTTTATATGCAATGAAAATAAAGTCTTGTGAATCTAAAAAGAGTAGATGCTATAGTCCATGGAAATTTATCAATCTCTATACTATGTAATGCAGACAGATTTCTACCTCCAGTTGATTATTTTGAAAAATAGGGCTCTTCGGCTTTGAAACGGAGATGAGCACCGCAACCCTAGAGTCGGATTCGACCGGCTTTCAAGCAAGGGAACCTTTACCTTTTTATACTATGTAATGCAGACAGATTTCTACCTCCAGTTGATTATTTTGAAAAATAGGAAGCATTCAAAATAGGAAGCATTTAAAATAAAGATCTTATTTCTGGTATGTGCCATCAGGACTGTCAGCAGAAACTGACATGGAAATAATCTCATAAACCATGAAAGCCAAACTTATTTTCTAGTATGTGTTTTTCTCCTAATTGCCAATACATTGGGACAATTTAATCCTTTAGGGCATGGTGAAAGAGTACAATTCCTGAAAATTTAATAGAATAAAAATTACATCTGGAAATGTTTATCTCAATGAAGCCAGTGAAGGGGAGGGGGGGAATGCTATCATGCCATCTTACTATTGCACAAATGTGCACTGAGTAAAAACCAAAAGCACTACATTATGAGTACAGGCATACAGAACTGTAACATTTGTTGCTTTGCCAATCCCTCTCATCCACTAATCTGGCTTTGCTCTGTGCTTATTTTTATTTTGAGAAGATCTCATGGAAGTTTATTGCCATGATCCTGCATTTGTCTGTTAAGTTGACCTCACTTCAATGGATAATTAGCAACAGGAATGTTAAATCACCAGAAATATACAATGGCTTCTCAACAAGC
>NW_015165834.1:1393170-1396154 GCF_001447785.1 Gekko japonicus | reverse complement strand
ATCCCCCCCCAGTGGTTTCATGAATGTGATAAACTTAAAACCAAAACTTAAAACCAAAAAAAGAAGATACTTAAGTATGTTTTGCTTGTGTAAAAGAAGAAGTGTACCATATTTTCAGTACCTGCAAGCTCAGCCATTTCAGTCATGAGTCTTCTTGAAATCTCGCCAGATTAGTTCTCCCCAGCTAGCTTCTCTTTGCCAAACCTTAGCCTGGTGGTACAAACTGCATGAATTTTAGGATGGAAGAGAATTTTCAAGGCTGTGTAATGGCAGAACACTATTGAACCGACATGCCTTGGAGTCATTGCATACAGAAGATTCCTTTTATTCTCACCACTTAAGATGCAGCAGTGATTTGCTCAAGGCCACCGTGTGGCTGAGGGAGGATTTCAGCCCGTACATGCAACAGCAGGTCCCACTATAAACATCCTAAACGGAACAGATTGTGCAGATACAATCACATGATGAAACATTGATCTTTCCATGTGCAACCAAAACAAGATTGTACAGTTGGAGTAAATCTTTTTCAGGAAATCAAAGAGATACATGTTCCCAGATTTTTTCTGGTAACTCATCTTCCACTGCAAATAAGCATTTTTGGCATTCACACTTTATTCAAAATTCTTATGTTACCCTTACAAGTAAGGGTCACTTACCAACAAGCGGTCATAACCCCCCCCCCCATCGCCACCCTGCTATATTGGTGAGCCGGCAGCGATTCTCGTGATCGCAGCAGCCTCCATAGCAACTGAAACTGCAGCCAGCCACTTATCTGTGGTTGTTGCCCAGTTCAGACATTACGTTTTCTTATGTCAACATGTACCTAAGAAAGGCTAAAGGAGGGGGGGGGGAATATTTCATGTAAACAGGCCTCGCGTTTAAAGTAAAAGCTTTTTATACCGCAGGGAACTAAGATATTCAAAATCATAAATAAAAATTCAAGGATTCTTGCTACCTGGACTGTGCTATATCAGAACCCATCTCTGGCACTTCCAACATTCCTAATTGCAAGTCCCCAGCAGAAAAGAATTTCAACATACTTTCTTTAAAAAGAGGTTGATATCCTTGTCCTATTCTTCCTACATAAAGTGGCATGAGAACCAGTCTCCCCACACAGGTCCACACTTACCTTCACCAGCAGAATGGCAGTATGAATCACCACAACATTCTCTGGGCCTCAGGCTTCTAACAGGAAAGTGGCATGGTTTTTACTTTCAAGGAATGCCAAGTTTCATACCTCTGGGAAAACTTCTAGCTCTCCTATTTATATTGCACTTTTAACTTGCGAAGGTCTTTTCAGTCTTCGTCAACTCAACGACATTCATTAGAGGAACCACTAAGAGGCTGTTACCTCCTCCCCCTTCCTATTTTCTTTATTGGCTTCTGAGTATTTGAAACCCCAAACCAGCTTCGCTGGATAAAAGACTCCCAGATACTCCCCATCCCTATTAAAACTAGCTGATCATTCTCCTCAAAACAAAATTCAGTGATATATGGAGTTCTGTTTACCACAGATTTTCAGTGTTTGGATATTAAACTGAAGAACACCAGCAAGCCTCAAAGATAACTGAACATAGTTGCTTAACAAGAACCACCTGCATGGATTACATTTAATAGACATTTATTACTTTTTTAAATAGCTATGAATTTCCTGAAAGGATTTGAGTGTTTTTGTAAAGGAACACTCCTTACACTTCTGCCAGTGGAAGTCAGAATACTATGAAGGTGCCCCTTCAAATACAATTTTAACTTCATCATGAATAGTGCCAGGATGACAAACAAAGTTACACACACTGCGTATGGCATGGGACCAATGGCATCATTTGCAGACTGTTACAATTTATTCTAACAGAGTAAGACATACATTGCTAGGCAGACCCTTTAAACAAGAACTTATTTATTCACAATTCAGATAAAGTTTAAAGACACAAACAGAAATAAAAATGACAAACTGGAGAAAAAAAGATTTTTAGTGACACAAAATGAGTTTTGCAGCCAGTGCTCTATACCTTTTAAAATGTTACCCCAAACACAGCAGATGTGGAACCCCAATCGATCCCAAAATGAGAAACTCCTATTTACTATTTCCCTTTGAAAGCAAACTGGGAATGGGAAAGTCACTTTTGCTTCTTTATCTATGGTCGTGTGAATGAAATCTTTCAGATTCTGCGTCAAGCAAACAATTCGACAAAGTGTTTTTGAAGGAGCAACTTGCTTCGTCCTCTCCGAGCTTTGCTTAGGAGACAGTCAGTATCGGCGGATTTTGACACAATTTTGAAACTCTGATCCTCTGATGCCAGAAACGAGAGGTCAGAGCAATGTGACACTCGCAGCCTGTAAGTATCCTTGGAGAAACTGTAAAGCTTCCGCATTCAGGCTTGTGCTCAGCATTGAGGGCACCTTAAAACACAAGACAGGTATTAACGCATGCATTCAAAACCACACTGTTAATGGCAGCTTCAGCTTGATGAGAACCATTATGCTGTACAACCTGGCTTCTCTGGTGGCAAAGCATTAAGGAACATGTGCTGCACTATGGCAATAGTTGACAGGTTTTGCCTACTCATTGAGGCACCGCCAGTAGCATGTGCTGCACACTATGACAATAGTTGACAGGTATTGCTTTTGCCTACTCATTGAGGCACCGCCAGTTTAGGCCACTTCTGTCTGTGCTGAATCTTGTTTCCAGTCATAAAGGCCCAGACGCCTCCTGTAATGTTTCCAGCCTCTTCGGCACGAAGGCAGTGACAGCGTTATGTCAGCAGAAGGGTAAGAGAGGGTAAGAAGAGAAACAAGGAATAGGGGGTATTGTGTCTTCCGTACAATGCTTTTGCCTGCTTGTCCCTTCCCTTACCATCCAAAAAACAGGTTGCTTACCTGTAACTGATGATCTTTGAGTGGTCATCTGTGCAGTACCACACATGGGTTGGGCACCTGCGCACAACCTTGACCAGAGAAACTTCAAGAGCTTTGCCTCAGAAAGC
>NW_015165834.1:1387361-1392932 GCF_001447785.1 Gekko japonicus | reverse complement strand
TGGTGGGCTCTCTTCCCACCCTGGGGAGCAGGCACGTAGTGTGCATGACCTTGACCGGAGAAACTTCAGGAGCTTTGCCTCAGAAAGCTTTTGGCAGGCTCTCTCCCCGCCCTGGGGAGCAGGCACGTACTGCGCATGACCTTGACCGGAGAAACTTCAAGAGCTTTGCCTCAGAAAGCTTTTGGCGGGCTCTCTTCCCGCCCTGGGGAGCAGGCACGTAGTGCGCATGACCTTGACCGGAGAAACTTCAAGAGTTTTGCCTCAGAAAGCTTTTGGCGGGCTTTCTTCCCGCCCTGGGGAGCAGGCACGTAGTGCGCATGACCTTGACCGGAGAAACTTCAAGAGCTTTGCCTCAGAAAGCTTTTGGCGGGCTCTCTTCCCGCTCTGGGGAGCAGGCACGTACTAAGCATGCCTGGAGCGTGGGAGAGAGCCGCCTCCCACTCAGTTCCTTCGACCGCTACCGGTAAGTCCCATCAAGCCAAAGAAAGGTGAACAGGAGATGCCAGCAGTGGGGAAGGCTGGGTGGGATTGTGGTACTGCACAGATGACCACTCGAAGATCATCAGTTACAGGTAAGCAACCTGTTTATCTTCGTCGTGATGATGCTGGTCTCCTGTTCTAAAGTAGCTGAAGGAGAAGGCTAAGGATGGAACAACTGGATGGAGCCTGACATCCCCCTAACTAAGTTACTTGGGACAAAACTAGCCAATCCAGGTGCTGACTAGAGCTACACGAGACATTCAGTCTCAGAATCAGATCTGGTGGTAGAGTGGCTAGAGGGTCAAACCAGGATTTGGGAGACTCAGGCTCCAATTCCTGCTCTCCTATGGCAACTTGCTGGGTGACTTTTGGCAGCTCATACACTCTCAGCCTAACCTACCTCACAGGGTTGTTGGGAGGATAAAACAGAGAAGGGAACAATTTAAGCCACTTTGGGTCCTGATTGGGGGGGATAGGTGGGGTCATTAGCTCTTCATGCTATGAGGCATTTCCCATGGGAATTTTCTTACATCCTCCTTAATAGGAAAGGCAACACAGCAAGTATTTCAAATACTGTAATAGTCTTGTGCTCCAATCCCCATGTGTTTGGAAGTATGACTAGTTTCAAGGGGGCTTTAGCTGAGAGAAAATTTACTCAGAATCGTAATATGAAAAAACAAACAAGAAACTTTTAAATTTTGGGGCACGCTGCCTTCCAGGAGCAACGTCAGAAAAGATCAAGTTATTTCCTCCACCACAGTTCCCCTCCCCACGATTCTATCCCCTGAATTAATAGATTACAGAAACACACTGAAGTCACTCACCCTGCCTGGACATGCAGTAGATAATTTATGAAGAGACTGTGCAAGGTGGATTTTAGGGTTGTTCACCATTTGGCCCACTGGATCGTGTTCTTTTTTCCCAGCAAAGGCGAGTTGGGAGAACGCAGTCTGGTATCCGGGTGTGTCTTCTATGTCAATGAAGTGTTCTTCATCTGGAAGGGTGTCATCTTCGGGCAACTCAAAGAGACCAATGAGGGCCTGAAGCAGAGGTGTCCTAAACGGGAGACATATTGTCAGTTCTAGTGGACTGTGTTAAGAGCAGCTCACCTGAGCGAGAGCAAAAGTGACATTAAGAGTAAGTTTAAGCAGAGGAAGACTTAGAAAATTCTGTCTGCATTACGGTTGGCTTTCTGAGGGAGCCAAAGAGTATTGTACTCCAGTTGCCACAATAATCTGAAAGATGAACTTTATCAAAGGGACACATACCAGAGTTTTGTGTACTCCGTGTCCATCATAGGAGGACATTCAGTGAGTATTTTTGTGATGCCAACTGCACAGATTTTCTTTTCTACTTGCCCAGACACTTTCTGTATTTCTGGTATGATGATCTTCTCCAAAACCATTCCAAACATCCTGTTAAGTGTCAAAAGAAACCATTTTAAATTTTAGCCATAGGAGAGAGATCAAAGACACTCCTTAGGTGATGCATTAGCAACATTTAGTGATTACACAAGTTATGGTCTGCAATATCATTGACTCAGACATCTGAAAAGGGAAGAGACCTGTAGAGCATTGTGAAGAGTTCAGCATTCTTGTAGAGAAAGTCTCTACAAACCTGACACTAACTGAACAGACATCTACAACTCAGTACCCTCAGTTTGATCCTGCATCAAGATTACTGGGTCCTTCCCACCACCCACCTCAGAATACTAATACTGGGACTACTGTTGCTGCCCTCTCAAATCTCCCCTGTTCCCTGCTGAATACAACAGTTTTTATGGTGAACAGAAAAACAGGGTAAAGCTTAAAACTGGGTCAAGTAAACACCCATGACCCATCTGACCTCTGGCTAAGCTTCCACATGAGGCTTCTAAGTAGTTAAAAGCAACACTGCTCCTTTTAGTTCCTGCAACACTTGTTCATACTAGCCAAGCTATAAAAAACATGGGGAAACATTGCTTAATTGTGGACAGTCACTACTAAAGAAATATTGCACCTGAAGAATGGGCAAAGGAATTTGTTTGTAGCACAGTCTTTTCCCCAATATTTATCGGAAATATTGTTGCTTACAAATATCTAATAAAACCCATTCCCAGCATGGTTGTGTTTCAGCTTGGCCAAAAGGAAATGGACCGGGGTTACACAGATGCTGTAGGGGAAAGACTGTGTTCACTAGACTCAGCTGTCAGCTCCACCCGGCTTGTCTCAGAAGATGGGGCAAGCACAGGATGACGAGATTTGCCCCCCACTCCAATGGACCTCTGGCTGGAGAACAGAGCGGCCCCTGAGAATACAGATATTAGCCATTCCCTGAATGAAAGTAAATGATATTTTTAAAAAGGTACTAACTTTGGCTGTATACTGTCAAATATTTCTTGAAGTGCGATTGCTCCGTATCTTACACAGTACAAGTTGATAAAGACTAAGAAACCTGTTGAGAGAACAGTCAATTGAAAAAAGCTGTAAATGACACTCCTAGAAGAATATGAGAATGTGGTGTTTTTGTTCTCCTGACCCGCACCCATTCTCTTGCAAAGTGCTGTCATCAAGAGCGACTGAATGCCACAAACCTTCCCTGGCCCATTGTAACAACTAATCCAACACAAAGCCCAAGCTTTCCAGTACCACCCTTCCCTTTGCTTTTCAAATCCTGCTGTTCCAATTCACAGACCCTTCACCTTTGGGGATGGGGGGGGAATCAATGAACCTTTTTAATGGTTCAGGTGGATGTTCTGATACTAAGTATATATATATTTGATGTAAGCCCTACTGAGAATAACTATTTCCTGGCAAATGTGTTTGTAGGATTGTGTCGTAATGCTTTCTAGATCACCAGCTGTGCAGTCCTATTCAGAGTTATTTCAGTCTAAAAGCCCACTGATTTCAATGGGTTTAGGACTTGAGTTGTGCTCCAATATCTTACACGCACGATTCTTCCTTACCGGAAATCTACTCAGTCTAACAGTCTCCCCCAAATTATACAGCAACTGATGCAGAGCTTACTTTTGATAAATTTTGTTGTTTTGGAATTCTGAAGTCTTTGGAATAGCAGAATGAAAATTTGCTTCCTGTACTGATCAATGGACTCACTGGAGATATAAAAGGAACACACAGAGATTTGTTATTCAGTCTAGTACACCACTGCACTGAGTATATCTACCCCCCGTTTTGTATTTGGAACATGCATCATCAGAAAGGCTACTTAGTAACAACAGAAATCTATGAATTTAGTACTCACGGAGGCATATGTTCTATAATACTGTTGAGAAGATAGAATCCTTGGTGGTCATTAAGCTTAGAGGCAATAAGTTTCTGGAACACCCCTAGCAGTCCAGGCTGTAGGTTTTAAGACAAAAACATTAAGTTTTGGTTATTATCTGGTTAAAAAGAACTATCAGCCACAAAAATCACTCCAATGGAAGATGTCTCCTGCTAACATCTATTACAGTTTACAAAAAAAAATCAGAATATGTTATCAAAGGCTTTCATGGCTGGAGTTCATTAGCTGTTGTAGATTTTCCGGGTTGTATGGCTGTGGTCCTGGCATTGTAGGACCTGACGTTTCACCAGAGTGCTCCATCTTTCTGTGTTATACCTCTGAGGATGCCAGTCACAGCTACTGGCGAAACGTCAGGTCCTACAATGCCAAGACCATGGCCATACAACCCAGAAAATCTACAACAGCTAAAAGATCAGAATGTCTTGGAATCCACTATACTCAGCTCCTGCACCCTAACTGGAACACTGCAGCTAGTATTCACCAAGTCAAACTTGTGGTTTTCAATTCAGACTAGAAGGACCAACACTCTGGCTAATGATTAAGAAGAAAGAGATGGAAGATGTGCATAACAGGAGAGGAGGGAATATTCAAGCCTGTGGCTGAGCCAGTCAGTAAAGAAATTTGTGTAAAAGCATTTGAAGAGCATTTGCTCAAAATGTTTCTGGTTTGCTACAATAAATTACACAGAATCTGTAGATTCTGCTTTGGGGACTGCCATCTGCACTTTGGCAGCTACGTACAAACCTAGCTTAATAAAAACTTGAATTACTAATGTGGTCTTTGTCTGGCCATCCAGTAAAATATATGAGGTGGTCTGCCGATGTTTTATTTTCTTTTAAAAAGTAAAACACACTATGTCTAGAATTCTGGCGTTGCAATCAACTTATACGTACTATTTTGTCAGCTGCGGCACTTGCTATCGTATTGGCACCTCTTTCCAAGTAGGCCTGAAGGAGTCTCACCAGAGGGGGAATGTTTCCTGACCTCTCCCACAAGACTGGCTGAAGCAGATGTGGGAACAAGGCCATGTAGGATGACGGGATATCATTTTTATGCATCTCCAGCAGTAGAGACATCACTTGAAACACATACGGAATGAACTCTGTCAAAAAGGGGAAAGAAAGTTTATCTTATGTACTAGTAAGGGTAAAGTGCTCACAACAGAAAGATTTATCTAGAGCACTTATTTACAATATATTCCTGGAGAGGAGCTGTGGCTCAGGGACAGGATTTTCCATTTGCAAAGCATGACCAGCACTCTCGGGCATCTCCAGTTAACAGGATCTGAGATAACAGGGGTTGGGAATGACTTTTATCTGCCTGAGTTCCAGGAAAGCAGGAAATGTTGAGCTTGACAGGCCAATGGCTTGACATGTTACACGACAGCTTCATACATTAAACATATTTTAAAGAACACATCTCCATTAAAAAGCCTTGTAAAGGATAAGGAATAACAAACCCCCAAACAAAACAAACCACCACAACTCATTCCTTTTACTGGACTAAGCTTGTGCAAAGCTTACAAGGTGATACTTGATAGATAAATAAATAAATAAATGGGATAAGTATGAAGCACTTATCAATCTCTATTTAGAGTGAAGCTTCCATCTGAAGGTGCTGTTCTGTCAGAAAAGTGGCAGCTTCTCTGATGGAATGGCTTTATCATCTGCGAGGAGGGAGTGTTTTACCACTTCCCCCTGCTGCTGCTCCCCCACACTGTTCCTTTGGTGCCCACTGATCCCCAGGAGCACAGTCCTGGGAATCACAGAAGACTGCAGTGAGGAAAAGTGATTGGGGGGGGGGGGGGAG
>NW_015165834.1:1353394-1386002 GCF_001447785.1 Gekko japonicus | reverse complement strand
AGGGGGGGGGGAGATACCTTTAGCATGATTCCTGTACTACTGCTTAGGATCCCAGCCAATGTTATTTGAACTATATGCACTTTCTGCGGCATCTGACTTGTGCCATCAACTAATTTGTGTATTTTAGTCCAAGCAGCTTAAATATTTTATTCATACCTTGCACATCATTCTGCAGGATTTCGGTGAACACCATGAACAACGCCTCTTCAAAGCTTCCAACTGCAGTGGGGTTGGCTTTGCAAGTTATCCTTATTGACAAGCAAATTGATTCAAACATGTAATGATTGAAGTGAGGCTTGCTTGGATTCTAAAGGTAAGATAGCAAACAAACAGCACAAAGTCACCGATGTGATTTTGTACCAACTAGAAACAGGATGTTTTGTGTACCATGACGATGTGAAAACTGTCTCACAGAACACCAGGCAGCTAACTACTTACATGAGCATCCCCAAGTTCCCCAAATCATGCCAAGTACTTCAAGTACTGGTATGTAACCTAACTCATTATCTCCTCCCTGGAATAACCAGGGCCTTCTCATACATGAATATGCCTTAAACTACGAAGTAACCTTACACCATGCTAAAATCAAGGTATATAGATCACTGGTACTCACTCCATGGCTTGTAGAGAGCCACATTCACAATTACCGTCAACCAAAAGAGCTACGTGCACTTCCACCTCTGGCATTAGTATCACAGCTTACTCCATTCCTCTGGCGGCGGCTGTTTGAAGGCAGAGACCACCTGCCGACCACAATCCCCATAAGGCAAGCACCTTGCCCACTTTTTTAAAACATGGGGCAAGTGCCACATTGTAGAACAGCACTCAGAAGAGCCACAAGTGGAATGTCAAACAGCCACATGTGGCGCCCGCCAGCATTCATTTTCACACTCTAAACCATGGTATGTTTAACGCTTATAGCTTCCATATGAAGAGAGGACTTCCAAGTGTTTGTGAATCTACCATGATTCTCCCCCCACCAAAGCGGACCCCCCCCCGTTACCTCAGAAACACCCACTTTTGCAGGGGCTACTTCTTTTGCAGGGGGGGGGGGGGAATGGCATTCAGTATTCTGTTCACAGTGTTCTGGACAAAATGTCCACTTCTCCAGCAACTAATCGGTATCTAGATTTCTAGATTAAGTCTGAGGCAAGTGGTTATCCTTTACTAGTCATTGAAGTCAAGACAAATACTAAAAAGCACAGCAGGAAGTTCTCCTGCATACATCAATAGCAGTGCTTTTGCACAGGTCACAATCCTTTTAACAAGGTTTCAAGCGGACTTGTGTTCATAAGACCAAAATGTGGCTACATGGTCTGCAGGAGAGCTTTTTGGACTCGGCTTGTGTTTTTGGACTTCTGCTCTGGCTCCTGACTCCCAGCTTTGAATCTGACGACCCTCTCGGCTGTGCTCTCTGGACTCTGACCTCTGGTAACGTTTGACTACGGCTGTGTCTGGTGTTTTGGGACTTGTTTAACGCTCTGTTGACTGCTCTCCCGGCTGACCCTCGGACTTGTCTTGTGACCCACCCTCCCTGGCTCTACCGTGACACCATGGAGCGATCAGAGATTAGAACAAATGCTGGATGTATGTCAGATTCTGAATATGCGGCATGTAAAATGCCCATAGCAGCCAGCATTCATTTTCACACTCTAAACCATGGTATGTTTAACGCTTATAGCTTCCATATGAAGAGAAGACTTACAAGTGTTTGTGAATCAACCATGATTTTCCCCTCACCAAAGCAGACCCCCCCCTTGTTACCTCACAAACACCCACTTTTGCAGGGGCTACTTCTCAAGTAACAAGTTCAAACACATCTGGGCACACAAACTAGCTGAGTGCACTTCTGGGTCTTGTCTAATCTCTTTCTTTGGGTTGGATCCCAAGACCAGAGAGGCTTCACTTGCAGAAGGCCTCTTCCTGCCTCCTGACTTGCCCCTGTTTTTTTGATTTCTGAAGACCTCCTTGTCACCTGAAAGGCTGCCCTTGAGCTTGGGGGATTCTTGGGAACAGTGGTGGACAGCAAGTATTCAGTCTGTGGAAATGGCACTCCTCTTCATCTTTTGCATGAGTTAAAGTGTCTTCTGTTCACACAAGCATACTTTTCAATCTAATCCCCAGCTTGGTTTTGTAATCACTGCACCAGATCTACAAGCAAGGCTTGTTGTCTGCAGACTGACTATTAACAAGCATCTAATCAGGCCGACAAAAAGAAAACAGAGGGCGATATGATTAATAAAGACTGTTATTTGTATATATTTACCTTACTGACAGTAAGCAGTTTCTGCGTAAGCTGAGTGATGAGAGAAGGGATATAAGGAATGATGGCTTCCTGAAGCAATGAAAAGCTTCTCATGATGGCTGGAAATTCAGAGATTTGTATTAATATTGGCAGGAAGGATTGCAGTGTCCTTTTACAAGCACCCATGTTTATGTCTTACAGAAAACATGCTGCAACTACAGTAAGAACTTTGTAAAGCAAAGGGAATCGTTGGAGGTTTACTCTTTGTTGAGGTCCAAACTGACGTCTGGTTTTGAGGCTCAGGTCTAAAAGAACAACAGTGAGAAGACATGCTATGTGGCCCCTTAGAGCTTTCAGTCCTCGGGAAACCAAATCAGTGATCCTGTGTTAGACCACACGACACCTAGCTACGGTGACTCCAAGCTCATTCAGAACAACTCGCTGTCTCCCGGCTTCAGCTGCCTTTTGTTCAAATGGAACGTCACCACAACCTTACTGGGTTAGTGTGTGTGTGTGGGGGGGGGGTTTCCTGTAAACTGCTCTGCGTATTAAGGAGCACTGAATAAAAAAAATATTACATGGCTGGTTGTTTCAGTCTACCAAGCCTACCGAGGCTATATGGGCAGAATAAAATTTATGTATTCATACTCTGCCCTTTGCAGTTCAAGGATAGCCAACTAACTGACAATTTTCCTTTTTAACATACATACACACACAAGAAAAAAATAAGAAAAGATAGTGGCCAAAGATCCAGAGATATTGCCTGAAGTTTGCAGAATGGGCTGTTCTGACAATCTGTGCCAGAAGGAAGGGAACATGCTGGTCTCTGGACCTGGCATGCCTGTGGTCAGTGAAGGAGGAAACGCTCTACAGCCCTTGCTAATGGACTTCTTGTAGGTAGGCTCTGAGCAGCTGCTGGTGGACTAGGTGGTAGGTGAGGCTGTTCTGTGTTTTTCCCTTTGCACAACCCTAGGGCAACAAACAGTTTTATTTGGCAGGAAGGGACACAGTGGTGGGTGGGTGTATACTCGAATGCACACATGTACTCTGAGTTTGCCTTTTCATCCTAATATAACCTCTTACCTTTCATAATATATTCATTTTCAGATGATCCCGGAAGTGCCAGGGCTTTGAAAAGGTTTGTTAGCAGAATTTCAACATATGGAGCCATCTCTGCAGCTGTAATTCTGCAGAAGAAAAGGCAGAGTGTTCAAGGATCTCTAGAGATTTTCAAATTGCCCAGCTTCCCCCCCCCCCATGTCCCCTCTAGAGAAGAAAGTCTATGCCAACTGGACACCAGAGAGAATGTAAGAAGCCTTCTATTTCAGGGAGATACAAGAAACAGAAACAGAGAAGGCCAACACACTATAAAGCTTCTCTAGAACTGGAACATAGACAATTGTTCAGTCAGCTGAAAGGAACCTGATTTTAGAACTATCTCAATGTGCATGCTGTGATCAATTAAAATACTTTAAACAAAAAAGAGGTAATCTCACTAGAGCAATGAAGAAATAAATGAGCAGTCAAATAGAAAAAAAAAACCCCACAACAGATACAAACTTACAGTGTTGTGTTGTTCGCCCCTTTCATTGTAAATAGTCTTTCAAGTGCATGAGCCGCATATGTATGAACTACAATACTTTCTGCTCTATACCTTGTGGCTAATAGCCACTGATGGACCTCTGCTCCATATGCTTATCTAATTCCCTTTTGAAGCCGTCCATGCTTGTAGCACCCACCACTTCCTGTGGCAGTGAATTCCATGTGTTAATCACTCTTTGGGTGAAGAAGTACTTCCTTTTATCTGTTCTAACCCGACCGCTCTGCAGTTTCATGGAGTGCCCACGAGTTCTTGTATTGTGAGAAAGGGAGAAAAGTACCTCTTTCTTTACCTGCTCTTTCCCATGCATAATCTTATAAACCTCGATCATGTCACCCCTCAGTCGTCTTTTCTCCAAGCTAAAGAGCCCTAAGCGTGTTAACCTTTCCTCATAGGGAAAGTGTTCCAACCCTTTTATCATTCGAGTTGCCCTTTTCTGCACTTTTTCCAAAGCTATAATATCCTTTTTAAGGTGTGGTGCCCAGAACTGCACACAGAGAGGAGACCATAGGCTTCTTTAACTGATAGACATGTCTTTCTTAAACCTTTTAAAAATGATAGTGTGCCTTCTATTAAACCAAGATCATGGTAGGGCCAAGTCAAAGTAAAATTCACTTGGCTGTTGGATGTCAGTTACAAGGTAAGTATAGTTACAGTAAGTAAGGTTTTGCAGAAATTACACGCAGGAAAGCAGAAGCCCTAAGCTGCTGTTCAGTGTGGAAGTCACACGCAGAGCCCTCCCACAGATGTCCTGGACGCCAGAGAAGACAGTGTCCCATCAGCAGACTATTTGTGATCCAAGTAACACTTGGATTTTAAGGTATTTGAATCAGCAAACAAATCCCCCCCAGATTAACATAATGGGTTGAATCCAGGATAAATTGGCAATTTCCACAGATCCCCATTCCCACTGCAGATCCCTCTGTGTGTCCCTCTTCAGGGTCCCCTGTCCCCCAAGAGCAGGATCTTGTGGAGATCAGTGGTCCGCAGTGGGGAAAAGGAGGCAGGAAAGTTCCATTCAGCTGATGGACAATATCCAAACCAATTGTTCTGTTTCCAAATACTCTATATTGCACTCCAAACAAACACGTTATGCGAAGGCGTGAACATCTCTTAAAGCTCATGTAGAATACTTCACACATGAAATAGTATGTTGCATAAAACTATTCCAGTTAGACACTTCAGAATTCAGACTAATACTACAACTTACTTGGTTCCTGAAAATCATGATGTACTTGATACCATCCGCTTTCAGCACAGGAAATTCATTCACTGTAAAAAAAAAAAGTTAGCTACGTCAGCTGTCTGTATTGCAGGATAAAAATTCAATAACACAGCACAGCATTTGAAAGAATAAACTACAAGGCACAATTCCAGTTTATAAACTTTACAGAGTCTCTCTCCAGCTGATGGTAAGACAGAGACGCCCAGTTAGATTAATCCATTGTCGATGTTTTCTGTTGCATTCTGTACAGACCTTTGCTTTATCCAACTGTCAACTTGTTCTTTAGTTTATATACATTTTGGGTGGCTTTAATTCAAGGGTGTCAAACTCATTTTGTTATGAGGGCCAGATCTGACATAAATGTCAGTTTACTGGGCCAGGCCACACGTGCCATAAAATGTAATGCCAGTACCGGAGATATAAATATAAAGAATGCAGGGAACCCAGTTATTGATTCCTAGAAGTGAAAGTGATTGATTTCCTGGGGAACTCACAAAAGCCTGGCTCTCCCAGATCCCCCCACCCCCAGTTCTCATCCCTCTTGTGTTTCCCCTACAAGTGGCAGAGCTGAGGGGAAGGCCTGATAGAGAGCCTGTTTTCAAAACCTCCATGGGGTGCTTTTTGTCCTCCTGCGACCCCTTTTCCTTCACAGGCTAAGAACAGAGCCAGTTTGGTATAGTGGTTAAGTGCGCAGACTCTAATCTGGGAGAACCAGGTTTGATTCCCCACTCCTCCACTTGCACCTGCTGGATGATCTTGGGCAAGCCATAGTTCTGGCACAGCTGTTCTTGAAAAAGAGCAGTTGCTGTCAGAGCTCTCTCAGCCCCACCTACCTCACAGGGTGTCTGTTGTGGGGAGGGGAAGGGAAAGGAGTTTGTAAGCCGCTCTGAGACTCCTTTGGGTAGTGAAGGGCGGGAAATAAATCCAATCTCCTCCTCCTCCTCGTGGGCCGGATAAGAGCCCTGGATGGGCCGGTTCTAGCCCATGGTCTGTATGTTTGACACCCTTGCTTTAATTGTTATAATTTCTTTTACATTAGTTTTGTTAGCTGACATTTGGGCTTCAACTGGTGGAGATCCATTTTTAAATGATAATTAAGACTGCAGAGTGATATGTAAAATGTCACATCCACACATGACTTGCTTTTCTTCATCCCTATCTCTATTTTCCATTCTGAAGAATTCCAGCCTTCCTTTAGCACATGCAACACCAGATTTTTCATGAAAATTTAAAGAAATCTCCTTAAAATTTCCCCAAAAGATAAACCAAACAGTCTTGGTAACTTCTGAGTTTTTTAATCTGTGGTTACACAATGGCTTTCTGCAAGCAGGAGCTACAGAAGTCCTAATCAATTTGTATTCATGTTTAAGAGCGATTGCATGTATAATTCTAGACTTACCATTAGGAGACTTGAGATCTGGTAGAATATGGTTCACAAAAAACTCTGTGAGATTTACAAGCTCATTGGCTTGTGTTATTCCATGCTACAAAGAAAAAGAGAGCAGTGTTTGAAATAACTTGAAAAATGATTTCTGGATTGGGTTACGTGGAAATGCAACTAAATAGGCACCATTGATGTGCTCACACACTTGACAGTTTCTTCTTATGCATTCTGCCCTGAGATTTTGAATTAAAAATAGAATATAGCCCAAGCAGTTAAACAAAGTGCTAAATAAATGTTTAGGTATTTGAAGTGTAACAACAAATATATCTGTCCTTTCTGACCTTTCAGAAGCTCTAAAGTATAAACTTCATTTAGAATGAGATTTAAACAGTTGCTCCCCATGAAAAGGGATGGGACACATAGGTTTAGGTATTACGCAAAATCATGTTTTACTTTAACTGCAGTTAATTTGTGAAAAGAGGATTCAGTTTACAGATGATCACTCGAATCTTGGTTTGCCTCAACTAATGTTCATTTCACTACCTTTCCTCTTAGTCTGGGAAGGCATCACCAGAGTACAAATACAGACATTCTGGCTTGTTAGTCATGTGAAACCATAGTTGGGAGCATCTGTGGTTAATGAACAAACTTCAGATTAATATGTGACCATTTCTAACTAACCATGTTTAGTGGAGTGTCCTGAGTTCACACTATCAAGCTAACCACAGTTAGTTGAATTAAACTATGGCTGGGTCATATCTGAACTGATCTCCCGACTCTCCTCCTTACAATATTCCTGGATGTCTTCTGCCCCCACTATGCTTCTCATAGGAGATGTTCTGAAGTTCCACTATGCTGATGGAAATCAGAGACTTTCTGCAGGACCAATTCCTTAGTATTAAGTGTTTTTACAGGGGGAATTTGGGAATACTGACCACAGGATAAGTTCCCAGAGCAAATTCCCATTTTATTAGTGAACAGATGATCCCCAAAGCGGTCTTTGTCCTGATATCCACTTATATGTAATTAAATTACTAAGATGACATACAGATAAAGCAATAAATATTTCAAGAGCTAGTGTAGTCTAGTGGCTAGCATAGGAGTCCTCAGTGTGGTGCCCAGCAGGGCTTCTGATTGGCCACTGGAGATCGGATTCGCTGTGGAGACCACTCCCTGATATTTTCCTGGTCGGCTCTGCCTCCTGTGGCAGCCATTTTATTTTTGGTTGCGCTCACCACCCTGTTTCAGAATTCCAAAGGTGGGGACCTCTGGGCTATGGTATCAGAGCAGGATCTGGGGGACCCAGGTTCAAATCCCCACTTTGGTATGGAAGCTCACTCGGTGATCTTGGGCCAATCACACACTCTCAGCCTGACCTACCTCACAGAGCTGTTGTGAGGATAAAATGGAGGAGAGAATACTTTGGGGAGAAAAGTGGGGTATAAATAAAGTACACAGAAAAATAATGTTACACAGCAGAAATCTAGCATCTCCGAAGAGTGACACTTAATATTAAACAACGGTTTTGTTTGTTTTTAGGGCCTACGGCAGGTAACCTCTGTAGCGCTAGGTAATTCCTATCAAGACCAATGGTACCTTTTGTGTCTGAGCTTTTGAGGCCAAAGATGTTACAAGGTAAATAGCAGCATCTTTATGTTTCCAGTTGACAGATGGATTCTTTGCATATTCTTGCAGCATAGAGTTAACATAACCAGAGAAGATCCCTGTCACAGGTCCTTCAAAAAATCTGCATAAACCCCGCACTAGATCACAAGCTGCTCTACGTCTGGTATCAATATCTGTATAAGACACAAGTGAAAATAAAACACATGGCAGGTTACAATCAACACGGTCTTATCTTGATTTTGAAGAGCTACTTGGGAAGCACATGGAACTCAGATTCATTCCACCGTGACACAGAACAACTAAAGTCCAAGCCCATCATTTTATATGGGTGGAGCAATTTAATAGGGTAACAGAAGCCTACTCTAATCATGAAAGCTGTATAAGCAATAAAAAATTACTAAGGTTGTGGTTGCACACACTAAATAATCCACTTTCAAACTGGATTTTGCTAGTTCACACAGTAAAAATCCAGTTGTAGAGTGCATTGAAAGTGGATTATTTAGTGTGTGTGATTGCCACCAATATGTTGTAATACAGTTCAGACAAGATTTATCATCTGGTGCATTTATGGATTATTTTGACCCAGTACCATCTTGGGATCTGTGAAAACTACCACCTGTGCTGTGGACAGTTGTCCTTCTGAGTTGCTGAAATCAGGTAAGGATCATATTAATGAGTCTTTGATGTCATTTATAAATCAATCACTGACTAAGGGTGCCTTGCCTCTGCCTCTCAAAAATTTTATCTGTCCATTACTTAATAAACCATTGCTACCAAAGAATGATGTGGGCAATTAATATGCATTTCAGGCAATATGAGAGAGGCTGCAGGACTCCAGGTCTTTCTGGGTGACACATCTACTCTGGACCCTTTTCAGTCTGGTTTCAGACTGAGCTAAAGGGAGGAGACAGCACTGGGGGCTTTAGCTCATAATCTCAGTTTTAATGTAGACAGGAGCCACGCACCTTTGTAGCTCTTATTAGATTTCTCTGCAGCCGCTGATACTGTGGACAACACCATCTTATTGAGATATTTAGAGACAGAGTTAAGTACCAAGGGATATGTTTTGGAGTGGTTTAAACAGGTCCTTATGAACTGGACTCAGAGGGCTACTGTTCAAGATTAGTTGTCATCAAGTTTCTGCGTAAAAATAGCAGTCCAGCAGGAGAAGGTGCGACCGATGCTGCCAAAGAAAGCGAAGAAGGAGAGGCTGGATCTTCCGAAGAAGACTCTGACTCTAAATTGGGGGCTGTTGCCCCCAAACAAAGCTATCAATTGAGACACAGAAAGGGGGGGGGAATAGATTGTTAATCTACTCTGGAGTATCTAGAACAAGTATATTGTATATCTTTTCACAGTATTTTTATGAAACTAAAATTGTTGATGAATCTCTAAATATTTAAATAGATGATCATTTTCAACAAAAGTTAACGTGTTTAAACTTAAAAGTAATTTTGCAAATGTATGTATGATCACCATCTCTTGGGTTTTTAGAGGGTTTTCTTTACTTTCTCCCTTAGATTGTAGTTTCCCTTTCCTAATTTTCTGTTTGTAGTTATTAGAAAAGCAATTTTAAAAAAATCCCCTTCGGGGGGCCAAAAAAAAGAGAAAAAAGATTATTTGTCATCATTAGCTGTCAGTGTGGGTGAGATTAGTTGTTATCAGTGTGGGTTGTCATCAGCAAGCTGATGACAACTGGCTCTGCATTTCTTTATCCAAATTTGATCTAGTATTCCTGTAGTGATTTTGAGCCACTGCTGGACTGCTGTGGTTAAACGCCTACGGGTGAACAAGCTGAATCCGAGGATATAGAGTCCTGAGAATCTGAGTCCTCGTTGGCAAGGCTGAGACCCTGAAGGACCCTTGTGCTTCCCACATTTAATGGGGTCCAGCTAATCCTTGCTAACTTGGTGTTAACAGCCTAGGGATATTCTGCACACAGTACTATTGCTGAAAATGTTTTCTACAACCCTTATTTAACCTGTACAATGGTTCACCACTTCAGTTTGGCTGATCTGGCCATTTAGATTTAATGTCACATTTACCTTGAGGCTAGAGTACTATATTGTACTTTACATGGGTTTGTCCTTGAAGTCAACTTGGAAACCCCGTCTGGTACAGAATGGCACAGCTTGGATACTATCAGGAGTTATGCGGAGTATGCATATTGCACCCATTCTGCAGTTACTCCTATCTATCAGTTACCAGGTACAAATCAAGATACTGGTTATCCCCTATAAATCCCTTCACGGCCAGGGACTACACTGTGATATATCCTGTATGATACTGTTTTCTTTTTCATTGTTTTTCTAATGTTCTAATCCTAGTCCTATTGAATTGGTCAGTAGATGCCTTGTGCTATCCAATTACATTATTTACATTGACTGATTCTCCTCAAGTCTCAGCAACGAAGGTGGGATATAAAGTAAAAACTAATACATAAACAAACAAATAATACATAAATATTTGGCTCTTCATAAAGAGCAAAAAATCATTCTATAAATGCTAATAAGATAGGCTCAGTATCCAGTCACCTTATGTGGTCCCAAGATACAAAGATGCATTAGTTTAATTATTAGCATTCGACACAGATCATCACAGAATTTTACTACAAAGCTGAATTTAGAAAATATCGAAAGTACACCGTATCTTATTCAATGCAGTTAGCAACTTCATACAGAGCCCATAAGGATGGCCTGCGTCCTGCAGACACTGGTCTGTGCCCCATAAACTTTTGCAACTTGATTCTATGCATTCCTAAGAAATAAATCCTAGATACTTCACTGGAGACTGTCTCAAGTGGGTATATACTGGACTGATGTCTTGATGTAAGCAGTTAGTGGAGCACTGTAACCGGTCATCTTCTCTAGCACTTCTATTGTGCTTCAGATACCTGAAGACCTTTCCTGTAAGTAATCCACCACTCCATTCTTTTTACAGCACTACAGTACAACAGACGGAACTCTGTTTTGATTAATCAGAACAGAGGGAAATGTATTGCTGTAGAAAGAATGGAGTGGCAGATTACCTACAGGGAAGGTCTCCAGCTAGCTGAGCTCCAGCAGAAGGGCATGGATATCTATTTGAGACAACGTTCACAGCTGGTAAGTTTCCAGAAGAAGAAGGAAGCAGATATTAATTAAATGAAGGTGTAGAAGGTGATTCACTTTATATTATGCTGTCCCACAGTGCTGCTGTTCTATCTTCCTATCTATCTTCCTATCTTGATTTATTTTTTATTTTATTAGATTTGTATCCCACCCTCCCTGCACAGCAGGCTCAGGGCAGGTTCCATCAGACATAACAGACAAACAATTAAAAACAATTACAATACATCAATTAAAATACAATAAGAATCCATATATTACTGATCAAAGCCTCAACAGATGAGGTCTGCCTGTCTATCACTCTTACAGCTATTGTCTTAAGCAGAAAGAGTGCTGCTGCTAATAATTTCACACACACACACACCCTTATCACAAACGTGAAAAAACTAGCAACTATTAAAACACAAGTAGGGTGTGCATTTGGCTTTGAGGCGAAAAAATTGCTGGAAAATACCTTATCAGTATTTATTTTATTTTTATTTATTTATTAAATTTCTACCCCGCCCTCCCGCCGAAGTGGCTCAGGGCGGCTTACAAACAATTTAAAACCAACAAACAGTTTAAAACCAGCAAATACAAAATAAAATACAATTCATACAATTTCAATACATACAGTTAGGCTAAATAAATAAATACAGCGGCATCCTGTAATAAAGTGCTAGTGCGGCCCCACCGGAGCAATCAGTTTTTATTTGGAATGCCTGGTGAAACAGCTCCGTTTTTACCGCTGTACGGAACTTACCCATTCTTTCAGACAGATATCGAGAGGGGTGTGTTTTTGGCTAAGAAGCATAGCCAATCCTGGATACATACCCCCCCCCCCCCCCCAAATTCGGCATTATCCAGGAAATCAGGATAGTGGCAGTTAAATGGCGTTTAGAGAAAGTGCACTCCCTTTAAATGCCATTCCAGGTGAAGCTGCAGCTTCGCAAATGCATTTAAAAGGACAGCAACACTTTTATAAATGCCTTAGGCTCCCTTATAGCCTATGGGGACCATTATAGTAAATGATCCCCATAGGCTACTATGGGTAATCTGTCTGGGGTATGCAGGGGTCTGGGGGCTGTTTTCTGAGTTAGAGGCACCAAATTTTCAGCATAGCTTCTGGTGCCTTTCCTCAAAAGACACCCCCCAAGTTTTGAAAAAATTGGACCAGGGGGACCAATTTTATGGGGCCCCATCCTCCATCATTTCCAATGGAGGGGAAAACTGCAAAAAAGCAAGAGTCCGATGTCAAATCAGAGAGTCTCTGCAGTAGAAACTGAAGGGGGGGGAACCAGTGCCACTGTGGCAATGCCAGTTCAACAAATCCAAGCAAGGGTGGTGGCAAGCCTACCACAGCCAGTGCATGTACAGAGAGCCCAGAAGAACAAATGCCATTGTGGTAATGCCAGCTCAACAAATCCAAGTGTGTGGGGGGCCTGCAAGCCTAGCACAGCATGTACTGAGTGCCCAGCAGAACCAGTGCTATTTACTAGCATCCAACAAAACCCAGTGCCTTCCCTTAAATGCTTTCTTTTTTCCCTCCATTGAAAACAATGGAAAATGGGGGCACCTTCTTTGGACACTGTGTACACGCACTGGGTTTGTGGGGCACTCTGTCCATGCACTGGTTCTGTTTGGCTTGGAAAAATCCCCCCCTTCAGTTTCTAGACTCTCTGGTTTGACATCAGTCCTTAGTTTTTTTTGCTATTTTCCCACACCACTGGAAACAATGGAGGATAAGGGCACCCTCTTTGGGGGCCCACAGAATTGGACCCCCGAGTCCAATCTTTTTGAAACTTGGGGGCGTCTTTTGAGGAGAGGCAACAGAAGCTATGCTGAAATTGTGGTGCCTCTATCTCAAAAAGCAACCCTACCACCACCCTTGGATACCTCCAGATAGATTCCCCATTGACTATAATGGTCCCATAAGCTATTTAAAAAATTGGGATTTCTGGAAAAACCCAAATCTGAATACAATACCAGTATAGGAATTCGAGTTTTTCCGAGAATCCCAAATTTTTGGGGGGTCCGATATATTAGAATCTGAAAAATCCTGAACTTTTTTTTGTGGACACCCCTTAACACAAGCTAAGAAATCATTAATCCTCAGATCAAGCAAAATTGCTTCAAAGGCCATCAGATGTATCCCAGTAAGTGCTATCCTTGTGTGATGGAAGAATCTCAGGACAAATGCAAAAATACACCCATTATACATCTAAAGCCTGAAGGACAGCAGTATTTAACACACTAACAACTGACTGCCTACTCTAGGATGAGAAGACTGTCATTTTTCCCTATCAAAGTTCAGCAAACTGCTTCAGTTCCTTAGTGCCAATATAAAAAATTGTTATTACCAGATCCTTCCAAGTCTCTTCGGATATATTCTTCAGAATTATCTTCAAAAGCTTCTTCATCAGCCGCTGCAAAAAAGTAGTCCACAGAAAAATAATTAGATTTGTATTAATATTAAACCACACATGTAAGTAATATATGTTAAGTTTGCAATATCTTTATTTCATTTAAAATAAACTATTTTGTTAGCGATTCAGTCGTGTTTGATTCTTGGCAATTCTATGGGCTGGATCTCTCCACATTTTCCGATCTTGTACTGTTTCTTTGAGTTGTTCCATTCTCAGGCTGGTGATGACTTTTATTGTGTCTAGCCACCGTATTCTTTGGCGGCCCAGTTTCCTTTGGCCGCTAACCAAACCAAGCATAATTGCTTTTTCTAGTGAGTTCTTCTGCATGACATGGTAGAAATAAGCCAGTCACAGTTTTATACCCTTTTTAATGAAGTTACTAGGACCAAGAATGGTCTATGAGATGCACTTAACTAGGGCTGAGAAACCATCAATATGTGCAGCTGGAATCGGTAAATGCAAAACTCTTATTGAGATCTGTGATTCAGATCCGGATCCAAACCATCATGCAGCTTGCTTCATGAGCCCATGCAGGAGATTGACTGGCACTTCTGAACAGTAATCTCCCTTGTTGTACTACAAACTGCTTGTGAAGCTAAGGGATGATTTAAAAGCACTTTGTGTTCAAAGAAAAAAATCTGGACTTCTGCAAACAGCATGAGCCTCATTAGCGCCTGGATTCAACTGGCATGCATTTGTGCAATAGTCAGTATGTTTTGATGACTGCTAAGAATAGAAAGACTTTTGAGAATAAGAGGCTGGGGGAAAAGAATGGTTCAACAGCTCTTGCCACGGTTATATTTCATAAGCTAAAAACAAACTCCGTTTTAAATGGAGCAGTGGGAGGTAAAACTCAACTTCTCTAGGTATCTGAAGGAATTTCACTTCTCACTATTAACATGTAGAAGCAGAAGAGTGTCTTTACTATTCTGCCTACTCAAATGCATGTTGTAAGCCTCTTTAGGATATCAGTTAGCAAAAAGCTACATAATATACCAAATGTCTTGAAGCTCTCTCTGCTGAAGATTCAGCAGTTTCTGATTCCTGTAAAAAACCATCAAGATTCCATTTTAAAAAGTAAAAATACTACCTCTGAATTCCATGTTGGGAACAATGACTTTCTCGCAAATACTCGTCAGCGTATTCTGGTCTTCAAAAAGGTGTGTATAATGGGGTCTCTCACAAACTGAAGCCAGAAACTGAATTGCGTTGCTTACCAACTGCAAGACAGACATAAAGCAACTTTAGTTTCAATAAATACTAAAAAGTTCATCTCAATCTGGAGAGAAAAGAGACACACAGTTAAGCTTACCAAATCATATTTAACTTCTTGACCAGTTGTGACTAATAAATTCCAGATTGCTGTGACAAAACGCGGAAGGTAAGGCTGAAATTCTTCATCATATTTTTGGGCGTACAAGGCTGCATTATCACAAATTTGGGATTTCAAAAGCTCTAGTAGACCAGCTTCCTCTTCATCCTAATAAATAAAAGCACAACCCAAACCCTTTATTATTTAATGTTTCCATTTTTACCCTGTCTGCTCTGTATAAACATGCTTATGTCATAAAACATTATGATAACTGTAACAGAGCTAATATTCTGTTATTATGCTGGAAGGTACAGGCAATTATTTTTATCTGTTAGATAAACCTGAACTTTTGCAAAATGTGTACATTAAAGAAAAATGTTCTCATTACATGGAAACCTTAAAAAACATTCATGTAATTACTTACATCTGTCTGTAAGAGTTTGTTATCCAAAGTTAAAAGGTTGTGGAAATTCATCATCCAGGTTTCCATGTTATCTTCAAAAAATTCAGGAAGATCCTAACAAAATTAAGATCCAGATTTTAGTTTGTTCAGTTAGAAGCAGCATATTTTCTACTCTATTTTGGCAGGCAATCTGCTCAAAAAAAGGACAAAATATCACTTGAGGAAGAATACCAAAGCACCCACTCATGAATCCTGTCCCACAGAGGATGCTAGCTATACAGGCAAGAACAACTTTTTAATTGGAAATATTGTCTGCTCTTACTTAAATAGGCCCAGCACCCTCAGATTAGGAACTCTTGACTGTCAAAAGCTGTTATTCATTTTCTCCTATTTGCTTCTTATCACAAGCTTTATTAAACGGACTCTTATCAGAAGGAACGGGAGAAGCACTCAAGTGTGAAAGATCACGAAAATTGTATTTTTAATGCCAAGAGGGAACTTGCACATTCCTTTAAACTTGTTAATGCTTTTTAAATAATTTATCCTAGCACATTTATGCAGCCAGATTTTTGAGAAACTATAAATATTTAATCATTTTCAACTAGCAATACTGCGATCTTTGATCACCCAGCCGCTGTCCACCACTGAAGGTGCCGCTTGAATTTTCAGGCACCTTGGACATGTTAGGTTGTGGCTCAGAAGAGCAGATCTATCAGATATCAGGAAAATAACAAATCAAAACAAAGATGGCTTACCTGAAAATTTAAACTGTAGAACAGCTTAGCAATCAGAATCAGAGAGGAGAAGAGCACTTTCAAAGCACTGGCATCATTTGCATGAGTACTGCAAAGCTCAATTGTGGCCTAGATGAAAAGAGATCAGCACCACCACCAGCATGTAAGTGCAACGTACCTGACAACGTTTCATTTTGGTTAAGATATATTTATAGTGAGAGGTATAAAGGCAAAAAGCTTAACCATAAAAACAAAACCAGCAGCTAAGCAGCATAAAGAACTCAATACTATTACCAACATCACTATATTTATCAGCCCTTATGTAAATGATAGAAACAACAAACAAAACCTCCCACAGAAAAGGTGGGAGTGTCTCATCAGATGTGCCAAAAATAGGATTTTATAATTAATCAAAAGAAATAAAAAGGGGGGGGGAAACGTCTAACACAAGCCTGAGGAGAACTGAAATGTGTTAGACTGGTGAAGGATTGTTAAGTACAGATGAACTTAAAGGGAAAAAAGGGTAAGTAGCAGAAATCAGCTTAAGTCCTGAGAACTTAAATTATTCTAGATAATAAAAATCAGATGTCTCCTCTCTCTTCCCCTAAAGGTTACATACAGGCACCCAGCTTATTAAAAGCATTTCTAAAATAAAACTGTCTCACGGAAGGTGGGACTATACCACCTAGCAGCTTCTTACAGAGTTGTGCTATAACATGTTAAGAATTAGGAACTCCAAAGCTGGGAAGTTCAGTGGGTAGCTGCTATTTCCACCACTACAGTGCTGATGAATGAAACTGCATCTGTAGAATTCCTATGCACCTGAGAGCTCTTAAAGGGAAAAAAAAGAGAGGAGCATAACAGATGGATAACAAGAATCACAGTCCACCTTATCTAAATGGATCAACCTTGTGAATGTATATTTCAGGCCCGAGATGAAGTGAGCTCTGACTGACGAAATGTGACACTGGAATTCTGTTATTAACGTGCCACTGAACTCCTGCTTTATTTTGTTGCTACAGACCAATCTGGGCTACCCATTTGGAATAATATGTTAGTTTCTTAGCTGATAAAAGACCTACAGCAACATGGGAAGGGTGGCTGTGATGGAAAAAAGACCTTCCCACAGGTGACAGATATTAAGGATTAAGCTTTCTTTTAAGTAAATTCTAGATTTCACAATGCTGTACCTTAAAAAGATTTGTCAGTGGTAGTGCAAAGGCATCAAGGACAAGTTTGATCTCCGTCCACAGTTCATTTGATTTAAATTCGTGACGGTACCTGTCAAAAAAGGTAAAGTCATAATAAGTTGTATGTGATAAATTTTAGGAGGGTTGAAAACCATCTGTGTAAAGGAAATGAGGCAGCAATCAAAAGCTATTCTTGCTAAAATAAAGCTTTTGCGTTCAAACTGGAACACAGAAATTTATGCTGCTTCTCCGTACCTTTTAAATAAAGAGTGTGCTGTGCGAAGGACTCCGTTAATAACATGGAAGTCTCCACTCTGAAAGCGGTTCACCATTTCTGTCAGGAGGTCAGGCCACTTCTGAGGGAAATCTTCTCTACCAATGATGCTGATCGCATCGCTTAACTAAAAAGAAAGTACAAACATGTAGTGATTTGTAAGAAAATACTGTAGAACACACATGAAGCTGCCCGATATTGAATCACATTACTGATGCATTTAAGTCAGTGCTGTCCACCCAGATTGACAGTGGCTCTCTATCTCAGGGGTCTCAGGTGGGATACCTTTCACATCACCTACCACCTGATCCTTTTAGCTGGAGATGCTGGGGATTGAACCTGAGATACTGAGCCATGGTTCGCTTCCCAAGTTGTCTTATAGTTATCTAAATACAGGACTTTCCCCAGAAACTAGAGAAGACATAGTGCTAAACACATAATTAATGAAAATGGTAGAAACATGCCTACTGGTCCCCAACACAGCCTGCATATTGACTAGCATACCCCAAAGTCACATGTTCCTGCATTTCTGTATTTTGTATCTTCAGCAGGTGCATGAGAGGAAAAAGAAAATGCCAACCTGCCTTCTAACCAAGGAGCCTTCCCTCCTACCCTTCCATTAGCGGAAGCATTGCTTAAGTTGAAGAAGCTGAGTGGAACTGTATGATACAGGGCAGTAACATGGAACTACAATCATAGCCATTCCCATTCCTGTCTGTCTATGCCTTGCTGAGCAAAGAAATCATGGCTTTTATGACAATGCAGCATTTATCAATTTACTTTTAAGAATCATTCATATATTTGGAAGAATGCACAGATATTCTAGCTTGGTTTGTATCTTATTTTGCAATGAGTACTTCATACCAAACACAACATTCTCCTCTACAAATAAGAAGGCTTCTATTTGATGTCACTGTCTCCTCACCTGTTTTTGAATTTGTTCTGGACTGCTAAGCATCAGGTGTACTATGTTGGCTTTAATGGCTATCCTGTCTGTTTCACAGATTTTGTTTGGTTCATCTTCGATCTACAAACAAAATGTTAAGTTAACTCATTTATTTAAAATGTTTATATCCAGCCTTTCCACAAATCCAAAGACAGCTAACAAAATATAAACATATACTGTTAAAAACACATAAAACAATGCACATCAGGTTAACTGCAACTGTTACAACATATACAATGACCAGCTGTCAGAGACATTTGTTAGTTATTTCCACCAAAAGCGCATCAAAATAATTCTGCTTTGCACCTGTTATGGAAGAGAGAATGAGAGAGGATTGCTGTACCATATCCAGCAGGCTACTCCAAAGTGTGGCCATGGCCACAGTAAACGAGTGTGCATGTGCTGTACGTAAGCAAACCTCCCCAAATAGAGGGGACTGCCAAAAGTGATGCACTTGACAACCTTAGTTGGTGCACAGGATCATGTCGGAAAAGGTGGTCCACTAGATACATTGAACTCATGCAGTGAAGGGCTTTAAATGTAACAACCCGCACCTTGAATTGTGACCAGAAACAAACAGGTAACAATTGAAGCTGCTCAACTACTAGTGTTACATAACCATAATGGAATAACTGATTAATAATCTAGTGGCAGTGTTCTGTGACAACTGAAGAGTTTTCAGAGACAGCCAGCCCCACATACAATGCATTACATTAATCTATCCTCAAGGTTACAGTGGCATTGATCAGCATTACCAAGCGTTATAACACTAACAGCATCTCCACATAAAAAAGTTTTCACAGAGAACACTCTGGACAAGCTCAATGTGTCCCACGTTCAAGGGGTTCTCCATACAAATAGCAACAAATACTTTACAGGACACTTTCCCAACTAGTGGGTCCAGATCTTTGCACCAGTTCGTGCTCTAAGTGGCATACAGATGCATGAAACCTGCCTCCCTACTTCCCGCCTCCGATCAAAATCCCAATAAGCCTAGAATCAAAGCAGCCTGACACAGCCCCAGCTGTACATTCTGCACCGGGAAAACAAATGCATGGGTGGAATTTGCTGACCAAAGCAAGCAGGGTTCTGCTCAGCGCTGGCCTCACAAAAGAGATACAAATGCAGTAAGCTACTATTGGATAGCTTCAACTGTGAAATTTCTGCTGCTACCCACACAAGCTCAAAGGGTACTTGCAGTTCTACAGGATTCAGAACTACATTAGGCACTGGCATGATTTACCGGAATACCTACAATTCTCCAGTTCCTTTTGATGTAATTCTTGAATGTGACAGAGGCACAGACTTTGATAACATTATCTTGTGACTTCTCTAGCAGCGTTAAGAGTAGCAGTGGGTAATTTTGGCTTCCTTCGACAGATTCAAGGAATTTTTCCGCTGCAAAGGAATATCCTGAAGTTAGCAAAAAGTCTGAACAATTTCACAGAGTTTACTTCAAATAGAAGGCAGTCAGCAAATGCTAACATTTACATAGCTCATAAAGGAAAGAAATAGAGAATAATGTTCTCATATCTACAATACTTTCAGTCTGACCAGAGCTACATTTCTGCCTTTTCAACCACAACCAGTTCTGAATACAGATTCAGCAGCTGTGGCTGCTTAAATTCTGAGTCTCCACTAAATTCTGATAAACCAGCATAGTCTAAACGATGTCCTTGCTTTAGTTCCTTTGGACTCTGAAATGGCAGATCAACAAAACAAGTGCATCCAGCTCCAAATGTTATTAAGAAGAAGAGTTGGTTTTACACCCCACTTGTCACTACCTGAAGGTGTTTCGGAGCAGCTTGCAATCACCTTCCCTTCCCCTCTCCACAACAGACACCCTGTGAGGTAGGTCAGGCTGAGAGAGTTCTGAGAGAACTGTGACTGGCCCAAGGGCACCCAGCTGGCTTCATGTGGAGGAGTGGGGAATCAAACTCAGTTCTCCAGATTAGAGTCCGCCACTCTTAACCACTACACCAAGCTGGCTCTCTCACAGTAAGAGTCCAGTAGCATCTTAAAGACTAACAAAATTTGTGGTAGAGTATGAGCTTTTGAGAGTCACTGCTCACTTCTTCAGATATGGTATTCATCAGATATAGTATCTGACGAAGTGAGCAGTGACTCACAAAGGCTCATACCTTAACCACAAATTTAGTTAGTCATTGAGGTGCTACTGGACTTACTCATTTCTACTACTGCAAAAATCAGTTTGAGAAAAGCTGATTACTGAAATAAGTTTTCCATTTTGCATACATGCGGGGAGGGCGGAATATAAATCAAAAGTATAAATAAATAAAAATACACTGTATCAGGGGTTCTCAACCTTTTTGAGCCAACAGGCACCTTTAGAAATCTAGCATAAGAAGGATTACAGTGTCTAAAGGATCAAAGTAACAGCAAAAGCACTGTAATAAGACACTAAATAAAACTCAAATAAAGTAAATAAACTTGTGTATAGTATTTTTTTCTATTGTGCAAAATATAGACTCAACGGTGCGACTGAACAACAAAAACAAATGTAATAAAGTCTACAAAAGTACAATTTTAAATCAACAAAAAATAATTACAAAATGAATCAACATTATAGAGAAGAGAAGAGATTGGATTTAAACTCCACCCTTCACTACCCGAAGGAGTTTCAGAGCGGCTTACAATCCCTTTCCCTTCCCCTCCGCAAAGCAGACACCCTGTGAGGTAGATGGGGCTGAGAGAGCTCTCCTGAGAACTGTCCTTGAGAGAACAGCTCTGAAAGAACTTATGACAACAGCAGCTCCATGTAGAGGAGTGGGGATTCAAACCCGGTTCTCCCAGATTAGAGTCCATGCCCCTAACTATTGCACCAAACTTTCAAATATGAAAGAAGAATCACAAAGTCATTTGAAAGAAGAGTCACATGAGGATCCCGGATATAGCTTCACTCATTTTGTTAATCCTCTTCAGTGAAACCAGTATCAATAATGTTACAAATTATTTTCTTCAAAGTGTATGTAAATGCCAGAGAGGTAACAATCATTCCAGAATAGTTCTGCAGTTGTTTACAGATATCTTATTATAGGGTACCAGTTCAGATTTTAACAAAAATAACTGGAAATTAACCAAAATCTTCTAATGCTTGTATAGGAGGATATTTTTGTTGTTTTAAACATTGCACTTCCCTTTGTAGACTTTATTATCTTTGTAGACTTTAGTATATATTTTGCACAACAGAAAAAACACAAGTTTATTTAATTTCAGTTTTATTTAGTATCTTATTACAGTGCTTTTGCTGTTACCTTTAGAAATCTGACACAGGCTGGTGGGCACAACCACAAAACGTCTGTCGCAGGCGGTGGAGCCAATCACAGAATGTCAGGGAGTGAGCTTATGTGTAACTCTGATTGTAGCTCTTCAGCATTTCAGGCAGAAGCTCTGTTTAACAGGATGCTTTTTAAAACATGAACATATTGTATACAAAGAAATGTATGCCCACAGATTTCACTAAGAAACACTCATCTGGCAGTATCTGTCAGATCTCCAACAGCCAATCAGAAGCTCCACTGGCACCACCTGATCACACCCACTTTCTAAAAAAACCTGGCAGGCACCAGGAAATGGTGTCAGCGGTAACAAGGCGCCTACAGGCACCACATTGGGGCCCCCCGCACTATACAATAAATTTGTGCTTGCAGAAAGAATTGTATTGCTCCCCTATCTTTGGCAAGCTAACAGTTTGAAAAACCTTCCTATCCTAATTTGTCCTAAGGTTAATAAGTACAAGTGTAAAAAACGACCCCCTCCCTACCCTTTCCCTTATCTTAGTGAGATTATTTCTGTGTCTCTTACAATACCCACATGTTTCACCCGATCAGAACCTTGCTAATAGCATCTTTTATACCACTGATTTTTGTATGAAATTGGAATTTTCAAGAACAATTTGAGAATCCTTCAACTTTTGAAAAGAAAATTGACCCCAAATCATAGCTTAATATTCTCTTCTTCTCACAACATTGCATTATGTTGTGACACTGGTAGAGGGCGTCCCATTTGGCACATGTGAAGCTGTGTTACTTTTTCATTTGAGCACTAGGCCTGCTGTTTCAGAGGAACGTTATGTCCCATAAAGTTTCAAGCTTGCTTCTTTTATATGGAATATTGTTAGTCTGCAAAGCCCTTAATTCTTAGGCAATACTGTTACTCCTGAAAAAAATCTAATGATCACTTAGGCAGAGAATAGCTAAACAAACATCATTTTTAAGAATACAAACTGTTTACCAGGACGCCTTATAGCGGGATCAGGATCTAGCGTCTTCTTCAAATATTCAGTCAGAGTCTGCAAATTGGCATCACTCAGCTCCATAACTATAGAACCTAAAAATAAACAAAATGTTCTAAAGTACACTTTTAGGGTGTTAGATACACAGAACAACTAAGGCTGCGGTCACACGGGCAGGAAACTGGGGGGGGGAGCGTGGCTATTAGCCCCGGGGCAAAATACCTCGCGGCAGCAGGATCAGACGACCCGGCGAGGTCCCAGCGAGGTCCCGTAGTTAAGGTGGAGGTGCCGATCACACGAGCATCCGCACCTCCACTGAGAGCATCCGGCCAATTGGAAGGGGATGGAACAGGCCGTGCATAGCCCACTCTGGGCAGGATCCGTGGGCCGCTCACAAGGAGGGGAGGGGAGGGGGGGGAGTAACCCGCCGGATCCTCCCTGCCCGCCTGCCCTCCCTCCCCCCCCCCGGGACACGCGGCCCGCTCTCTGCCTGGCCGCTGCCGCTCGCCCCCATTGCAGCCCCCCATGGGCCTCCCTCGACCCTAACGCCGCACGCCTTTGTGCGCACACGCTGTTGGGCGCTTCTGGAGGCGGGGGGAACCACCCGGCAGGCGCCGGATGCCACAGGAGTCCGGCAGGGGCGCGATCAGGCGCCCACCCTTGCTGCGCAGTTTCCGGAAACTAGTACCTCGGAGGTACTAGTTTTTTACTGCGCGTCTTCGGACGGTAGCCATGGGTAGCCACGGGAGCTCTACGCTCCCCAGATGTTGCGGTGAGATCGCGCCCGGAAACTCCGCCTCCCTTCCGTCCCTCTTGCGTGCTTACTGCTCCGTGTGACCGCAGCCCATGTGACCCATTTTATGCACCTCAGCACACAATTTTTTAAAAGGAAACTGGTGTTAAGAATGATGCCAGAAAATACAATATACTAAACACCCTCCTGCCCACAAAAATGAACTAAAGATATAACACAAGCAGAAATAATTTGTAATTTATATGCGTGGCTATCATCTGTTACACCCTGTGTGGCTCTTTCAATCCATTTAGGCATCTAAAGCATGAATTCTCAAATCCTGCCACCAAGTCCTTTTAATGTAGCAGAAGCATTGATCTGATTTATTGATTTACGGAAAGCAACAGACAGCCCTGCAGGTCACAGCTACAGTCCACTTTGAGAACCACGGGTTTAAAGAATCGTCAGTAGTATTTTCCCTGTCATGGGAAACTTTCAAGATAAATGTTTCCTGTACAGCAGACTTTAAAAAAAAATCAAATACTATGCTGGGGCAAGCTATTAGATAGCCCTGAAACCCAAACTAATTTTCATTTGTAGAACCAAACAAGGATTTTTCCAGAGTACACCATTTAGCATGGTGCTTTGAACATGTCCATTCACTGTACTGCACAAATGACTTATCTAACAGTTTGAAAAAATATTTCAGTTCCTTTATATGTGCAAACATTAATCACCCAGGCTACCAGGGGGAGGCGTGGTTAATTGGCCCTGCGCAGCTTGATGCGCAATTACGCGATCAGACGCGCCGGCGGCACACCACGGGTCCTTCCCTCGGCCGGCGGGTAAACGAGGGACCGGAGGGGAATGCCGCACGCTGGCACGATCACACCACGGGCGTCTGGAGGCAGCCCGTGGCAAACGTTTACTAGTACCTTGGAGGTACTAGTTTTTCAAGGCGCATTGTTGGCCGTAAGCCACAGGTGCGCTCCACTCCCAGATGTTGGGGTGTGATCGTGCCCGGATAATCCGCCCACCATCCGTGCCTCTCCCGCGGCAACTTTGCCGTGTGACCGGGGCCACAGAATATTTATTTAACTTGTACTTAATAAACAAAACTAAAGAATTAGTTGTTGTAGATTTTCCGGGTTGTGACATGTTAATGGAGGAGCTTAAACATAAACACAATTTCAACAGGAAAGAAGAGAGTTTAAAAATAAACAGGGCATGGTTCCCTGTCCTGAAAAACACAAGTACTCTACATCTTACAACAGCACTACAGATAAGATTAGAATTTCAACAGCCAATCCATATGCAAAAGAACCTCCTCAGGAAAGCTTCTCCATTAGCATGGGAAATTCCTACAAGATAATGACTCAGCCCTACCCCACCTTCCTGAGTAGATATAAATTACCTGCCTACCATTTTTCTTCTCACATTGACACAGAGAGTATTCCATCTTTCTGTGTTATACCTCTGAGGATGCCAGTCACAGCTGCTGGCGAAATGTCAGGTACTACAATGCCAAGACCACGCGGCCATACAGCCCGGAAAATCTATAACAACTAATGAACTCCGGCTATGAAAGCCTTTGACAACATATAAAACTAAGGAAATCCAGAAGAGAAGATGTGTTTGCTTGCTACAGCCAAAATAATAATCTTATAACACCCTGAAGGCTAAAGAAGGTATTGTATTCTATAATTCAAAGCCACGTTATCAAATGCATGGTTATATTACATAATATATAAACAAAAGCATACAGAGAAGGAGAGGGAGAAAATATTACAGAGATGCCAAAAGGCACAGCATTCCCAAGACACATGTTATAATGTAGAGCACAGAAAAAATCAAGACCCAGTCTAGAGAACGAGTGATTCAATATATTAGCAAAGAAAGATGAATGTGAATATAAATAAGACAAATGTCAATAAATAAATAAAATGTTAATTTGATATCTATATATCTAATAGCCATGTGTGAACTGATCTGCAGATACTTAAATCCATGGACTGGGGCCACAATGACTAAAAACAGATTCTTCTGCAAATTTGGGGGCAGGGCTCCCCTAGGTTTGCAGGAAAATCTGCAAAGTTAAAAAATACACTGGGGGTAAATCTCCCCATCAAAGAATGCTGTCTGTGCATGCAAAGACAATGCATTTACCTTGGTTCTGCACTGCTGCTGCTATAATCGGGTTCAAAGGCGGGTGATGAAGCCTGGAGCTGCACTAGGTTTGGCAACTGGGGGGTTGAGATTAGAGATGTGAAGGCCTGGAAAAAAACCGGAAAAATTTGGGGAAACCCTGGTTTTTTTCCTGAAGCCTTTTTTATTTTTTCCCAAAAAATTGGAAAAATTGAAAAAAGAAAAAAAATTGATTATGGAACGTTTTATTTTAACATGATGAATAAAATATTTTAAGACAAGGTGTTCAAATATTTTCCAAATCATTTCTAAAAAATATGTATGGTATAAGATTGAGCTAATGTCTGTGCAATGAGGACAAGCAAGTCCTAGGTTACAAACTGAACTCTCCAATGCAAGAACAAGATGCATTTCTTCCTTTAGGAGGTGCTATTGTCACAAGAAAAGAAAAAGGTTTCAGTTTTGTTTTTGCATGTGGGTGGGTATTCTGTTTGTAATAATTGTTTGGATACACTATATTTTTAATATGCTAGTTGTAATAATTTCATGCCAAGTAAAAATGTCCATAGTCATATTTTATGTTCCTAAAGTAACAGAATGACTTTCAATCTGGAAAAAAAAAAAAGTGCTAATGTAGCATTTTTTTTTCAATTTTTCTGAAATTTTCCATTTTCCCCCGAAAAAAACCTGGGTTTTTTTTTCTGAGCTTCAAAATTTCCAGAAATTTTACATCTAGTTGGGATTCCCCCCATGAGTCTCATAGGCCGCCACTTGTAATATAAATCATTCAGTTGTTTTTCAATAACAAAAAGAAGCTGAGCAGAAATATATCCCCCCCAAAATCCGGTAAGACACACTTCATATGGTATGTTTCATTTATTATAAATATTTAGATCCTGGTCTCTCCACAAAGCATGGAGAAGGCAGTTGAGATTTGTGTGTGTGTGTGTGTATAACAATGCACAATCCCTTGGAAAAGTCTCCTGAGAAAAATTTATTAGAACTTTGCAACTGCCCAATTTGACTGGTGGTGTTTTATTATGTTATTGATTAGCATTAGTAAACAATTATTTTTTTTAAAATGGGGAAAATATGGTATTTGAAAATTTTCCATATAATGTCACTGACTAGTTTTACACAGAAAAAAAAATCCCCCATCCAGAATGAGGGTACTTTGACATTCCTGATAAACTCAGGAACAAGATCCAAAGACCTACAGAGGACTGGATCCTATGTCCCTCCTGCACAAGGTATGGGCAGAAGTAGATATCCCCCGCTACCTATGAGCTTCAAAAGAGTAAGGGTTTAAAGCCATGCAACACAATTGGCTCCAGTGAAGAGGGGAACATAGGTGAAGTTGTCACTCTTGTCTGTTTTGGTGCTAGCGGATAAGCTGATGCAAAAAGGCAGAGGGGGGCAATTTTGTTTGCTTCCTGCTCCCTGATGCAACCCCCCCCCCATTGTGTGGCTTTTTGTCCACACAGGACGCCTGCCTTTCAGCACTGTCTCTTTGATACTCATGGACGGCTACCTCGCCAGTGCCTTTTGTTGGTGCTGCATAGGCAAGACACAAGTCGAAACATTTACTTGTGCTTCACAATTTATGAATTAGCCCTCATTCACCAATCCTCTGCTTCCTGAAAACCCACTCTGGAAAGTTCAGAGCCTCTTGGTCACCATCTTCAACACACCATGATGAAATAGGAGGGGAGCAGAGTTGGAAGGAAAATATCAGGGAGCCCCATTTAATGTGTGAAAAATCTTGGTTGCCCACAACATTCTTTGGAGCCAATCCAGGGCAAGTAATTACAACATACTTGACTCTTAGAGCTATTTTATATTGAATACTGACAGTGACAAAATAATCAACATTAGGAAGCACATTACTCATAATTATCTTTATCAACAAAGAATTCCACCAAAGTGTCATAAAATTTTCATAGTAACACAAAAGGGACTGTTTGGGGATTGTGAGATGGTGCTGGGTGACTTGAACATTATTATTATTATTTAGATTTTTACCCCGCCCTCCTGGCCGAAGCTGGCTCAGGGCGGCTTACACAAGAACAGAATAAAATTCCAATAATATAATATAAAATTATCAAACATCACCTAATACAAATAGAAAAGCTAAAACCACAGACATACTAAAGTGCTAGTAACTTGATTTCCTGTCAATATCTGTCAATTTCCATGTCAATATCTAGTCTGGTGCAACTCAGAACTCTGTGGACTCCACAGAAGTGTCCAAGATTGCACTGAGCCCTGCGCACACTTGCTGGAATGACTTTTTTGCACTGACAGGTTCTGATCTTATACCAATGCAACAGTTAGATTACTACCTGTTTAAGGCACTGACCAGCTTCCGTAAAAAGTTGAGGACTGATTAGGCTGGTCTGCCCTGAGGACTTATGGATCCAAATGGGAAACCGGAATGCTCTAGGGGATGATGATACAAAGAAAATTAAACTTTTTGACTCTCCTCTCCATTTTCTATTGTAGCCACAGACTGCAAAAAGGGACACAAACAGCTTTTAGAGCCTTAGTAGATCATAAGTTTGATATCAATATACATAATATATCTTCATTAATCTTGCTGGAACTATCACTGAATTTTGACACTATGAACTACGTCATTCTCTTAATATGTTTGGAACAACCATCAGTCTATCATGGCTCACTCACTAATAGTCTTCATCTGTTTTGTGAAATAATTATAAAAAGATGACCATTAGTAAGGTCAGCTCAGTGAGAGCTGGTATGTTTGCTACGGGCATATTTATTTCATTTACATCCCACTTTTCTCCCCAACTGGAAGGCAAAGTGACTTACAACATTCTCACAACAACCTTATGAGTTAGACTAGGCTGTGACTGGCCCAAGGTCACCCAGTGAGTTTCCATGGCAGTGGGGATTTGACGATGGGTCTCCCAGATCCTAATCCAGTACTCTGACCAGTACAACACACTGGCTGATACAACTACCCATGCTTTTATATATCTAACTGAAGTTCCTCAAAGAGATCATCTGCCGTTTTGAAGTGAGGTAAAACAGAAAACTACCCAGTAGCCCCCTAGAGAGTAACATTCTTTAAGGCATGAGCATTTGTGTATATAACACACCTGTTACCCTTTACAAGATGCTTGTTTTGCTAGAACACACTATATAGACACCCTTTTGGAATCTGGAAGAAGAAATCATCCATATGCTGATAAGAGAGAAAGAGCCAGTGTGGTAGTGATAGAATGCTGGACTAGTATCTGGGAGACCTGGGTTTGAATTCCCATGTGCCATGGAAGCTCAGTGGATGACCCTGGGCCAGTCACACTCTCTCAGCCTAACCTACCTCACAGGGTGGTTGAGAGGATAAAATGGAGGAGAGAATGATGTAAACTGATTTGGGAGAAAGGTGGGGTGCAAATGAATAAAGGACACAGCCATCTATTTTGCATTGATCACACAACCAGGAATTGCTGGGTGTCCTGTTCTAAGTCAGAACTTGGAGACAGCCCAAGCAACGTTCTGCTTTGCAGAAGCAAAACATACAATTCAGTTTCTGCTTATTTCTTAAGAGATTCTCCTGTGTATTATAGACCTCATCTCAGTGAACAGCTCACACAATTTCTTTTATAAACTTGTAAAATTTCCCTTAAACTGACTTTTTGTTCCTTCAAATTGTTAAATGGTTGATTACTACAATCCTACATTAATTTTTATTACCAAATATTTATGCACTATACAGGGCACTTTAGAACAAAGAGAAAACAAGCAGCTATCTACATTTCCACAGTAGGAGAAACAATAAAATGAGGGACAGAAGGGAAGAACAGGATGAAGATAAAGCAATATGGATACTTCAAGAACACACTTGAGATGAGCTGCCCAGTTATATTTTACTTGATATGTGTGTGCTCACACAAAGAAAAGAAGGAAAAACAGATTGTGCACTCTGCAACAGACCTTTTCACCAACATGCTAACTGCACTCTACAAAACCAAGGGACTTCGGCAAAAAGAAGAAATGGCATTCCTCAGACCCAGTCTCTACTGAAATGAATTGGATCTACTTCAAAATACTTAGAAAATTTTGGTGAATGCAACCACACTCTTAAGGATACCACCAGAGATTACAGGGAAAACATCAAGGTTGAGCTGTGGCTCAGATACAGCACCAGTGCCCCAACTTTTTATGCAGAAACTCCCAGGTTCAATCCCTGGCATCTCCAGTTAAAAGGATCAGGCAGTACGCATTGTGAAAAACCTTTACTCAAGGAGGATGTAAGGAACACTTATACAATGGGAGCAGACTGCTTTAAGCATGCTGACATTTAAAGAAACAGTGTGCTTTAAGCATGTGTAGGTTGGCTTTCTCTTACTATTTGGTATCTGCACCAAACCTTTGGCCACCTCGTCTTAGTGGATACGGTACTTCCATAAAAGCTTGAACTCCACGACAGCTTCCTTCAAAAAACATATTAAAGTTCCCTAGTTGCTCTTTACATCCCCCTACCTCTTTCGTGAGGAGGGAGGCCTTCTTTCCTCCTATCCAGCCCCAAGGTGTAAAAGAAGGGCTTGCTCTTCCCGGGTCGTTGGGGAGGGAAGGAAAACGGAGAGGGGGTGAGAGACAGAGAGAGACAGTGTGATTGAGGATGTTCAGGTCACCCGTCAGAGTGACAGCTACGAGGTCCAATCAACGGGGCACTTTCATAGAGGAATAGACCCAGGAACCAACACCAGCGCGCGTAGCCAAAAAGGGGCGGGCTCAGATGTCCACAGCAAGTTCAGATGCTTCCCTCCGTAGTTCTGTGGGCCCGCAGCCCGACCACCACCCAAGAAAACTATGGGGGCCTCGAAGGTCGCTCAAGGCTTCCCCTTCCTCCTAACTCAACTTCCAGGGAAGGAGAGGCAGGTTATCGCTCTTGGCGACGCACCCTCACCTGACGGGTCTCCCGACAACACTGGCGGCGGTGGCGACTGGAGTAGCAGCAGCAACGCCTCCTACAGCTACAGCTCCGCTTCACATTCAAACCTCGGTAAGAGGGCGCGGCGGCGGCGTGCTGACGTAATGACGCAGACGACGCGCAGCTTTCCCGCTTGGAACCAATCACAGACCGGTTTCTCCAGGGGTCCAGCCAATCCCAAACGCGGTCCTTCCTTAGGCGGACGAACCACTGAGCTCGCGCATTTTCGCAGTGCCGTCCCAGAATGCAACGGAGTATGGCCAAGCCTCGTCAAGTGAGCCAAGTATGGCTACAGGGAATTGCCTCATCGTTTTGGCTGCAGAGTAGATTAGCCAGGTCTTCGCAGGTGGCGAGGTGAGGGGGTGGGGAAGCTGAGGGGGAATGTGCCACTTCAGACTCCAGCACGATGTAGCACACAGTAAGAGAGGAGAGTTCTAGCCAAACCCACTTCTCCATATTTTAAATTTAAAACACGCATAGGCTCGCCTTTCTTCCAGGTAACTGGAACTCAGGACATGTAGCAAAAGCTAAACCAACACTTCACACAAATGCTTATGCTGGAATATTTTATTTTTTGTCTTCAGAGTGGTCTCCTGTCTTATTCTGCAATTAACTGCACCAAAGCTAACACACGGAAAGTTTAAAACCTTAAATATATTGTCTGAAACACACTGCTGCCCTTCATAAAATTCAGCAGGCAAAATAAATAAATCTAGAGACAGCAAACCTTGAAGCCCCTATGGAACTGGAATACAGACAGCAATTTCCTGATGTTCTTCTGGGAGACTGTTTCGTAATGTGGGAGAGGCCACAGAAAAAGTCCACGACCAGGCAGCCTACTTTGTAGGGGCTTAAATAATTGGTACTGTTGAGCTGAGCAAAACTACTACGAGTTTTCATCAGGAGAGACTATCCTTTCCACGGTGGGGGGGGGGGCTGAAGATAGTGGAGCAATAAAACAATGTGGAAACAAATGAAAGTCTTTAGGTGCCTTCAGACCTAGTTTTTATTACCACATAAGCTTTTATGGGTTGGCTACCACCAGGGGTCATTTCGTAGAAAAAGAGCTGCAGGAGCTCATTAGCATAACTTATTAGCATATGCCACACACCCCTGACATCACTATTCCACCTTTGCCCCCTATGCTCTGGCATATTAACATCATGATTGCCTGGCCCCCAAGGGGGGAGCAAGGCGCCTGGGCATGGCTTGGATGATAAGATCTTGGGAAGTAGTTATGGAAGTTAAGATCTCCCCATCTTGTCTAAATGTTTGTGAATTTGTTATTGTATTTTACTGTAATTTATTGTTTTTAAATTATGTGTTTACTGTTTTAACCTCGGCACATGGTGCCCTTGTTAGCCGCCCTAAGCCTTCGGGGTAGGGCGGGATATAAATTCAAATATAAATAAATAAATAAGTGTGCACCAGCCCCTCTGACAGGCAGAAGCACCTGGGATCCATTCTTTCCCCCCTCTCCCTTCCCTTCGCCTCCAAGTTGGGCAAAGGGGAGGAGGAGGATCTCAGGCGCTTCTGCCTGACAGAGGTGCTGGCGTGCCCACAGCCAGCCTGGGTGAATTATAGAATCATAGACTGGGAAGGGATCTCTAGGGTCATCTAGTCCAACCCCCTGCACAATGCAGGAAATTCACCAATACCCCCCACACACCCCAGTGACCTCTGTTCCACACCCAGAATATGATAAAAAAAAAACACCTCCAGGATCACTGGGGGCCAAACTGGCCTGGAGAAAAATTGCTTCCTGGCCCCAAAGTGGTGATCAGCATTTCCCTGGGCGTGTAAGAAATGGCCACAAGAACTAAGCACTGATGCAACCCTTCCTGCTCTACCTCTCGTGATTTGCCTAAGTTCACACAATCAGCATTATGATCCTTTTAAAGTTGAAAGCATGATATAACTGCAAAGAACTATTTGTAAGATTATCTGTAAGACACAAGACCAGGACGCATCTCACTTCTGGCAATCACTTGGAGAGACCCTATCACTCAGCTTCTATTGCCCCACACACACCCCACACTGGAATAAGAACATAATATCAGGCCA
>NW_015165834.1:1332750-1351426 GCF_001447785.1 Gekko japonicus | reverse complement strand
GGGGGGGGTCGTCGTCCCTCTGGGAAAGGAGGACCTGTAAAGGGTGAATTGGAGCGCGGCTCCCATTCCCGGCGCCCTCCTTGGACACTTCCTCCCCGGCCACTTCCTCTCCTTGTCAGCGGCGGGCTGCGATGTCCTCCTTTTTCCTTTCCTCCCCCCCCTCCCGCTTTCCTTTTTGGGGGGATGATGGGGGGGGGGGGTGTCGTCGTCCCTCTGGGAAAGGAGGACCTGTAAAGGGTGAATTGGAGTGCGGCTCCCATTCCCGGTGCCCTCCTTGGACACTTCCTCCCCCGCAACTTCCTCTCCTTGTCAGCGGCGCGTTGCGATGTCGGTGATCAAACTTGGGTGTAAATAGCGCCTTTTCTCTCTCCTCCACCCTAACTTAGCCTCAGTGTGCTTAATTTCTGCATGGCAAAACTTTCTTGTGGCTTATTTTGCAATACAGAAGAGGCCCTTTTATGTGAAAGTATATTAGCCTTGTTAGGTTGTTGTAATACAATGCAAGCTGCACTTTTAAGGGGGTGGGCAGAATTTCTCTCTGCCCTTAAAGATAACGGCTTGGGCTGGTAAACTGAACTGGTAAAGTTAGTACAACAACATTAGTTAACGCCCCCCCTTGCCTTGTTCCAGCGCCGCCTGTGCCGCACCCCCACACCCCGCGCATGGTCCCCGGCGGTCCAGGGGAGGGGCTTCCCTCGGCACCACCTCTCCTCCGGCTGGCTCTCCCTTCCTCCCGTCTCGCCTAGAGCGCAGGACAACCTCGGGCCGGCCCTGGTTGCAGCTGCCGCCGAGAACAGTGATGGTGGCCATAACTTATTAAAGAGCCCCTCCCGAGAGCTGGGGGAGCCAGAATGACCTCTCACGTGTGATGTCGCAGTGGCAACACCGCTGGGACATCATACGCGAGAGGTAGAATTTGCCCCTACAAGTCCAAGGCCACCACCCCGGGGCTCAGGGAGGCAAGGGAACGTTTAGCCTCACATGCGGGCGTCGCAGCTGCCGCCGAGAACAGAGAAGGCGGCCATAACTTTTTAAAGAGCTCCCATCAAGAACTGGGGGGACGGATATCACACGCGAGAGGGGCGGGGTACCTATCCTATGAGGAAAGTCTTTTCTCACTTTAGAAAAAAGACAACCAGGGGGGATATGATAGAGGTTTATAAAATGATGCATGGACAGTGGATAGAGAACTTCCTGCTCCCTCTCCCATAAGAACTCAAACTCGGGAACAACAATAAGTCAATGGTCAATTCATTATGGACAAAACAAAATACTTCTTACTCAATGAGAAATTGTGGGATTTGCAGCCAATGGATGCAGCGTTCCCTCTAAGCTGAGTTCACAGTTTTTTAGCCTCCGGCTCACACATTTTTGTCTTAGCTCAGAAAGGATGGCTCCAGAGCAAACTAATTTATATAGTAGCCAAATCACTTGCTCACAACTTTAATGCCAGTAGCTCACAAAGTAGAATTTTTGCTCACAAGACTCCACAGCTTAGAGGGAGCATTGAAGTGACCACTGGCATTTTTCTTTTTTGGCAACCCTGTAAGACTTTCAAGGCAAGATACATTCAGAGGTGGTTTGCCATTGCCTGCCTCTGCATATTGACCCTAGTATTCCTTGGTAGTCTCCCATCCAAATACTAACCAGGGCTGACGCTGCTTGGCTCCCAAGATCAGGCTAGCTTGGGCTATCCTGGTTGGGGGAACAAATAACACAGGAAACTCATGATGAGACTCATAGTGGAGAGGCCCATCAACAGTTATGGCCATTTTTACTAAAGGGAACCTTCACATCAGAATGTGATGAAAATGAGGAGGCAACAATGTTCTTTTAACCCTGCAAGGCAACTGGTTGGTAAATTATGTGACTATGTAACTGTAATGTACTCCGCCATGAAGCTTCGCTCCTCATGAACAATAGCCGAGCGGATCCTAGCCTGCACCTATCAGAGGGCCAGGTCCGCAGCCGAGAGCCTATGGGACTCTCGGCTACTGTATATAGCCTATAGGGAAGTAGGGGGGGTGTTTTGGTGGTGGGTTTTCTGAGCATATAAACCGGCCTGCGAGCCGGCGTACTTTGTCTTGTTCCATCCGAATAAAAGTACTTGCTGAAATCACTCAACGCTTCTCAGTACTTTTCAGTAACCCATGCAGTTTTGTAGTTGTTAACAGCATACAGGGATCAGGCACGCCTGCTTTTGCCAATAGGTGGTGTGGCAATTAACTCCCTTTCCCCCCTTCTATACTTAGTTAATGAGCATGCTCAGTGCTTGTAGCCTTCCCTAAAGGAGGCTGGGTATTCCCAGTAGCCAGCAGTTCAGTCTGGCCCAGAAAGAGGCAACATCTTGGGGAGAGGCCTATATAGACTTTGCTGTGTTAAGGCCTGCCTTGAATTATTGCAGGTAAATGCTGTTAACCAATGTAATTATTACAGATTCTTTTAAACAAAGGTGAAGTTACTTTTTGGGAAGTTATTAAATGTTGGTTTGGGACTATTAAGATACTTAATAGTAATTTCATATGATTGTGAAAATATGTAATTTTATAGTTATTGATCCTTTTAAACATCTTCCTTAGTATTCTGTTTGTTAATGCAACGAGCAGTTCAGCCTGGCCCAGAAAGAGGCAACATCTTGGGGAGAGGCCTATATAGACTTTGCTGTGTTAAGGCCTGCCTTGAATTATTACAGGTAAATCCCGGAGTCAACTGAGAAGAGCTGCAGCCTCCCAAGTACAGCCTGGAAACCTCATATGCTGTTCCAATATCAGTGAGCTTACAACATATGGACCTACAATATATGTATTATCTATGTGCTTAGTATTTTTTCTGTTCTGTGCATTCTTGTAGATGCTGAAGGTATCTGTACTCAGTAATATCCTGAAGATTCAGTGCTATGAAGTAACAGCAACCAACCAGAAGTGAATGAGGATTTATATGAAAACCTCCATGTTTTGTTTATATAAAGAGTTTATTTTAAATGTTAAAGTGCATTGGTTGTATTGCCTCTCTTATGTCTGAGTTTAAGTACATGTGTAGTAACAGCAGTTACATATTCTTGATAACCATAGGTGGGAGTTCTGCTGTCAAAACCGACTGAACCTGCCCACTCTCCCTGCAGATATTAGGACCTTAGTGGGTTACAACTAGGTTGCTGAATTAGATGGAACACTTTTCAGGTCTAATTCAGTAGGGCTCTTCTATGGCCTTACCTACTTTACAGGGCGGTTATGAAGATAAAAGGGAGAAAGAACTGTGTATGCTACCTCAAGTTCCTTGAAGGGGAAGAGCAATAAATATATATTGGGGGATTAAAAACTTCCAAAATGATAAAAGCAGCACCAGTAGCTTTAAGCAACAGATTTCCTCAGTGTCTGTTTCTAGGCAACCACAGCATTCCAAAGCTTGGTTCTGTGAGTAAAAGGGAGAAGGGGGCAGGGCTCTTTTCAGACCAATTTTGGCCTTTGAGGGGGGACATCTTGGGGCCAGGCCTGACTAGGGTTGCCAGCTCCAGGGTGGGAAATTACTGGAGAGTTTGTAGTGGAGTGAGGAGGACAAACCTTTGTCCAGTGTTTAGTTGTGATTCTGGGATATCTCCAGGTCCCACCTGGAGGTTGGCAACCCTAGGCCTGGCAGCAATCTCTGGGTGACTGATACCACCCGACCTGCATCATTCAACTAGGCCTGGCTGTTTTCTACTGTTCAACAGCAGCTACCCTATGAAAGCCAGTGCGGTATAGCAGTTAGACCTTCAGAGTAGGATTCGGGAGAGCAAGATTCCAATCCCCATCTTGCTGTTCAAACTCACTCAATCTACTGAGCTGATTTGGTCCCCACTGTGGAGAAAGGTGGGATATGAATGTAGTAAATAATATAGCTCAAGATAGGAGGCAACTAGATGGTAGGTTGGTGAATGGTTGAGGAGACAATGAGGCAGAGGTAAAGGGAGAAAATATGGGGGTTGCCGGGGGGAGGGAAAGATGAAATACTGTGGGGAGGGGGATACAGGGGAAAGTGACAGTGAAGGAACCACAGGTTCTTGAGGGTCCCCTACCATGCAAGTGGCCCTGGCCCTGTGGCTTCCACCAAGCTGCTGGGCCCTGGTTTCTAGGTAGAGGCTGCCAGGGGTGGTGAGGGGGATAGCTTAAGACAAAGGGGCAGATAAAAGGCAGGATGGCTGTTGTATGGGAAAGAGATAGGGTTGCCAACTCCATGTTCGGAAATTCCTAGAGATTTTGGGGGTAGAGCCTGCAGATGGTGGGGTATGAGGAGGAGAGGGACCTCAGAAGGTTATCATGCCATAGACTCCATCCTCCAAAGCAGCCATTTCCTCCACAGGAACGAGGGTACTTGGTGAGAGAGGTGGTGTTTAGCTGTTCAGGGCAAAGATCTGGAAGACGGTTTCACTTCCATATGTATTACACACCTCATTATGTGAGATACCACACCTTTTGCGCCTATCTGTTTTGTGGCAGTGCATCAACTCATACTTAGTCCCTTCACAGATGCAAACATGTGGCATGGTTCAGACGTAACAACATACCATGGTTTGCTGCTGAGTGAACAAGCCTCAAAGAGCTTTAGGTTCTCCAACTACTCCAACCCCTTTCTTTCATATGCAATGATAAAATTAATTACTTTTGAATCTGAAAACCCAAACAGTGGCTTGCATTTGGTTTGATCTTGGTTTGTAAAGAAAATGCATAACATAGTTTGCCAGTCCCGTTGAAATGGCAAACTATAGTTTGTTGCAAACCTGAAAATAACAAAAGCCACATGAGATGATTCATATGAGCAAGCCTGAAGCACTCGCAAGATTTACTGCTACATCTGAACTGTGCCTCTGTTTTCCTTCACAGTGCCACCATCAAACTGGATGCAAACAAATTGTTTACGTAAGCTTTAAATCACTATATCTAAAAACTGAAATTTGTTTTTAAACTTTATTTACCACCTGATTAAAGCATGGAATACAACAGTATTATACATATTTTATGTAAAAAAACTTTACATCGCTTTTCATATTATATAATTATTCTGCTATTCTCTCAAAAATGTATACATCCATCGGGCAAGGAATGCTTTTCATTAACTTAATGATATTAAATGCACTTCATAATAGAAGATCTCTTAAGAAAAAGTAGCTCATAACTCATTTTAGGCATTATATAGATAAAACATACATTTGCACAAAGTATATTTTATTTAAAGTTGCAAAGATATTCTGGACAAAATGTCGAGACATTTAGGGAATTGCACCTCTCACAGATCACTATTTTGTTTGCTTCAAAGGCCATGGATCATCACATTGCATCATTTGGTTAATTCTAAAGTATTCAGGGGCAAAATTTTCCTGGCCACTTACAGTGGCTTACATTAACTTCAGCAGTGACCAAACTGCCTTTATAAAATGCAGCGTACAAACTATTTCACCTAATCTGACTCCATCCATGTTTATTAAAACTAAGCCAGCTTATGTGCAAATATGCAGGCTTAAGACATCTGTGGCCTGTATAGTCCTGGTGTGAAGTCATGTTACCAAATTTTTGCTAAAGGAACTATACTGGGCATTTGTTCCATGTTTTAGAATTTGCATAAACACTCTCTTCCAGATGGGGCGTAAAAGAAGATAAATGCTACCTGCTCCATTACATAATAATGCAGGAATCAGAATTAAAGTCATTTTAATGGCTTCTCTCATCAACAGGTTCACCCTCTTCTTTCTTACCTGTTTCATGTAGGTTGCTACTTCAGTACTGACAGAATGAAACATCTACATGTAGGTCTGCACATTTTGTAACACTGGATTTTACATACCCATTTGTAGCATGGCTTTCTGTAACCGGAACTTGTGAATATTTATTTAAGATATAAAAGAAAGTACAGTGGCCCACTGCAGTAATATTGCAATGATGGTTAAGAGATCAGGAACAGACTGTAGGTTTCTGTGCTCCTCTTTTCTCTGGTAGAAATTTCTTCCCTTTTCTGCTTCAATCATGCACTGCCACTAACAATGGTAGCATTAACTAGGGTACACATCTTCGATTCATGGTTTAAAGCAGATTTGCCAACCAGGGTTAGGAGAAAGCCTATTAATTTCCTCATGATTAACCACAGTGTAAATGCAGTCTTTAATCATGATCATACCTGTCAAGGAAGGAAAGAGAGAGAGGAGATGGCCCTAGAAAGGGCAAAAGGGCACCTGCGTTCCATGTGAGCTCATGGCTTGCTCTTGATCTCTTAGCCATGATTACATGGGCATTGTAAGGGCAGCAGATGGAATTTCTGGGGGAAATACATGTCATTGTTATGACTGTCCATGGAGCTTGGTGTTGCCAAAGAGAAAAGGGGGGGGGGAATAGAGTATACTGGAGAAACAGCCACTGCAAGAACACATTCAGACATTACATATACTACTGCATCACTCTCTACAAATCTAATACACACACAAACTCTCAAAAACATCTGGAATAAGGCTGTTATGGAGCCTCTTCCCATCCCATGATAACACACATGGTAATCTAGAATTTATTTTCCAAGTATCTTTAAAATTCAGCCATTTGAAGATGCAAGTGTTGACTGCTAAACATAGTTTCCTAAGGAAATAAAGTCATTTAACTCTCAGTCTTTCAAAAGGCTCTATGTTTTATGATCAGAATATTCTACATATAAGCAAACATCTCATATATCTATAAAGCTTCACAGTACTTTACGTTGCAAAGATTTGGAAGATACTGTTTGAATCCCATATGTATTGCACTTCTCATTCAAATTTTGAAAGATCAGTTGTAATGCTGCCATGGTTCCTAAAGTGAATCAAATGAATGCAAATTTGAATAGGTGATGTTTGACAAATAGGGATGGGACCAAGCTACATTCGTAATACACATTAATAGAAGAACTATAACAGTGAAAAATAAATAAATAGTCCAATTACAAGAAAAATGCAAAGCAAGATAAAGAATTTTTAAAAACCAATAAAAAAATAAATGATTTCTTGCAGTACTTTTTGAAATGCCTCTTTAAATTGCAAAACATAAGTCTTAATTGCTTTTCATGCAGAAGAAGGTTAAACTTTTTGCCTGTAACTAAGTGTTACCATGATCCTTTTCTTATAAATCAGCTGTAGTTTTGCCACCATAATTTACATGGGACAAAATGCTGCACTTGTCATGTAAAATTCTTTGGTAAAGAAATTAAAACTTAGAAACAGTTTTCACTCATCCTATTAATGACCAAAAACAAAAGAAATGTAAAACACAAACTGCTTGGTTATAAACAAAAATTAAGTTGACAGAAAGAGAGAGCACCAGTATATATCATAAAATAAAACCAACCAACAATTCTGGTCCTCCAGGATCAAACACCTTGGCCTCCAATGCTAAATTCATTTTAACTTGGAAGCCACCATCTTGAAAAGATTTTTGTTTAGAATTACAGTTCATGACACCCCCTCCCCCCCACTTTAATATTCTTACAGTTCTCATTTGCAGATATGAGAGGCATAAAATATAATTGATAATACTTTTGCAATTGCATTTTAATACACTTGGACAGAATCCATTTTCTTCTTCCCCTCTCATACAAATAATATACATGGGTGCTAGCCTGCCATACCTTACAAAACTACTATTGCCTTCAGTGGGTCAAGAATGCTAAAATGTGGCCTTACAAAAGAAAACAAAAAATCCTGCAGCCACAAAAGTCAGAACTGCATTGATAAAATTCCAAATTTACCTCCTATTGCCCACAGACGTTCGTTGCAAGTACATGTGCACTTATATTAATTAATCAGGTGGTCCCAAAAGGAACCAGATTTTTCTCCCTCATACCACCATTGATAATCAGTACTAACCAAGCAATCAAACAACCCTCTCTCTCAGTTCCACAGTAAAAATACAATATATCTTGACACACCTTAAAGATAGCCTGCGTCTACCCAAATGATAATCTAGGTACTATTCAAAAAAGGAAAAGGGTTGATCAACCAGTATAAATTTTAATTCATTCCATGTGCACTTCAGAGATTTAAAGTTTCATTTTACCATTTGCTCCATATTATTAAATATAAAAAAATCAGGACTTCCAAAACTCTCAACAGTCTTGCCCACTCAAATCATCAGAGATTTCAAACTGGATCAAGAGGCTGTGATAATGGTCTTGTGCTGGGTTTTTTTGGGGGGTGTCATATTTCCTTTGTAACAGTATCTCTTCACAAATGACTTCGCTGAAGTTGGAGACCACAGTGTAGATTCTTTCCCGGTATCAAGGTGTGGTGGAAAAAGAACTATCAGCTACAAGCCAATCCAATATTGGCTACCTGTGCACCACCATACTACATGTATTCTGTAACATACAGCTAGATGGCAATATAGATGGGTGCAGATAAAGACCGCTTGGGAGTTTTGCTGGCTCAGACGAGCCAAGGACCCTCTTGCTATGTGTTTACAGAAGAGACCATGCCAAACCATTTGAGAAAAGGGACCCAGTTTAAAATTGGATGCACAACAACGAGGAAAGGAGAAATATTCCAGCATGATTTTTCCAATGATCTTCACTCCCTTCTTAACTATTAATATATTTGCTAGCATCACAAGCCTATATGCATATATTAACTATTATCTGTGGGAATTAGTTTCCATTCATTAATCAATTCCAGCAGATTAAGGGGAATTCGCTGGAAGGCATTAAAAGAGGGAACCATTGCAAACAGATTTGAAGAGACAAAGCTTAGTGATAGGAATGACTTGACATTTACTGCATTAAATTGTGAAAATGCTAACAGCTATTTTTATAGGGCAGCCAGAATGACAAGGTTTCCTTCAGAAATACCAGCTTGATCAGTTTAACCCTGCGGCCCTCAAGGTTTCTCTTCTTTTTCTTCAGACAGACCTCCTAGTTATTCATTTCTCTCCTCCTGCCATCATTCTTTAAATAGAATTTGGGAAAGAGCAGCCACGGAGCTACCATGCAAGCGAATGGGTCCCAGTTGTCCGTAACTGTTCTTCGGGAATCCAGATTTTGAACACTACACCGATACGCAGGAAGAACTTCCGCAGCACGGCTCGGAGCTCTGGGATCAGGTCAAACTGCATGATTTCACATAGATAGGGGTAATATGTTGAAGCGTGAGCTTGAAACTTGGGAGGAAAAAGAAGAAAGGGGAACAATTAGTGACCTTACAAAAGCAAGAAAAAGGGAAAAGTTAACTTCTATTATCTTAGTTGTTACTTAAGATTGTGGCATAGCAATATTCTGGTATGCTGCACTGAACTGTCAACAAGTCTTGGGTCCATCACTAAGCCTATTCACTAGTTTCTTATGAGACCAAGATCCATCTAGTGCAGATCTGCTAACAGGCAACCTGTGAGCCAGATCTATCTCCTTTTCTTTATGTATTTACTTTATAGTCAGCCTTTCTTGCTGAGGCTCAAAGCAGATTACAAGATATAGAACAGTGCAGTCAGACCACTTAAGACAACCAATGAACAATGCAATTGGGCTAGAATTACAGAATAAGAGAATAATGTAAACAACAAAGATACAATATAAACAATAGGGAGTGGATCACAAACTACAGGACGGTGCTGTAGTTAGTAGTGCCTACAATAGTCATTCCATAGACTACAGTCTTCTCATTATAAGGCACCCTCGCTTTTGCATATTCTGTGGAATGACAGAGATGTAAGCTGCTTTTGTTAAAAACTTCCACTCCTGTCTTTGAGACGGGTATGAAGTGGCCAAAGCACCCCTGACTGCACACACTTCACACCTGTTGGCCATCCGATGGTCTAAAGAATGAATTTTCATATTATCTCAACATTTAGTTATATATGAATGGTTTAAGAACAGCTTCTCACAAGCAAGTGGCCATTTGCAACCTCTTAAAGAATTCAACCTTCACATCTCAATATATTTAATTTAGGGGTTGGTAATGGTGGCTCAGAGGTTAAGACGCTGAGTTGCAGACCGGAAGGCCGGTAGCTTGGCAGTTCGAGACCCAAGTGCCGCTGGACGGAGTGAGCTCCTGTCTGGCCCCAGCTCCTGTCAGCCTAGCAGTTCAAAAGCAAGAAATTGCAAGTAGATAAATAGGTACCACTGTGGTGGGAAGGTAACAGCATTCCGTCCACCTCGGCATCTAGTCATGTCAGCCACATGACCACGGAGAAGTCTTCAGACAGCGCTGGCTCTTAGACTTGGAAACGGAGATGAGCACTGGCCCCTAGAGCTGGATTCGGCTGGCTTTCGAGCAAGGGAAACCTTTAGCTAATGCAGTGTGGTTGTCATCATGAATCTCTTTTTATAGGAACAAAAGTGATTTATTTTGTTCAGCCTCACACTAGACCTTGGAAGCAGGCAACTGCTATTCCAACTTTTCACACAGAAAGTTAAAGGAAAAGACTGCCTGGGTTCCATGCAGTTGGGATGGAGTTGCCCTGGATCTACACTTGAGGCTCTAAATAGTCTGACCCAGGTAACTTTGATCAGTGCTGGTACAGTGACTGAATGGGTTGGCCAGCTTCTATAGTTTTGTGAGTTTCTCTTTGGGGCTTTGAGGAAATCCCAGCAGCCAGAAAGAGTCCTGAGCCTAACTTACCTCTTGTAGTGCTTTCTTGCACGTGATTCTGACTACGAGGCAGAAGGCTGCTTGTCTTGTATAACTTCATATACATCATATACTTCTAAACCCATTTAGAATCAGAAGCCACCACAGAGACTTTATAGTCATGTGAATTCCTTATTGGATCTCAGTTCTCAAGTGCAGGCCTCCCCAATGCCATTTTCCCAATCCATAACAGCCCCCGGGAGGAGCTGATATTTGCCCTACTGGTGTCTGTACATATACTGATGGGCTACACATGTGGTTGCCAGTGGCCCAAGTAACACCCCACGACTCCTGTTTCAGGTCACGAAAACGGCCCAGTGGAAAGCAAGAGCTCCCATCCCTTTCATGCTGCAGTCCCAATCCAGATCAGGCCCCCACACGCTTGAGAAATGAGTCCCCGTGGGAACTTATAGCTGATATCGGACTTTAACTCCCCATGGTGGTAATGTGTCAAAGGCTTCAACATCTTGGGACAGCTCCACAGCTCCCTCTTCCCAACCTCACTGTCGGGCTTATATTGCCTCAGGTTATCTTTCCTTTAATCTCCTTTTTGTTCTATCCAAAGCTTGCTCACTGGTCATGACATGTGGTTAATAAAAACTTAGCTCTTGGAACCCAAACCAATGTTAAAGTATGTGCAAGATTACTAAATTATAACAATTCTAAGCATATGAATTGCTTACTCATAGGCTGCCTGCACGGAATCTAGCCACTGCTAGTCCTCCATCTTTGATCTGTATACATACTCTTCTCTGTGCATTATGTGAAATTAGAATCCTTTTGTTTAATCCAAAGGTAATTAAAAAGCCAGGCGGTAAAATTATCTTGTATCTTGTCTGGTACTACCAGAAAGACTGAATGAACCAAGGAGAGGAGAGGAGAGGAGGGAGAGGAGTCTTTTGTACAATTTTGTCTCTTACCATTTCATTTCTTACCTTTTCATCACTGACTTTAAGTGTTTTCGTTAAAAGCAGCAATAAAAGATTAGTCCAGGCCTCTCTGTGGCTTTCTGAGTTCACAGTAATAAAATAGGCCAATGCTTCACTGCATACACTAGAGGAAGATTCACATAAAAAAGAAAAGTAAGCAAATAGCCTAGAAAGGTTTCCTACCTACCCTCCATTCCAATCAAGTGATGCATGTGGGTTTAGATCGATGCAGTTTAATGGAAAGAGGAAAACAACTCCCAACTGTTTTTTGTAAACATTCACTATTTAACATAATGTTGCCTTTTAAAAAATCCTACTGCTGAAGACTCTACTGAGATGCAAGTATTGTCACTGACTCAATAAAGGTTAGACAGTGTCATCGATGCAACGAACATGAAATTGAGTCAACTTCAGAGGACGGCGGAAGACAGGAGGGCCTGGCGGGAGATGATCCATGGGGTCGCGAAGAGTCGGACTCGACTGTGCGACTGAACAACAACAATAAAGGAGTGATTTTCTTCATCTGGCACACAAAAGGCTGTCATTGTTCTACTGAACAATGCAAGAAGTAATTATATCTGGGTTTTATTATTTTCCAAAGGAAATAGCCATTTTCTATTTCTTTATCCCAGGAGTTTTTGCTACAAATTGAAGCCCGTTTAGCATCTAGCGCCATCAAATCTAATTAACTCTGCAACATTTCCTACATTTAATTTTAGACTTGGGGCGTTTCCATCATGCCCTGAAATCTCTCTCTCTTCTTCCCTCCTTTTTCCTTTTGAACATCCAACCTGATGAATTCTGGAGAACCTTGCAAGCTTTCTCTCTAGTTGTGACATTTGAGGTTGGTTAATAAAAAGGCATTTTGTAGGGTCTGTTTTGGGTTTTTCCCCCCTCTAATGGACCAACATGGGGACCTGTGATCATTGTCCTACCTGGATAATTCTAACAGGCCAAAATTTCCCTTTTCCATCTCCAAACAACTTTGCCTATCACACTGGAAATTAAGCCTAACAGTGGCACACACTGAAATCAGGGTCGATGGCCTCTTGTAAGAGTAGTATGGGGGAACTAAACATCCTAAGCTATGAGCGCCTATGGCCACCCTGAACACGCTCAATCTCTTTTTTTTTGGTAAACAAATTTTATTTTTCTCAGGAATACAACATGTAAGATTAAATCATTTCATTCTATCAATTGTCTACCCCATTCCCAGTTCCTCCCCTCCCTCCAATGTCTTCCCACAATGCTTCCACCCCTGCTCCAAATTACTTCATATCATCAACAATATCAGTTTCTTCTCATACAATCTAAAGATAACATCATTTGACTTAATATTGATCTAAACATATTAAGTTTTGTTTCACATCCCAGTTCTTTTCCAGATATATTTTAAAGTCACTCCATTCTTGGGAACACGCTCAATCTCATCTGATCTCGGAAGCTAAGCAGGGTCGGGCCTGGTTAGTACTTGGATGGGATACCTATGTGCACACCCAAGCGTCACATCCACTAGCTTCAACAGAAGCGTTCAATCGGCATCCTTATCCCTTTCCATGTCTTGACTGTGTTGCTATAGTGAAATGAATAGAAGGGTCTAGAGAAAAGAAATCTGTATAGGCATTGGAATCCTGCAGCTGTAAGCAACCACCAGCTTGTATCCCAATGCCACAAGGGAGGAAATAATTCTTACTTCAGAAGTCTCTCTTGTATAGCATCCCAGGAATCTCTGCGGTTTTCATCAACATACATTCGGAAAAGGATTCTCAAGCAACAAGCCAGACTGCTGGTCTCTTGTTTTAAAAGATTGGGTTTCGATTTTCCCTTGAATCCTAGAAAAGCCAAGGACAGTACAAAGAATTAGCTGACAAAGGCATAATTAAGGCAAAACCAATTTCATATCTAAAAGAAGTAATAGCCTAGTTATGGAGCCCAAAGGGTCTGAGATCTGGTTCTTAAAGATTTAGAGGTTGACCTGTTATTGAAAGATCTAGCCACTATCAGCACTGCAAGGCTTAAAAACCAGGAGCCCTGGAAGTCAGACATCATGGCTTAGATCCTACAGCCAAGTTCCACACACGCTTCGCTCTGGCCACCTCGCAGTTCATTTCATTCTGCAGCGAATACTTCTGTTTGTGCAAGATCAGTGGTTTTCAGTAAGCCTGGCACAAATGGAAGTGGAACAGCAGTGGAAGCAAGCTGAGATGTGGCCAGACCAAAGCAAATGTGGGATGTAGACACAGGATCTGAATCACTAGGACAGCTGGTCATAGAGAGTAATTACAAAGCCTGAAAATCAATGAGCAGAACCACCATGGGGAAAAACTCTCATAGCCAAGACTCAAGAATTCAAGGTGATGGGGCTCAGTAGGTGGAAGAAGCTCAACATCAATAAATGGAATTTTCCAGGCTGCATACAGACCCATAACTTGGGAACATATGGCAGCCCAAATGCCCTTTTTAAACTGGAAAAGCCACTTTTGGGTGGGATGACTGATATAAGAAATGGTTGTAGCCAGTACAGGAGGAAGATGTCTAACTCTTTAGCAGTCCACAGCTCCTCTGACTCAAATCACCCGCAAGCATTTTTTCTACCCTGCAAAGTTTCAGGCAATTTGACAGGACAAATCCCATCGGTAGCCAGGAAAGTAAAGTGTCCCTGTCATTTTACTGCCTCACAGTTCTGGTCACTCCCTTCCTGAAGTGGCTTTTCCAGTTTAAAACACGTATGGGAAATGGGTAGTTGGCCCAAAGCTGGGAGTCACAAAGCTTGGTTCAGGGCTTAAATGAAAACTGTATATCCTGTAGATTACAGAGAAATATGCCTTGAGGGACAACCACATTCCCAAAGTCTACAAAACTGGCTCTACCACCTTAATGCTTCATTTCCCTGGAATCAAATCTGCAGAATTCTTCAGTGATGCAAGCAGTATGAGCAGCTATTGCATACAATGATCACTACACCAGTGATGTAAGTTTGCAGAACATTCTAAATTATATATTTAACAAGAAAACCAAAGAAATGATTCCATGTCATTAGATGAATATCCCCCGCCCCCCAGTTTAAAATTTCAATCGGTATAACCCATAAGATCATGATGCAGGGAAACTTGAAAGGCATTTTATATCCATTGTACTTGACACTTTTTATGTGCTTACCAGCTCTCCACAGGACAGTCCGTTGTTCATAATTTGAGTTAAAAGCTTTTGAGAATGAATGAGACTCTTGCAGACAGTCCAGCAACTTGAAAAGATGTTGCGAAGACATGTATTTGTACATTCCTTGATCTTCAGTGTCAATGTGGATGTCTGAGTCTAGGGTGTCCCTCTAAAGAAGAAAATCCAGTTACGGGAAGCCTTGTCTGAAAGCCTAAGTGTTCTACAATCCAAATGTTTTCCCCGGTTTGCACAGAGGTGGTCTTAGTGGGGCCCAAGCAAAACTTAAGGATGGGCAGCATGGGTGGGGGATCGGTTGTACGGTAATGGGAGTCACCACCACCCTACAGCTCATCACTCTCTCCCTATGCCTGAGTCTCAGGCAGCACAGGGGATCAGTGGTGACTACATGGTGGTGGTGGGGCTCACAGTATATTGGTGGGGCCCCAAGTGCAGGACCTGGGGCATCTGCCCTGTATTCCCCTGTATGAGACCACCAATTGTATTTGTAAATGCACTGTGAAAGCACTGGGAGCCCACACACAACCAGAATCAGAGAAGCACATCCTAAAGATTCTGTCTAGGTGATTCTGTGTGACACAATCAGTGAAAGTCCAGATGTTATGCTGAAGCACAATGGATTCAGAAACATGGTGCCTTGATCTGAATGTGCATTCTCTCCTCCATGCCATGAGAAGAGCAACACACACAGACACAAATAGCAGTTGCTACACTGAAGGAAAATATAGAACACAATCTCAGTCATCATTAATATTTTGTTAATTATAATATTTAGATTTACATTCTACTTTCACATACACTGGATTGGATCCAGCCAGCTTTTCCACTCAATCTCGCCCAATTCCCCTCCTTACCAAAGGTCCCTGTTCCATATGGCTTTTGTCCATGCAGGTCATATGATCTGCAGAATAGCCATTCTTGTGTTCAAAGGGGAACCCTTTCTTCCTTTTTCAAGAGCCAAAAACCTGTTTGGATCCAACCCGTTACTTGTTGTAATCTTTACGGCAACCATGCAAAGTCAGTCAGTATTATCACTCTCATTACTGTAGACCGGGCAATGAGGTCAAGAAAGGATTACATGCCTAAGTGTACCTAGTAGTTATATGGCAGAAGTGATATTTAAATCAGAGACTTTCTTCGTCTGTTAGCCATTATGCTACTCCCACTCCCAGTACAAATGTAGTTTTACCATGAGAGGCCTATCCATTTTAACAGCAAGTTTTGCAAATTTTTCCTCCAGCCTGGAAAAAAAAGGGCAAGTATCCGTTTCAGACTTATCCTTCCTAATCACTGTCTGTTCTGACTTTAGATTCAGGTGGGTAGCCATGTTGGTCTGAAGCAGAAGAACAAAGTTTGAGCCCAGTGGCACCTTTAAGACCAACAAAGTTTAATTCTGGGTATAAGCTTTCGTGTGCATGCAGAATTCAACTTTGTTGGTCTTAAAGGTGCCACTGGACTCAGACTTCGTTCTATTCTAACTTTAGTACAATTAGTAACTTGCAATACATAGTTTAAGAAAAACTTGCTTAGTTTTAGTTTAGTTTAGGAGCTGCGGTGGCTCAAGTGGTAAAGACGCTGAACTGCAGGCTGTGGAAGGTCAGTACTTCAGCAGTTCGAGACCCGGGTGCCGCATGATGGAGTGAGCTCCCGTCTCTAGTTCCAGCTCCTGCCAACCTAGCAGTTCGAAAGCAAGAAACTGCAAGTAGATAAATAGGTACCACTTCAGTGGGAAGGTAACAGCATTCCGTGCGCCTTGGTGTTTAGTCATGCCAGCCACATGACCACGGAAACGTCTTCAGACAGCGCTGGCTCTTCGGCTTTGAAACGGAGATGAGCACCGCAACCCTAGAGTTGGATTCGACTGGCTTTCGAGCAAGGGAACCTTTACCTTTACCTTTTAATACATAGTTTAAGAAAAACGTGCTTAGGTCAGTGGCTATGCCCTTCTGCACAGCTAGCGTGGAGTGCTACAACCATTAAGAGGAACTAAGTCATTGTTTCAGGGAGACCTCAAATACTAAACATAAGACCCTTCCTCTTTTCTTCCCATCAGCCATAAAAGGTAAAGGTAAAGGTTCCCTTGCTTGAAAGCCAGTCGAATCCGACTCTAGGGTTGCGGTGCTCATCTCCGTTTCAAAGCCGAAGAGCCAGCGCTGTCTGAAGACATTTCCGTGGTCATGTGGCCGGCATGACTAAACACCAAGGTGCACGGAACGCTGTTCCCATCGGCCATACCAGGAAGCAAATGCTAACACATCAGCAAACATACAAGATGTTGTGAACTAGTAATATATGAGAGGTTTCTCACCTGAGCAGCAGCCATATGCTCGGCATCTTCCTTCTTGCTAGTTGCTGGGTAAAATACTATGTTGTCAATGGTCTGAATCAGTTCCAGTTGCACAACACATTTGATGAGGAGGCTGGCAAAAAGTTTCTGGTCTGGGAAAATTATCAGTGCGCTGGCTTTTAGTCCAAAAGCAATTTCAGCTTGTTAACAAAGATCAGCAAATGTAGGCACATAAGCCACTTTGACCCCAAAGCCCCCAGACCATTTCTTTCACAAGCATGCAGTGTATGACATCCTCTACAAACAGCAATCTAATTCCCATCTAATGCCACCCTAAACGTCTACCCTACTCTTGGTGACAGTGTCATTTTTGTGAGCACTTCATGAAAGAATACATTCTCTCTTGTAGTTAAAAATAGCAAAACCCACCCCCAAACACAAAATTGCATGCCCTAGCTAGCAAGCTTTTTTTGTTATAGCTACCTCGGGGATTGTATTCCAAATCTCAGTTTTAGGGTGAATAAATCAGTTGACATTAATTGAGCTAAAAAAGAGGGAATTAGAAAACATGACTGGGCTATTGAATGTTTACTTACGAATCTACTTAAAGCATACGCACAGGGATTCAAGTGGGTGTGGACTGATACTATGGGCATGGATCCTATAAACCATGACCAGATCAGAGTCCACAGAAAGGATCTTCACCACCTTCCACTTCTCACTTGAGTCCCTCAAGGTCCAGCATCTAAAAGCCATGCCTGAGAATCATAGGGCCCTTCAAAATGAATTGGGATGTGGTGCAGGACGCAACTGACCCCCTTGCCCCCCAGAATGTGAGCTCTTGCTCTATTCATGAAGGGGCTCACACAAGAGGAGAGGGCAACTTCTCCCACTTCCCATCTCTCATTCTTAATCCCATACTATTCTAAATGTTCTCTTGACTACCAGGAGCAGCTTTTGGATGGACTTAGGGAGCGCTAGACGGAGACGGCAAAGTTCTCTTCTGTGAATCGTTCATAGGATTTGAGTCAAAGTTTCCAAGCCTCTTGTCCTGAGTTACAAATCAGACAACAAGTATCCTGGCAAGGTGGCATTACAGTGGGTGCCGGGAGCTGAGTATGTGAAGTGTACGTATGTACTTTCAAAGGCCAGGAGAGCTCCATAGCATCATGGTGTAGGCCACTAGGACCTCTTCTTAGGTCACTAGAGTGGGGAAGCCTAAATGAAGATCGAGTCATTTTCACAAATGCAGGTGGTGAGGAAGCTGAAGTGCAGACTTACTTGAATAAGGGCCACTTTTCCAACTTTCGTCTGTGGGATTCGAAAATTGGCTCTGTCCTCTTTCGGAAGCATTTTTATCAATACTGCTTAAAGACTGGCGATCCAGGTCCACATCCTAGAAATAAACAGAATCTACATTTATGTTTGTTTCATATATTAATTACAACACCTTGTTTCTTTAGTCACTATACAAATTACTTCTACTACCATTAATTTGAAGGGTTTTTTAAATCTTTTCCTTTAAGACTTTACAATGATGATAGATACCCATGAATAGAGGAATTCTATTAATACTTCTATCCTTAACTTTTCCTAGTCACAGAGGTATTTATTTTGCACTCTTTTCCCCAGTGGGGATAAAGTCAGAGCACTTACCAAGTGCTTTTCAGATGAATA
>NW_015165834.1:1312902-1332634 GCF_001447785.1 Gekko japonicus | reverse complement strand
CACAACTGCTGCGACAACCTGGTCTTTTGCATATGGAAGCTGATTGGACTTCACTCCATTCCACGCCTCAAACTCCCCCCCCCCGCAAGGCAGTTGGAATGTCAGTTGCATATGGAATCTGCTGTATTCTGGTGGTGTGCAGGTCCCAGATTCATGTTTTAAAAGCAGACTGACACTGTTTGCCCAAAGCCAGAGCACTTTCCCAGAGCCTCTTTCTAGACCCCGTTGTATTTATTTCCACAACGGGCCTTATTTCTAGTCTGATTATAACAGTGATCATGAGCCACCAGGCCATGTTCTGCAACATTTGGAATTCTACTCACACATGAGGAATTGTTGTTTTGAAAATCTCTAGCATACAATTGCAGGTCTGGTCCCAAACATCTGGACTGAATTTCTGCCCGTTTAATATTACGAGGCTTTCTAGGCAGTTGGTACCCGATCGAGCCAGCTGCTCGTTATCTGTTGGAAAAAAATAGGAGGTAATTTTTTTAGAAAACCCCCTTTTAACAAAATTAACATTTCATGTGACTATTTTGTCACGTTCCAAAGGTGTTCGTAAGCAACCTGAGCTGAAAACTGGCTATGCTAACATGTAGTGTTTATTACCAGCTGATCCAACATAATGTTGCAAAATGCAATCAGGAGCAGTTCTCTCTCCTGTCCCTAAAGAATCGTAGCTTTGTGTTACACAGGGATCAATTATAACCCTGGCTCCCTTGAAAAAACAGACTTTAAAATCATAACTTGGCTTGTACATCAAATTTGGTTTTTCCAAGTAGTCACAAATAGCATTAAGCATGGTTTGTACCAGTGATAAAAAAGACAAACCTAGATTAATGACAAGTGGGAAGGTGGGGTTGTGGGACAAATACATAATTATGGAATGGCCTGCTTGATGAGGTGCATGGGGCACCATTGATTCCTATATTCTGTAGGGCATGTAAAGGTGCCCTAATTCAGTGAGGCGGTTAAAATTTGTGGTGGATGGCTATCACAAACTACAGGGTTTCTTTAGGCTGTTTTAGATCTCTTGTATGTACGGACATAATTTTATGGGGGGTATTGATATTGATTTTGTATCCTAGTGTTGCATTCATAAGCTGCCTTGAGTCTTCGGAAGAAAGATGAATATAAATAAATAATAATAAATATTAAGACAGCTTCACTGACAGAACACTTACATATAAAGCACTAATTTTTTGCAGTTCTCACTTCCAGGGGGGAAAAAGTTAAACATGACTTTAAAAATCCAGAGACTGAGTATTGGCTCCAAAATACATAGAAAAGTTTAGAGGGTGATTTTTGTTCATGCCAATGTTCAAAATAGCCTTGACAGGACTGCAAGAACTGTTTAGCTGATCTACTGAAATTCCAAAGTCATGAGACAAAGTTAGCATATTTCAACATTTAAAAACCCACAAGTGACAGATAACTGAATGGGAGCTTTTAAGACAGAATTCCTGATAACAGAAATCAAAGCAAAAAAATCAAAAAGCCTCATATCAAAATAGCAATAGTTTTTTCCAACAGAATGTTAGCAACAGGATCAAAAATTGTTTAATAAATGGGTAGATAAAAGCATCCCATACTCAAGGTAGTAAAAATGAACCTGTTTCAAGAAAAAAACCAAAACATTTTCTGAAGAGTTTATTGTACAAAACCATCAGAGAGGGATGGAAGAAGGGGGAGATGAAGATATGATTTATATATACCTTCCCACAAATGGTATTCATTCAGAATAATGTGACATGTATTTAAATAAGCTACCTTGTTTTACACACCAGTGTAACTGTGCAAATATGTCAGAAAGAAGAATCTCATTCAAAGCTTCATAGAACTGTGTGAATACATCACAGATTGCATAAAGTGCATGATTACATGTAGTAGTCATCCATTCAGATTTCTGTTGAGAGAAGAAGCACACCTGAATTCTTACTGGGATAGACAGGAAATGAATGATCCATTTAATGAAAATCACAAAGTCGCTTATGAAATACACGACCACACTCCGTTTCTTCTTCCACTGTCAATTATGATGCCATTTTTTGCTTATGTTAGTCTGTAAGGGACTATTGTACTATATACATGGCACAGTTTAAAACAACATCAACTAAGCAGCCCACTGAGGAACAGGATGTTTGTCATTTTCCTTAACGTGAGTGAAGCACAAGGGCAAAAGGGGGAGAGAAAGCCCTTTGTGCTAGCATTGTCTTTGCTATTCATTTCTTATTTATTTACAGGTTTTTATATTTGCCTTTTGACAAAATTATCGTGCCATGCACTGCATCACAAAAGAAAACACCATCCTCTCAATTAAGAGCCCCTAATTTAATTAACACCCTGAACTGGATAGCCCAGGCTAGCCCGATCTCATCAGATTTTGGAGGCTAAGCAGGGTGGGTTGGCCCTGCTTAGTAATTGGATGGGAGACCACCAAGTGAGTCCAAGGTTGCTATACAGAGGCAGGCAATGCAAACTACCTCTGTTTGTCTCTTGCCTTGAAAAGCCTACAGAAGTGCCATAAATCAGCTATAACTTGGCAATAAATAAATAAAATAAAAACATTTCTAAAGCTGGTTTTGATTATTGCTCTGAGGAACTTAGAATACTGATTTACATGGATCCCTTTTGCAAGAGCTCTTGGTACCTCCGTTTGCTGCTCTGGTAACTTCATGTTATCAAATATCCTAAACACAATGCGAAAGAGATCCTGCCACCAGTGCTTCTCAAAGGTATGGCCATAGCTCTTCATAATTTCAAACATAACCGTTAGGCCTCTACAATATGAAAAATACAATAATAAGAATACAAATTAACAGGGAAGAAATCTGAAAAGCTGAACAGAGTTACAAAGACCCAAGTGTTTTCTTTGTTGTTTACCTTGTTCGTACATCTAGCTTGCACCGATTGATAATACAAGAAAGCTCAAATAAAATAGGAAACCATCCTCGGACCCAAACTCTGTCTCCAGGAGCAACATTCATGTCATCACTTGTGTATTCTCTCAAAACCTGTAAATGTAGATATAGATATATATACACACAAACACAAAGGTGGCAATGCAATCCAATTTAAATAAATGCTTATCCTACCTAATCAGGCCGCACTGCAGAAGTCAGAAGTTCAATAGCTTGGTGAAACTTCAAAAGCTCAGCATAAAGTGAAGCACCAAGAATTATGAACACCAAGAAGTCCCCCAACAAGAGCCATCGCATTTTTATCCCACCTTTCCTCCAAGGAGTTCGGGTAGCATATGTGACTCTCCTCTCTTTCATTTTAGGGAGCAATCTTAAGCATATCCACTCAGAATGAGGCAGCTTTAATCTCATTACAGCCCCCATGTCATAGGTTGCTCTGAGTATGAATGACTAGCCCCAACTTCACCCACTGGGCTTCACAGTTGAGGAAGGATCTGAAGCCAAGCCACTCCAAACCTAGTCCAGCACTCTAACCATTACGCCACACTGGCTCTCTCTTTCTAGTATCTTTAAAATATGTTTGGTATTTACATATTAGTATCTTTGCTCTCCTGGTGATGATAGTAATCTTAAAATGTAAAATCCAGGATATTTTGCATGGTAATCCTAGACTTCTCTAGGATTTCCCAAAGTAATGGTAAAAATACAACATTTTCTTACTAAAAAGAACAAAGAAACATGAAATAAGAATTCCCTAGCTAGAAAACAAACTCATGATCCTCTTAAAGTAGGTCAGCAGTGCATTACTGATTTCAAGCCCCTGCAAAAGCAAAGAAATACAATAAAGAAAGAAAGAAAAAGAAATACCTGAGGTCTTTCTGAAACATATTTAGCACAAAACCGGATAAGTCTAATTGCTTCCATACTGGTGTCCGGAAATGCAGCATTACAAGCAAACTCTGATAAGCATTTGACGGCATCCTGGAATGAATCTATTGCTGCAGGAAAATGCTGTTGAAAAATATTGGCTGAGAGAGGGGGAAAAAGAAGAGGGAAAAAATCACCACCTTTCAAATGTATTTCTACTGTGCTGGTACATCTTGGTAGATTAGATAGCTCAATAAACACGAAGCCAAATCAATTGGGCTGTAAATGACATCACTACACCAAGATTTGGCCTTCTGTGTAATACCTGTTGACACCAACATATCACACAGTTGCAGTTCAGACAGCTGACCAACTAAATCTAGCCTGTATAACGAGGAACTCCCCACCAAGCAGACCATGCAGCCAAGGGCTGAAGAAATCACCCGTTTTTACTACCTGCCCAGGTCTGAAATACAACTGGGCTGTCAAGCCCCTTCAGGCCACACTTAATGGCTTTATTTGGCTCAAAGGATCACACATTGTATATACTTGAATCACGACAACGAAATTCACCATAAAACTATACTTGTCTGACGTTTTCCCTATGTGACTTTTCTAGGATTAAGCATTCAGAGTCATGGAGGAGGACTTACAGTGCCGATTAGCCACAATTCTTGAAATGTTCTTTAACTACAGCATGATAGTTGGAAGCCAAGTGTCAGAAAGGTTAACAGCAATTGCTTCCAATTATTTCCACCACTGCCTTTAAGAGGGGGATCAAAAAAAGAGCACCTTATTACTCGTAAGTGCTTTTTGACAGCTGCCAGTAGCAACTATTGATTGGGATGTGGGAAGGCAGCATGTAAGAGAAAAGGGAAGAGGAGTAGAAGAGCAGCACACTTTGAATTCAAGCCACAGCTCTGATTTTGCAAACAGGAGATTCAGTGAAAGTACAGGAAGTAGCCCTGCTCATTCTCAATGTAAGATCTACCTATGCACCATACATGAGCAGCAAAGGCTTGCTCCCTTTTAGAGCACACTATTCCAGGTCAGAGTGATAAACACTTTCAACGCTTTCAAGGTGTCCGGAATTGTGCAGAACTGCATCTCTTGTTGCTACAAGCAGAGCTACAGTTCTGAGTGAATTTCTGAACATATGCAATGACATATCCTCCTGCTCTCTCAAGTGAGATATTGGAGAGGATTCAGTTTCTCCTTACAATGAATTTCTTTGATTTTTAAAATAATAATAACATTCCAGGGTTCCTCGTGGGGTGAAGAAAAAAGATACTTGAAGGGTGTGTGCTAGAAGCAGGTTATCTGTTTTGACCTTGGCTTCTATCACTCTTTTGTCATATCTGCCATGCCAAACTTTACTTACTAACTATATGTCCTGTTGTCTGGAATGCCAGCTCCACAATATTCCCATCGTGATCTGATGCTGCTTGATGAAATACTGCAAAAATATTTTTCCATCCTGACCGGATATTAGCAGCTTGAGAATTCACCATCTGAGCAATGCAGCGAATTACCATGTCTCGAATCGTTGGAGATCTTATTTTCAGAGACAGAGAGAAATACACTACCTTATTTATGGTACTGTGCATGACGCCAGCAGAATGCACATGTGTAAGAAAGCAAGTTAACCTTCTGACTTGTAAGAAGCACTTACCTATTTTTCTTCATGATGTGCTCAAAGGGTCTCAGAAAGTCCTTCTGAAATCGGAAGTTGGCCAGCTCTCCCTTTTCAAGAAACTTCATTGAAAGTTGTCTCAAAGAATCAACAGCAAATATGGCCACATCTTCATTAGGATTACAGCCAACCTACCAAGGAGAAAAAGGCATCGCTTCAGAAAATATGTATGCTAAACACACATAGGCCCTTTGAAGCCAACCATTAATATGATTGGGTCATAGAGGCATCACTCTAATCACTATGCAAAACAGCCAAACACCAGAGCTAACCTAGAGATGGAATTCTCAAATAAGTGTGAAATGAGCCTCAGTCACCCTAATCTTTCAGTTCAGTCATTATTTACATAAGTGTGAAATGAGCCTCAGTCTAGACCCTAATCTTTCAGTTCAGTCATTATTTACTGACAGAACCCTGCTGATTTCAGTGAGGCTTATTCCCCTGTTTTTGATCAGCATACAAATCGAGGAAAAAGTCTTGAGCATTCGCATGTAACCATGACAAAGGTTCCCATCAGTCTCAAGCAAGACCACCAACAGAAAACACACTAAAGCAGGACAAAGGTCTCTGAACAAAACAGGACAGCAGACCAAGTATGGCATAGAGACTCTGCCTCACACAGCAAGGCATAATATTTCTCTACAGATGTTCAGACCTAATGGAGAACTACCACACACTTTTGAGAGATTTCTACATTTTAAACAATTTGTTGGCCAATTAAAATTTAAACTGCTATGAGAGATTTCTACATTTTAAACAATTTGTTGGCCAACTAAAAGTTTAAACTGCTATAAGCTTCTCAATCTGTGAGGCTGTGATAACTTCAAAATGCTAACAGTTTTTATCTGCAGCTTCCTCCAAGCTCCCAAAGGGTAATTCACAAGATGAAGCAGAATAATGCTATGCCCAATAGAAGTTAGGTATCCATGCAGAAAATGGTCAGAATCACTGACCTTGCCATCACATAGGGCCTTCAGACCTCCTGGAAGATCTTTCTAATTACATTGAGATTACTTTACAAGAAACCTTTGTAGAGATTTCTAGCTGTACATTTTCTAGTCATGTTCCACATACAGACTTGGATCCAACCAGGTTTTCCATGGGTCAAAAAGGGAGGGAAGGGTCCCATCTGACCACCAAAATGGTGATGCTGGAGATCATGGGACTTGCATAGATAAAAGTCACTTGAGACAGGGGATGTAGTAAGGAGGGGAATTAGGGAAGATTGAGAGAGAAAAAAATTGCTGTATATTTCTACCTAGCAGTGTGGATAGCAAGTCCAGTCTTTAAAGAACAGGAAATGAGAACAGCTTGCTGCCAAAGCGAATAGGAGTTTCCGGTTATGTGACTGTGTACATGAGTTAATCTTGGTGTCTAAAGTGACAGCTAAGAGCAGCTTGTTCACAGGCTATGCATACCTTATTGAAATGATCTCCAATCACATGCCATATCCTGGACCACTGTAGCCTGATTCTATTCATGTTGTAGTAGGAGATCTCAACAATCTTCTGTAAGCTAAACATGCGAGGATGGTGAGGAGAAGCCAACTCGTCCATGGAAACGGCACACAGCCATCGAACAAAGTCAACTGAACATTTTAAGAGTAGAGACATGAGAGAAAAGTAAAAAAGAGTCCAGTGCAACTTGCTCTTCATTTCAGTGTATTTTGCAAAACGTACATACCAATTGCATTTCCATCCAGTCTTGTTGACCCGGTAAATATTCTGTGGAATGACAGTTGGACAGATAGTGAAGAACAGAGTCAATGTGTGAAAGAACAATATACATATACTTACAGTGTAAACATGAGATGTAGGATCTAGAGCAGGGGTCCCCAACATGGTGCCTATGGGCACCATGGCACCTGCCAAGACCTTTTGGAAAGTGGGCAGGGCTTTTGCACAGCCGGGCTTCTGATTGGCTGTGCAGATTAAAAGGCATTCTGTTAAACAGAGCTTCTGCCTGAAATGTTGAAGAAGTGCTATTAGACTTATACATAAACTCCCTCCCCAACATTTTGTGGTTGGCTCTGCCTCCTGTGGCAGCCATGTTGTGAATGTGCCTACCATCCTGTGTCAGGATTCCAAAGATGCCTGCATGCTCAAAAAGGCTGGGGATTGTGAGCAGAGTTCCACTCAAAGAAAGGGGCTTTCTTGCCTCCTTTTTCATGCAGCAAGCATCTGAGCTCTCTAGAAATCTGCTACTGTGGATAGAGGGACCCCCAGGAACAGCATGAGATATGTCAGGGAAGACTGCATTTGGAGGGGAAATGTGAAAAAATAGCAAGACCACTGCCATCACCTTTACTCAAGAAGAAGGGTCTTCTGCTCACACAAGTAGGGGTTAGGGATTCAGTGCAGTGAATGGTACAAGCTGACTGTTATACTAGGGAAGTGTTCATTTCACAGACTTCCATTTTGGTTAGGGGGGAAAAAACGGTTTTAGATTTCGGGCAATATTTCCCGGGGGGTGAGGGAGAGAAAGATTAGAGATTGAGATACAGCAATGGTCACGTCTCTTTTGTTCCCCTTTCAAACCTTTTTTTTAGCATCTTGGTCCACTCTACACCCAGCCCAGGGACCAACCCTGAAATATTGCTTTATTTTGTTAAGTATTAAAAAAGAACACTTCTGTTTGAGTCCCAAAGTAGAACATATTGTGATAACAAGGAGAATACAGTTTCATACTTAAGTACAAAATCAACACACACTATAGTTACCTGTCGACTGCCACCACCACACTTTGTGAACTGGTTTCTCCCACAGACTCTTGAATACTGGCTATTTGCCTTTTGTCAACTCCTCCACCAACAAGAGTGCCTATTCAGGAAGACCCCCCCCCAAAAAAAAAGTTAAATCCAATGAAGAGCACATCACTAGTATCTATTATGATTATATTAAGGTGCCATCAGCATGTTGACAATGACAACCAAAGAAAATGCAGAACTAGAGGGACAGGGTCAAAGTAAAGTTTCAAAGTAAGAACTACAGAGCTGAAAAGTGAATTCAAGTGCAGAATGCCTTTCTGCAAGAGTTACAAATAAGGCAACAAATCATACTGAGCACTCAAGGATGAATTACCCACAGCCCCCTGAAAAATCCATTATCTGGCATAATGACAAGCACTTTGATAGTAGTCAGAGGCACTCTTTAGATGATAGTAGTGACATCTTAAGATGTCAGAAGTGGGTTCATCCATTCTTCTGCCATAACATTAAAAGGGCTTGGCTCCATGTAGGCAGAGCCAGTTGACAAAGTGTTTCTCACACAGTGACCAGGGGTTGCTGCTCACTCACTGCTACCATCAAGTACAAAGAGCAACAGATCCCTTTAAAACTTTAAGTAATGGCATTTTAATTGTTTTTATGTACTATTTTATTTACAAGCCAACCAACTTCTAGAAGATAACAAGCCTCCCTTTGATTTGAATATGCTATATAAACCCACCATGCCAGGCCTAGAACCCCACCTGTAACATCACCTTGCAAACAGGTAACCACTTTTTGTATTGCAGTTGTCCCCCCTCTCCTTTAAAAACACATATGCTGAAAAATGGTAGTGATGTCAAACATGTGACCCGTTATAGGATGTGGCATTACTAAATTCTCAGTCACAATGACTTTTGAAGAACAAGGTAATATGACATATACAACAGAACAGCCTGTGTAAATGAAACAAAGTCTGCACACCTTATTCAAGTAACAGAACCTGGTTTTCCTGGATCCACAGGGAGTAATTTAGAACTGAAGCACTGTATGGAGCTGTACTGCACACAATGTAAAGCACATGGTATATTTGGGTAAACAATCTACTATTTTATAATTTACATTTATCCTCTTTAAATAATGTTTTATGTAGGGATCCTTTGTTCACTTGATATTTCAAGAAGAGCAATATTAATGAAGACCCCTCCACCACATTCTATTAACTGATCCAGAGGATTAGCCTCTTGCACGGTCTTTTAATTTTCAAGGTAGCTGAATTCAGTGAATGAACATAATTATGTAATATCAAGTGTCCCTGCACCGATGAACATCATTAATTATGTAATATCAAGTGTCCCTGCACTTAAGGCTAAAGTAGTTATTGATGTAATCTGAAATAAAGGAACAGATCATTCATCACAATAGCACAACACCTGGCTTCAATTAACTTGGAGAAGAGAGTCAAAGATATGCTTCTTACCTAGCCCAAGCCCCATGAACTCTTCACCTCCAGATGTGAAACCTTTGAGGCTTCCTTCTCTCTCCCGTCCTGACCCAGAGAGGTAGCGTGTTTTAACTCCAGTACCTATGAGCTGTGCTAGCTCCAGCTGGCTGATGCATTTCAAGATCTAACAAAATATATACAAATTCAGTACCAGTGTAATCAACTATAGGCTACATGATCAGAAGCTCCAGAGTTCCAGTGCAAGCACAAAAGTCCATATGGCCAAGACTTTTCCATTCAGTTCAGTGCTCAAGCACAGGCTGGTGTATGAAATGCTCATGGGAACACGCTTGCTGGAGGGCTTTACACTCCCTTTTCATAGCAGGTCACAGTTCTGATGTACACATACTCCTCTGGGCCACACCTCTGAGCTACCACCACTCTCTGGGACACTATCCCACTGTCAGGTATGGGGTCGCTTGTGGAGAGGTTGCCAAGGACCCTATATTTCCAGGGCAGGGCTTATGACCATCAGTTTCTCTAGGTGCAGGAGTCCTCCCCAGTTTCCATACACATACTTCTGTTAGATCAATAATGTACAGAGTCCTAAGGCACACAGGGTGATTTTGAGGGTGTAGTATACATCAGTCCAGGGCATTAAAATACAACTATGTAAAATTTACTGATAAATGCTCATCGAAATGAAAGAATATAGGCAACTGTAGAAAAGAAGCTAAGATCAATGCAAACCTGCATAAAGAAGTTAATTACAAACTTTACTACGTGTAGTTGAAGATATTTCTTTAGATATTCGCCTTTTAAAATGGAACTCATTGGAGGATGATTTAGGGCACAACCCAACTCAGCTCTTTGAAGGGCTGTGCTTTTAGGCTAAGCCAATGTTAACAGGTTTCCAGTGGTTAGTACTAGGGGTGTGCGGGGGAAAAAATGGTATTTTTCCGATTCGGGTCTACTGGACCCCAAAAATATCAGTATTCCAGAATATTCCCAAATCCCACTATCGGTATTGTATTGGGATTCAGGTAAATATTTGGGAAACCCGAATTTATTCGACTCCACTATACTCCGTGGGGACCATCCCCCTAGGGTATAATGGAGTTTAGAAGACATTTAAAGTTCACTCGCTGAGTCACACCACAATGGTGGCACGATTTGGGGAGTTCAGAAAGCCTTTAAACTTTAAGTGCCTTCTGAGTTCCCTAACAGCCAGGTGGGTGAGCCCATCCACTGTTAGGCTGACATGGCTGGAAGCCAATTCATCAATCCTTTTCGCTTCCCTCTGCTTCCAAGTGGGGAGGAGTGAAAGGGATTGACGAAACGGCTTTTAGCCATTTAAACCTAACAGTGGGGTGGGTTAGCCCATCCACTTTTAGGCTGACACGGCTGGAAGCCAATTAATCGAACCCTTTAGCTGCCCCCGCTTCCAAGATACTTCAAACTTGACATGATGACAACCTTGGGGACTGTTTGGATTTACAGATACCCATTGTATCAGAATATGACTAGGAGCTGCCTTCTCCCACTGCAGAGAATAGCAAGGAATCTAATTTCAATCGTAAACTTTTTGGTACGTAAAAAGCAGCAGCCTGAATTAGCCCTGACTAGCCCAGTCAGAGTTTGCATAAACTGCACTGTGCACTTTACTGGGCAGCAACATAGGGACAAAGTTCAAGACTAAACACTAGTGATGACTCCAGCTATTAGAGAGAACACCAAACTTATAACAATGTTGGAAAAGCTATCCAAACAATTACACAATTCATATTTTAAAACCACTCTGCATTAAACAATTCCTTTAAAAGACATACACATAAACAGAGTATTGAGATGTTTTCAGCAAGAGATCTACAGTCACAGATATTGAGTAAATTAGGCCCCATAATCAGATTAATTCAAGGAAGAAGAAGAGAGAAACTGGATTTATACCCTGCCCTTCACGACCCAAAGGAGTCTCAGAGCATCTTACAATCTCCTTCCCCTTCCCCTCCCCTCCCCACAACAGACACCCTGCAAGGTAGATGGGGCTGAGATAGCTCTTTCAAGAACTGCTCATGAGAGAACAGCTCTGAGAGAACCTGTGACTGACCCAAAGTTACACCAGCGGCTGCATGTGGAGGAGTGGGTAATCAAACCCGGTTCTCCCAGATTAGAGTCTGTGCACTTAAACACGACACCAAACTGGCAGCAAGCCTTCTGTAAAAGTGATAGACAGCACATTCCAAATCTCACATGGTGTTTACCTCATGCCAGGAATTCCCTAGATAATTGCCATCAGTGTGGGCTACAGTAATAAGAGTCTTGATCGTATCTATGTTCTTTTGTTTCATTTCTGTGATGCTGGAGCTGGCGGTCAACAAGGAAAAGCGGGCAAGGGCTTGCACATAAGCATCTCTCTCAAGCTAAAACATAAAAGACATTAAAAGCAGAAATAAGCATGGGAGTGGGCAGGATGAATTAAACAGGATGTAGAACATTTGAGGACCCCACACACACAATTTTAAACAGTGTGTGAGCAAGGAAGAGAGAGTCTGAAAACAGAAGACATCTGAATGGAGTGGGATGTGGAACTAGCCATCATCATAGTGGGAATATGGTGGAATGAAGTAGTAGAGGAGGCAAATGCTTTTTAATATACACTGAAGGTAAGTTGAATAAGCGCTGTCCCTTGGAAAAGATGATTAAACATTATATCAGTTCTGAGAAGAGGCTTGTAGGCACTGGGTTGGATCCAGACTAAAATTTCCATTGGCAGAAGGGAACTTTCCTGCCTCCCTTTTCCAACTGACTTCCATGAAACAGATCATCGGGAATAGGGGACCCTGAGGAATGACATGAGGGGAGTCTGAAGCAGAAAATGGCAATTGGTAGCAATTGCCAATTTAGGATGGATCATACAGTTTAAATAAATGTAATGCTCTACAAGCTAGATTTTTAGAAAGTAGTAATACTTACGGAGGCAATTTACTGCAACTGGACAGAAAACCCACATTGTAACTTACAAAACTCATGCTACTGAACACCATTTTGACAAGATCAGAGACTCTAAAGCCGGGCCTAAATATAGTAAGCCTGCTACACACCAACCTGCATGCCAAAAATGCAGGCAATTCGGATAGCACATCGTATTCCTTCCAAGCACAATGATGCAACTTCTGTGTCGTCGCAGTTCTGAAGGCCAACACTATAAGCAGCCAGCAACGGAGTCCACACAAGCTAACAAAAGACAAAAGCAGAGTTTGTACATTTTGTGTGATTACAATCACAACTATATTTTGGCCCTAGGTGAGTACCTAATTTAGAGATCCATATTTATGTGACATCTATCAGGACTATCACAATAATTAAAAAAAATTCAAAGGCATCTTCCACCTGCTCTCACACCCAATCACTCCATTGTTCCTAGCCCCCCTTCCACACTTGTGCAACTCATCACTGCAGATCCTTGAATAGCTACATCTTCTTTGCAAATATGCCCTCAAGAGATGCAAAATCCTTGCAACTGGCATGTTTGGAAGCCACCTGTGACTTTAGAGTTCCATACTCACTTTGAACATGGGCCTGACATGATCCAGGTGAGTTGCACTAGTAAAAGGGGCCTTTGCATGGCTTACTGCCTCCATCAGAGCTTTAGCAGTCTTTGCCATCTGCTCCATCTCCAAGTTGTACAACAACCGTCGCTGTTTCTCACTGGCTACATCTAAGAAATACACACAAAGCTATTAAAATATGTCATTCAGACAATCCCAGGTGTTAACTTCTAGACAAGTCACAATACAGACTTCCAAACAAATACTACTTTCAATATCCCAAAAGAAACAGCACCTTAAAGAAATTCACATTTAATAGGACACATTTTGAGCTGAGCATAAAATCATTTAAGAACATAAAGATAATTTATGGTATTTCTCAAGCGAGTTTCAGTGATCTAAATACAGGGCTGTCAGTGCCTGTCAACTCTGCTTTTCTTTGTTTCTTTCCCCTTCTCCCTGCTGAGAGGGTAAAAACTACCATAAAAAGTCTACCAGTCTGACAGCTCTGAACAGACAAAAAAAGGCTAATTCACGTCTATTTTCCTCGAGGAAATTGGTAAGATTTTCATTATGCACAGTTACCACTGTATTTTACTGTATCATTAATAGTTTAAAAATATTATCTTTCTTATAAAATAAGGGACTCAGTAATACACCGAACTGCAGACTGGAAGGTCTGTTGTTTGACAGTTTGAGACCCGAGTGCCGTGTGACCGAGTGAGTTCCCGTCTCTGGCCCCAGCTCCTGCCAACCTAGCAGTTCGAAAGCAAGAAATTGCAAGTAGATAAATATTTGCATTTATATCCCACCCATCCCGTATATAAACATATAAAATCAATAATCATAGCTTGCCATAGGGAGAATCCAGCCCATTGATGTAGGTAGGTATGGCCAGTGGGTGGGAGACAGCAACCTAACAGCGTTCCATGTGCCTTGGCATTTAGTCATGCCGGCCACATGACTACGGAAACATCTTCAGACAGTGCTGGCTCTTTGGCTTGGAAACGGAGATGAGCACCACCCCCTAGAGTCAGATTCAACTATTCAAGCAAGGGAAACCGTTACCTTTTTTTTAAATTGAAATTGCAGTGTTCTCTTTAATGCCAAATTGATGTAGGTAGGTATGGCCAGTTATCAGTGAGTGGGAGACAGCAACCTAACAGCGTTCCATGTGCCTTGGCATTTAGTCATGCCGGCCACATGACTACGGAAACATCTTCAGACAGTGCTGGCTCTTTGGCTTGGAAACGGAGATGAGCACCACCCCCTAGAGTCAGATTCAACTATTCAAGCAAGGGAAACCGTTACCTTTTTTTTAAATTGAAATTGCAGTGTTCTCTTTAATGCCAAATTCTTCATTTATGGACAATATGAGATCTGATGCATTACTCTGTGTATTCCAGAACAGCAGAAAGTTCTTGGGAATATAGAGTTTGTATCCAGCTTCTTTCCCAAGTTTGTATACTCTCTCTCTTGCTCACATTACATGAACAAAAAAATCCCTAGGCGTTTATCTAAGCTTGTGGGCTTGGAATAAAGGTCTTAAAACTAAACAAACTTCATCTTTCACTGTCACTCCAGCCTGACTTTTATCTGTTGCAGATTTCAGGAAGAAAGTGGATAGACTTCCACACCCTTGCCTTTTCTCATTTCATTAAGAACTTTCATTAAGATATGGATAGGACTGAAGAAAAAATCTGCAGGGGTTGAACATGCAATGGTTGCTATTGCTGTTATAGTTCTTTCCCCCGCTTCTCTCAGCCCTGTTTTCCGGGGACATACCAGAGCCGGAAATTTACCAGAGTTAAATTAAGCTCATGGCATCCACAGAGAACAACCTGCTCCTGTTAGCAGTTGTTTTGTACCGGCTGGATCACTCAGGGGTTCTGCTGAGGCACAGCTGGCAGCTCCATTTCCTAGGAAAGCTGCAGGCAGAAGCAGCAGCGAACAACCTAGCTTTCGCTGTAACTCCCACACTTGCAGTACATGCTCCAGATATTGTTACACTGAAATGAGGGCCTATAGTTTATTACTGGCAGCGGACAAAGACCCAAGGAATTTACAGCAGTGCATAGGAGTCCTCACTGATGGAAGTCTTCCCTAGTCTAACATTTATAACTTATTTCACCCAGAAAGCTTGATGTCACGATATACAAGCTTAGTTTCCCTTTCAAACAGCCACAGTGTACAGCTAACACCTTTCCCTTATCTGAGCCGTAGCCCACTTGCACATTAAAACAAAGCTTCTCTTTGATACAGCTACATCCCGATACCACCTCGACCCCTTTCCCTCCACTGTTGCTATGTAACAACGATCTGAAAGTTATTTCAAATGTTGGGTTTTAATCTCATTTCAATTTTATGGGAGATTACATTTGGGACATGGTAAGACAGAAATCCAAATGACCTAAGTATTACATTATGCCTTGTTTCCTGATCTCCTGTGTTTCTCTTTCATGCACAGGAATGTATTGCTGCTGAAATTACCTTGTAGAGCTAGCAAGATTGTGGTCTGAACTCCCCACTACAATGCAAAATCAAATTACCCACCATGCCCAATCCACTCTCGTGCTAAGGTCCCATGATTACATATACCTTCTTTTAGGAAAGGCAGGAGTCTACTAAATATACAATTTCATCCTCAGAACAACCCTGTGAAATAGTTTAGACTGTGTATGAGAGAAACTGCCCCAAAATCACCCACTGAGCTTCAGAAATGAGTGAGGACTCAAACCCCAACTCTCCCTTGGTCAAAGTCCAATAACCAAGAATCAATTCTACTGGGTGCCAGAAGTGGGAAGCCTGAGAAAACAAAATACCAGAAAGCCTAGTCTTTTTATCTGTTGAGGTTTACTGCTGAAACCTTACTTGGCTTGGTAGATTTAGTTGCAATTGCATATTCTTTTGAATCTTTCATTGCTATTTTCTTCCCTTCTATTTCATCATAGATAGTAGACAAGTACTCCTCTGGAAGATCTTTGCTGTCATTGATGCCACGATTCATTTTTATATATTGCTCTTTTGTCATCTTATTCTTCACCTTTAAAGGCAAAAAGGAACTTCAGTAGGTAAGTTCTGAGAATTGTACAGAGATCTATATATCTACAGAAATCCATATATCTACCAGCCACATGCGCTTCACCCATACAGTGTAGATTAAATCCACAAACACTTCAAGATGGGTAGCCATGTTAGTCTGTCTGTAGCAGTAGAAGAGAGCAAGAGTCCAGTAGCACCTTAAAGACTAACAAAATATGTGGCAGGGTAGGAGCTTTTGTGAGTCACTGCTCACTGCTGTCTATCTGAACTGAGCAGTGACTCACAAAAGCTCATCTTCTGCCACAAATTGTGTTACTCTTCAAGGTGCTGCTGGACTCTTGCTCTCTTCTACTACCACACTTGCCACTGTTTCCTGTGGCCCACTTTTCTCCCCAATAGGGACCCAAAGAGGCTTACACCATTGCCCTCCTTCATTTTATCATCATAACCATCCTGTGAGAAAGGTCAGGCTGAGAGAGAGGGACTGGCCCAGGGTGACTTACACCACTTCCATGGCAGAGAGGGGATCTGAAGCTGGGCCTAGTCCAACACTTCAGGCACTACATCATGCTAGCTCAAGAGGGGCCACACAGGACTATTTTGCAGGTTTCTGCAAACTCAGGGGGAAAACCCAAATTTGCAGAAAAATACAAAAAGTTGAAGAGGGTTACCTCAAAAACTCAGTAAAACAAAAAATGATAAATGCATGTGCACAGACATCATGAAAAGAAACCATAGACTTCCTTGCTAGATGACCAGTTCTTGTGACCAGACAAACTGGTCCACAAGAATGATACCTGTGGGGTTTCAGCAGCAGGTATGGGTGCTTTCCTTCAAGCATTAGGTGATGCTTGACAGAGGGAATTAAAACCTACAGCAGACTTCCAAAAGCACAATGTGAGGCAGAGACCTCACCACGGGGAGAGGTTGCTTTGGTAATGGAATGCTCTGGCGGCAGTAGCCATAATGAGGAGGAGGAGGAGAAACAGGAAAAAATAACAACAGCTAAGGGGTGCAGGGGAAGCAATTTCTGCATCTTATTGGTAACATTGTAAAAACTATACCTGAGGACTGTGCAAGTCTGTTGTAAGCATTATAATAGAATATGCTAAAACATAGGCAGTGTCGGCACTAGCAAAAAGAGTCTGCCTAGAAAGAAAAGAAAACAGAGTTTTAGAACCCTAAATCTTGCTCCATCATCTCATTACATGTAGAGATCCGATTAAGAGAAGAAATCTTTACAAAGATTCCACTGCAGCCATTTCCTAATGAAAAGCAGAAGCGAAGCGGCTCGTCCCGCTGTGGGTGGTGGCTGCTCCCAAAACTTGTATCGATAGGTAATTCTACAGTTCTGTAAGCTCTGGAATTCAGAGTATGACAGAGTCGTGGTATTCATTTAACCTTAGTGGGGGTGGGTGGAAAGCCCTCTACCTGCCAAATATCAAATGCTAAGAATCTGCAGCAACACCGAGCCTGAGCTCATATGGAATTCAAAGACTCATAGTGATTAATAACTACAATATAAAAGTAATGAACAAATTTTCCCCTCAGGTACAGCTAGACTTTTGTATCTACCTAGCACATTTTTAATCATAGCTTTCCTCCATGAACATCAGACAGGCAAGAATGGTCCTCCAGTTTCATTTTATTTTTGCAATAATCCCACAAAATAGGTTAGGCTGAGAGTGAATGACTGGGCTCAAGGTTACACAGGCAGCTTCACGACAATGTGGAGAAGTGAACCTAGATCCCAGACCCTTGACCCTCTTATTTTCTTAGCATTCTAGAGTTTTGGCACAAGAAGTTTGTGTTTTTAGAATACATGTTGTCGATTTGAAGAGGTCATACATTAAGAACACATAAGAGAAGCCAATGTTGGATCAGGCCAATGGCTCATCCAGTCCAACACTCTGTCACACAGTGGCCAAAAATACCAGGTGCCATCAGGAGATCCACCAATGGGGCAACTTATTTAAATAAAATAGGTATAACACATGATAACTAAAAATATATTTCTTTAAATAACTATGAATGTACTTTCTGCCTGGACATCCTCCTTAGCATGCTCGTAATCAAGGGTAGCCCAGGAATCATCTACTCAGAACTGATATTTCTAAAGATGAACTTGTTTAAATGATGGTTTGACTGATGAGTTTCAAGTTACCCTTGGTTGCACTCAATATATCTAGCAGCAAACTTTTCCATTAGCCTATCAATCTTCTGGGCTTCACCAGGTAACCGAAATCCTTCCAGAAATATACGCAAAGCAGAGACAAAGTCCCTTCCGCAGAAATCAAGCTGGTCTACGTAGGTGTACATCACTTCCTTGTTAAACTTGTTACTATCCCCCAGAAATTCTCCCACTTGGCTCTGACAACAGAAAGAGAGACAAAACAACACAGTAAAGAAAGAAAAACCACTTGTGAAACATTTTTAAGCAGCTGACATTGATAAATTGCACCTCACGGATACTGCAAAATATATTGCAAAGCCAAATCATCATGTTAAATCATCAGTACTGCCACAACATTCAGAGCCATCAATGGAAAGTGGGTGATGTGAAGAGGCTTATTTTCATATGCTCTCTGTACAGAACCAAGAGATTTAAAGTACAGTCTCCTTACTGGAACCTGATCGTATATGTTCATGCTCCCAGCAGGACTGCTCTTCTTCACAGCCCCAGCCTACCCTCTGTGCCTTTCTTCAAATATCAGCATCATCTAAAGGCATCACAAGTATATCAAGACCTCATGTCAGTCACTTTTCCAATGCAGCACAGACTACCACCAAGATTAAGACACTCCTACTACATACAGAACTCCTTCGCTTGTAATCCATTTCAATTACATTTAGAAAGACACCTACGGAATTTGTATTTTAAAAACAGAATTGCCACTGCAAAAACATGCCTGACATTTGAGTTAAAAAAGTTGTAAATCCCAACTGCAAGGCGTGTTAACAAGCCCTATGGGAGCCACAAGCAACAAAGTGCGCTAGTCCCGCCGTTAAATAATATTGCTCCTGCTCCTGCAGAAGGAAGCAGCCAAATACCACTGGCAAACTCACTGATGTGATATTTTCACACAGCCACATACACACACAATCCCCAGGTGATACACTGTGTGAAGTCCATAGAGATATACACCACTATTGAAAGAATGACATGGGGGGGGGGGACTAATGCAAGATCCAGTCTTACAGAAGAGAGGCGCTCTTCTTGGTGCAGAAACTGTGCTATATCCTCTACCGTCACGCCAAGCATTCCTTGCTCCTGCAAGTACTGCAGGCCTCTCTTCGATTTTTTGTTAAACCTATGATGAGAAAGGAAAGATCAGTCAGATTTAGAAAGAAAGCCATTTGTATTTCTAAAAGACCAAAACAAATGTGCATCCTGAAGTGTATGCATGTTTAAAAGTTAGGAAATACAAATCAGATTTAAGACACATGCTTGAATCCCAACTCGGTATACTACAGTATAGGGTTGCCAGCACCGTTGACCGAGGATGGGTGGGT